>NC_061115.1:126403658-126732458 GCF_002878395.1 Capsicum annuum | reverse complement strand
ATGTTATCAGTATTCAACTGCAGGACTATTAGATATAGTCAACCAGACCAGTTCTTCATAATTAGAACTGTCAGACACAACTATTCATGTATCCATAACATAGTATCATTCCCTCAGTATTTAGTAATACAGTATCAGTGTTTCTTATTTATCAGTGACTCAAATGTCTATATCAATAAACTCAGTAGTCAAAACTCAGTATTCAGTCCTATCACGATCTGAGTTATAATTACATAGTTATGCATGTATTCTCACATTCATGTTAGTTAGTCAGTTAGTATTCTTCATGCATATGACCATATGTATTCATCCTACCTCACTTGCAAACCAGTACATTCAAAGTACTGACGCATTTGCGCTATGGTGTCTTATACCATAGGTTTAGATGCACAAGCTCTAGAGAACCAGTAGCATCCTAGTTCAGTGATCAGAGTTAGCAGTGAGTCTTCATTCTTTGAGGACATGATGATTAATTATTATTTCAATTTTTAGATTATTTTAGTTGTCGAAGTTAGTTGAGGATATGTCTCATCAACTCATTATTCAGACAATTTAGAGGCTTTCAGACTATAGCATGTCAGACAGTTATTTCAGATTTATTTTGGTATTGTTATACTACTTTCAGACATTGTTCTTATTAGATGTTTATCCATTTGAACCTTATGGCATTTTAGTTCATGTTTCTGCATTTTTCAGTCTTTTATGCAGTATACAAGTGTAGATATCAGTCATGGGTTATCTTGTGGTCCTTCGGGGTCATGAGCACCGTGTAGTGTTTTGGTTCATAAAATCGGGTCGTTACAATATAAGAGGGCATGTTTCACCATAATGATGTTTGGATGAATAGTACTATTTTCTCTATGTTATAGTACCATAATTCCGAGTAGGCTCACTGCGAAAGCAAATATTGTTCTACCCTTCCAATATAATTGAGATGCAAATTCATGCCCAAATTTTTGAAAACCATCAAATCTTTCAAACCTTTAGTACAACTCGCAAAAAGGGATATTTGTTATGCCAGGCTTCCCTAGCCAAGTATCATCTTCAATCAAAGGTGTTCTTGATCTTTTGGAAGTTTCATATGACTAGGACTAAAACATCATTGTCATGTGTACTTTTTTTTATTGAACATCTCAACTCTTTCATAGCAAGCTGACACTTCTTTGATAGTAAGTGTTATAACCCTCTAGGTTGCACTACATTGTGAAGGATCAGGTCCCTTAAAATCAATCACTGGCAAAAACACAGTAAACCAACTAGGAACCCAAAGCCGTGCAAGAATTGTAAATAACAAAAGATTTAATGTGGAAACCCCCTTACTTAAGGGAGGAAAAAACACTGTTTGCCCTCACAAGTACCAAAAACTTCACTACAATCAAACTCTTGAATAAAATCTTTAATGAACCTAACTCTAGGTTCTTAGCAACTCTGCTAAGAACACACTTTGATATTGATTAACTCTAACCAACATCAACCTTACGTAACTCTACCTAAATTCTCTCAAAGAAAATATACTCCTATAACTTGAGTAATTTAGATACAATTCAAAACTCACTCAAGAACACTCATTATTTTTGTGCTTAAGAAATAAGAACTTTAGGTATACTTGAGCAATTGAAACCGAATTAAGTTTTTCCCTTTCTCAATTTCTTTTTCTTAATTTTGCTTTCTTTTTATGAATTTTGCAAAAACTACTGGATAGAGAAGCATCACTTTATCTATTTGTGTAAGGGAAAGAAGTTCCCAAATTCGATTTTGGAAAATAGAGTCTCCACTTAATTTGTTAGAAAAATCAAGAAAACTTTTAAAAATTACTTAACATATTTAAAATAGAAAAATCGTTAAGTTTAGAAATCCCGGGTAAGTAATTCTCATTAATACATTTGGAAGGTTTTTAAGGCACCAAGAGTATACTCTAACTTGCGGTTGTCCGAACTATTTGAAAACAAACTTTTTGGAGCTAGAGTTGGAGTTGAAGTTGGAGTTGGAGTTGTGTTTGTCCATGTCTTTTTGGAAATTTATTTTAGACTTTGGAAAAGATTTTTAAAATATAATTTTATACCTCCACTTTTTAAAAACTATCAAAATCACCCAACTTAACTAATTTACCTACAAGAGAGAACCAAATGTGAGATGACATAATAATGTTGCCTTTGTTTTTGGTGTTGCATAAGGAGTCGCAAGAATGGACGAATTAAGGTTTTGTTATATCATGAGGAGACTTTGAGGAAGAAGAAACAAATTGAAGTTGTTTTAATTTTGAGATCTTTTATCGATGAAAGTAGGAAGAAGTGGGCAATGTGGTAGCTAGGCATTTAACTCTGGTTGATTGATGAAATCAATAGTGTGTTTTTATAAAAATAAAAAATGGGATCATTTGTAACAATAAATAAAGTTGAAACTGAAGTAGGAAAATTGAAAACAAGTGAAACTTGTTTTTAGTTTTTCAAAATCAATTTGCAGTTGAATTTGAAATTCTCATGGCCAAACACCCCAATTTTCACTAAAGTAAAATAATTTTCAAGAAAAAAAGTGAAAATTTCTTATGCCCAAAGGGGCCTAAGAGATTTAGTAGTAGATAGAGCATGAAAAGGGGTATAAGTGGGAGACTTAAAGACTTAGGTTTTATGTAACACCACGCATTTTTGGGATAAAATTTGAACTGTTGTTTTTGTGTGTATAAACTTGAATCTAATTATTTCTATATAAATATAAGTGTCATGATAATTATCCTAGTGTGAAAATTTCTTGTGAGGGGAAGAATGTTCATAGTAACACTTAAAGGGAAGTGGAGTTAGGAACTTTTGTCATCGATCAAATTTTGGAATTTGATTCTACCAGGGTCAAATTTGAACATGTATAAATTTTGAAATATGTGGGATTTTTTAGATTTAAGACCAGCCAAATTAAATATGATTGAGTCCTCTTTCCAACGCATCTGATTTCACCCTAATCTGATACCCGAGCAAGGTTATGAGCATTTTGTGAGGAGGCAATAAGGGTACAAGATGGCAGCACGACATAGAGCTCATCATGGAGATTGCCCTCTGTGACACACTGATGCTTTAAAGTCGGGCAAGTTTTGGATTTTTTTACTTGGGATTAGGGGTATTGATGTCCTTTCACTTATAAAAAACCTCTACTCACTATATTAACATATTTCGACTAGTTTTTATGACATAGCATCAATTATTTCATTCTCAAAAATCCTCTCTCAAATCCCTCTTTTCAAGTCAAGGCTAGGGTTCAAGGAGGTGGTCATCTAGGGTCTTAAGGGTGTTTTCATCTTTAAGTTTCTTGGTAATTAATGCATGTACCTTTTTCCCTTGAATTTATAATTTCATTAATGTTATAAACTAATATTAAGTTCATGGTTTTTATGTGGGTTTTGGTTTAGCTGAGGACATTGTACATGATGTTAACTTGATTTCCCATAGTTTATTATGAAAGAATCATGCTTTATTAATGTTTGTGGACATGGTGGGGTGCATGGGAATGGTAAATTGAATTTTGAGGTACCATGGATTCCCCAATTACTTGGTTTTGGTCTTGGAAATTATATTCCCTCAAACTGTTTATGAAATTGCCTTTGAATATAATTATGCCATCTAGTTTGACTATTCTTGAATCTTTGCATTGTATAAATGGTTAAAGGAACATGAATTGGTTTTAGTTGGGTTCATATTATTTTTGAAAGGTCTTGATGGTTGTGGTTTGATTTAAAATGGTTTTGGTTTAATTGGAAACGATGGAGTCTAATTTGATTTAATAGTTTATATGGCATAGGGTAATAAACTTGCAATCTCTAATTTTGGTATGACAATACCAACGGTTAACTCCTAATTAAAGGACTCCTTGGTAAATGGTTGGGAATGTGTAATGATTTTAATAAATTCTAAAATTGGATTGTGTAGCAAACTAGTGGAATTTGGAGGTCTCAGAAGGGCCAACACTGGAAACTCATGTTTGCCGATGTGAAGGTAGTGTTGATGATCATGTGCACGATGCCATGCTTTATATTTTAGGGATGTACTAGTCATCTCAGTATTTTTTCTTTGGTCGTGCGGCTAACATGCACTGGTCACTTTCAGCATGGGAAATTGAACCTATATAGCTCATGGGTGATTTTAGAACGGTAAAGTTACATAGCTCAGGCTAAGGTTTTAAAGTTAATGCTAAACCCTTTTCACTTTCACGGCATATGATAGATATATGTACGTATTGCATGAGATATTATGCATTGGTTTTACTAGTTTTCATATTATGGATATGGCATTACTTTACTTCCTTATCCTTTAGTTACATTCTAGCGCTTCAATCGCTAAATGTCTTTAAATGTTGTGTGCCCACGTAATGTAGGATTTGGCCATACTTCAACTCCTTCTACATAGTTACTAGGATTTAGGATCAGTTCATGAGCTGACATTGAAGTGGTGAGCTTCTATACATTAGAAGTTTACATTTTATGTTTTGGTTTCTTATGTCTTAGACTTTATTTCATATTTTTTTTTGCTATAGTCGGGGGCATCTCCTGACACTTTATTGGTATTCAGTTTTGTTATTATCTTTGTTGGACTACTGTGGACATGGGTATTGTGGATGTTTTGGATATTGATCCAATATAGATTCATTTGGATTTTTATTACACTTTATCTTTTATTGGTATTCATCCGTTGCTAGGTGTTCTTGGTTTAACTAAAATTGTCTTAGGGGACGGTCTCCGATACTTGGTTGACTTACGATGCCCATCATTGTAAGGTCTAGTTTGGGTCATGCAAAAAATGGTATCATAGCCTAGGTTTCGGTGTCATGGAGTGTCCACAAAGACATTTCTAGTAGAGTCTTGGTTATGGGTGTTTTGTGCACTACACTTATAATCAGGAGGCTACAAGGCATTCATGAGATATTTCTCATTCTTTCATTCCCTAGATCATGTGATTATGTTGTCCATATGAAATTTATCCAACTTCCTTCTTTTCTCTACCTATGGGCTATATCTCATTATTGAGATGATACAAGTGAGAAGTCTTAGCTTTCTAAAAGTTTGTCCTTTCTAAATGAGTTATCAAAAGTCATGGGATAGCACAGGGACTCGGAAGGATTCCATTAGTGCGTCAAGGTGTATTGGTTCAGGTGGGTGCCTCTAACTTCATGAATCATGCTCTTCAGCCCTAGGTAAGATGTGTTAAATTTTCCTTTTCAAAAATTTTATTATTGACATCTCGCTTAAGGGGAGGATCTGTATTTGGTTATTGGGCTAGTGTTTCAATTCTAAGAGGTAGTATAAATTAGGGTGTTATGACCTATGAATAGAAATGTGATCCTGGGGTTAGTGATGAATCTTATATTCAAAATTCAGAGTGAGAATGACTTTTATTGAAAAGAGATAGTTGTAATTGCTTGATCTTTATGTGAGGTGTTGTGGTTGGTATACTCTTATAGTGTTAGCTAAGTAATATGAACTTATGGTAGTCGGTAAAAGAGATTGGTTAGTTGTATTATTTGCATCTTTAGTGGAAATGAGAATTAGCTCATGAGGACTAGATATTGTAGTAGTGAAATAAATCATAGGTGGTTAATGGAAGGATTAGTCGACTAATAATTTATGAATTTAGTGTCCACTTGGGGAGGTCATAGAATAAGGGGACTCAATAATGTTTATAGAATTTTGAAGGTTCTTAGGATGTATGCATGGGTAAGTGGATGTGATATAAGGGAGGTGAATATTCTATAGACCATAAAGTGTTAGGTAATAAGATTAAGATCGACTATCTTTATTAGGTGGTTTAAATACACTAAGGGTCCTTTGACTTTTCATTTAGTAGTTGTAAGTTAGTTGGTATATGAGAAGACGTGTAAGGAATATTAAGGTGTGGCAGTAATGTGGTGAGCAAGAATGTTCTTGTGGGCCATAGTTAAGTTAAATAAGAAATTTAGGAGGAACTATTTGGTGGACTAGTATATTATGCAGGATATTTTGCTGGTGGTTGATGATTGTTGCTAGACACTAAGCTGAACTTTAGATGTTAATTATGGTGATGAGAATTTTACCACAAGAATTATGATGCCAAATTTATGGGAGTAAATTAGTAGGCTTGATATAATGTGTGAAAGAACTTAGGTTGATGACTTATGAAATATTAGAGTGTGTAATTGTGATATACGCATGAGGTCTAGTGTTGAAGTAGAAATGGTGGTTAAATCATTAGATGGATAAGAGCCTTAGGTTATAAGATTAAAGTGTGCTCGGTCTTGAGTTATGAGTGCTATGTATGCCTAGCTTATATTCCTAATTTCTTAGTATGGAGAAGTCTAGAGAGTGTTTATATGGTGTTATGTAGAGCTAAATTTAGGGAGAAATAGATAGACTATGTGAACTCTTGGTATAGTTTAAAAATCTGTTTAAGTTATGAGGATATTATATTATAGGTGCAATTATAGTATTCTAAGGATTTTAAAATGGAGTGTTATTACAGTATAGGTGTAATTCTAGTATTCTAAGGAGTTAAAAATGGAGTAAAAGGGTTTAGAAGAATAGATGTCTTTGCCTATGAAAATGACAGTTGCAAGGCGATGACTTTAGAGGTTGGAGGAAGTTATGACTAGCACCCTTGAAGGGGATGTCCTAGAAAGACTTTATTGTCTTTATATACAAGTTGTCTAGGGGAGTTTGTGTTCTTGTTCATATTGATACCCTTTTTTGTGTGGAGTGTTGTAGGTATAGCTTTAATAAGGGGATATACTTTCAAGTTAGGATAGTGACCTTTGAGCTAAGGGGGAGATGATGTGAATTTTAAATTATCTCATGGTGGTGAGATTCAGGGGTGATTCATGATAAATCTATTCTTATTTAGCAAATTCCTCCTATTTCGGTTTAAGGGGACATTCTACCAACATTCCCTGCATCCATATAGTGTCCATGCGTAAGTTTCTATTTCTTTATACAATCTTTATCCGTGTTTCAGCCCTCTAATTATGATTTAAGTGTTTTGATGTGTGGAGCCGTTCGTTCTTATTGGACCAAATCTTATGTCACAGAACCCACCTTTAGTGGTGTAACAAATATGCGTTGTATCGGAATACAGTTACTCTTATTTGCAAAGCTCATACTCTACTCCCTCAGTTACTCTCCAAGTATCAGGATGGTGGTGGTTATGGAAGCATAGTAATGTTCTAGATTAGAGAGTAGTTGATCTTTCTTGAAAATTTTTGGTGTGGCTGCTCGTATTAAGGTTATACATGATGCGAGAAGAGTGAGATGAAACTTTGGTTATGCAAAATAGTTAGGAGGGAAATTTTTGGTAAAAAAAAAATCCTTGTAAAAGTGATTAAGGTTGTTGGGTTTTTGGTAGGGAGATCAGTAAAGTGGGTGCAGCAGGGATAAGCTTGAATATTATGATTTATAAATACACAAATCATTGTGTTATGTGGCTAGCACTCTTAATAAAATATGATTTTGTTTGACTAAACTGATAGGATGGAGTAGTACTCTTGGATAGATGTAAGGTATAGGGTCCTATAGCTTAAGCTAGCATCTTTTACTCTGGGTTAGGATTTAATATGGAAGCAATGTAAAGTTAGACTCCGGCTCTTGTAGCAATATGTTTTATGGGGAAATTGTAAGATTGAAATAATGTTTTGGCATTCATAGGTGAATTTATAGTTGAGAAGTATTATGATATTTATGGGCTATTAGATTAAGACCCTCAAAATCATTTTATTTTTGACCCTCCCAGATTCAAAACATTGATTTTGACCTAAATGGTATTTAGGTATGTTAATAAGATCATCTAGAAGAGTTTTAGAATTTCCGAAAGAGATTTGGGAGGTTTCTGACCCTAGAGGAAGTAAGCCTCCGTGATATTGGCATGCCATGGAGGATAGCCTCTGTGATAAGGTCCGCGACATGGACCTAGGTAAAATTTTGGTTGTTTTGATTCTCTCACTTGGTGTGAGGAGCTATGGGACTTTTACCCTTTATACTACCTTGGTATCATTTTCTCATGATTCGTGCTTACATTATTTACTTGGTGATGCCATTAAGCCATTTTCTTTTGATTCCTATGCATGTTTTGTTGAGGGAGATTTCTTAATGTGAAGTACATAATTTTGTTCATACTTCTAAAGCTTCAAAAGATTCCTATCCATCATTCAAGGCTGAATAATTCCAAGAGGGGAGATAATGTAACACTCTGCATTTTGGGGCTAGAATTCGAATCATTGTTTCTACGTGTATAAAATCAAATCCAATTATTTTTATATAAATATAGGTGTCATGATCATTATCCTAGTGTGAAAAGTGCTTTTAAGGGGAAGAATGTTCATAGCAAACACTTAGAGTGAAGTGGAGTTAGAAACTTTTGTTATCGACCAAATGTTGGAATTCGATTCTACTAGGGTCAACTTTGAAATTGTATAACTTCTGGAATATGGGGAATTTCAAGGTTCAAGACCGACCAAATGAAAAATAATTAAGTCTTATTTCCAACGCATCTGAATTCACCTTAATTCAATACCTGAGAAAGAGTTTATGAGCATTTTTGTGAGGAGGAAGTAAGGGTCCTCATCATAGATATTACCCTCCGTGACGCACTGATGCTTTAAATTTGGGTAGTTTTTGTTTTTTTATTTGGGATTAGGGGTATTGATGTCCTTTCACTTTTATAAAACCTCTAAGCACTATATTAACATATTTCTACCAGTTTTCATAACACAACATTGATTATTTCATTCTAAAAAATCCTCTCTCAAATTCCCCTTTTAAAGTCAAGGCTAGGGTTCAAAGAGGTGGTCATCTAGGGTCCTAAAGGTGTTGTATTCTTCAATTTTCTTGGTAATTAAGGCATGTACCTCTTTCCCTTGAATTTATAATTTCATTAATAGTATAAACTGATATTAAATTCATGGTTTTTATATGGGTTTTGGTTTAGTTGAGGGCATTAGACATGATTGGTCATTAACTTGACTTTTCATGGTTTATTATGAAAGAATCATGCTTTATTAATGTTTGTGAGCATAGTGGGGTGCATGGGAATGGTAAATTGAATTTTGGGGTATTGTGGATTCCTCAATTACTTGGTTTTGGTCTTGAAAATTATATACCCTCAAACTGTTTGTGAAATTGCCATTGAATATAATTATGTCATATAGTTTGACTATTCTTGAATCTCTGAATTGAATAAATCTTAAAGGAATATGAATTGGTTTTGGTTGGTTTCATATGTTTTTGGAAAGGCCTTGGTGTCCATGGTTTATTTTAAAATGGTTTTGGTTTAATTGGAAATGGTGGAGTCTAATTTGATTTAATAGTTTATATGGCATAAGGTAATAGACTTGCAATCTTTAATTTTGGTATGACGATACCAACGGTTAATGCCTAATTAAATTACTCCTTGGTAAATGGTTGGCAATGTGTAAATAATTTTAATATGGGCTTAAAGGGGGTTGTTTAGCAAAGCTATGGAAGGTGGAGGTCCCGGGGCGATCGACACTGGAAACCAAACAAATTAGGCATGTCGATTTATTGATTCCTTTGATATGAAGAAACCAAAAAGGACCTTCCGAATAGCATTTAATAAGGCAACTATATCCAATATTCATGCCAGCGTATTAAAGCAATAAGAAATTCAACACCAAAGAAATGAAAATTTTTAATATATTCAAAGGGAGAAAAACAATAATACAAGCAAGCATCATTCAATGGGCCTTTTTATATCATCGAAACTAAAAATAACTGCTTCTATGGAAATACCCTTGCAAAACTCTTTAAGAGTTTTATACTTTAGGAGCAAAAGTTAGATCAAAGTGAAGAAAATACATTATCAACATGTTATCAACTCATTTTAAAGATGATCATACAAGATCCAACTCAACTGTGTGATACTTGAAAAATTTAAATGCTTGACACAACAAATGTCATAGTAAAGAAAACAAAACATAAGCAATACAACAGTAAAATTCAAACTTGAAACAACAATATTCAGGCTTAAAATAGCACCACAACAACATTGATTCATACAACAATGGATTAAAACTAACAAACAACATTAAGAAACGATAGTTAACTTAAGGGACTAAAAAATAAGAATCAGAAAAAATGAAATCAACTCAATACTTCATCCATTATCTTCATCAAAATAAACCTTTGTCTTTCAAAATCATTTTGCATCAAATAATCTCACCATCTACGATTATGATTATAAAGCTGCTAATACGAAGAAGAAGAAAAAGAAAATGATGATGATGATGAATAAGAACAACAAACTAAAATGGAAAGGTGTTTTTACTTTTTTTTGGGGCAGTAAAACAAAACTTTGAGCCTTCTTAGGGATTATCTTGCCACCACCAAAAACTAGAAACATTAAAAAACAAACTAAGGGAAATCTTAATTGGATTTGGCCTTTTCTCAAAAATTCTTTAAGGTTTTTAAAACTTTTTCTCAAAGGCTTCTTTTCACCTCTAAGACATGACATTTTTAGCTCTATAGTGAGATATTTATAGAAGGAAACTTAAGAGTCAAAATCTGATTTCCATCTATGTGAGATTTTAGGTAAAAACCCAAATCTTACAACTATGGATTAATCTCGACAAATGGATGATGAGAGATGGGTTATCGTCCTATCGTACCGTCGATGAAAGGGAAGGGAACAAATGGAAATTCTTAGAATAGTTTTGCAGATTTGATGGGGTTTTAGGGGGAATCAATTTTGGATTTTTCAATTTTAAACAAAATTCTTTGGGATTAAGGTAATTAGAGCCACGTATTCTACTAATTCAGTACAAATCTAGACGGAATTAGTCCAAAAATCTATGGGTTTTTAGGTGTTCGACAGTTGTCTTGAATGAGGTGTTATTTGGTTTAGCTGACATGGTTGTTGTCATTGGATTATACTGGAATCAGGTTGGTTTTGTTCGAGTATTGTTGGCGTTGATGTTAGGTCTGTTGACATTGTTGTTTATATTGAGTGTTGCATTTTTGAGTATTTTTCGTGGTAGCTTTGTTTGTGTTATTGATGTTGTTTTATTGGGTCAAGAAGAATGAAGTTATAAGGTTAGTTATGCTAGGTTCGGGTTGCTGAAGTGGATTGGAGTGGCAGACTAGGTAATTTGGTGAAGTTGTTGTTTTGGGTTGGGTAAGGGTAGAATTAGGGTTTTGGGGACCTCAATTAAGTTAGGATTTAGCCAAATTTATTTGATATTTTGCCAAATCAAAAATCAATTGGCCCATTGTGTTGCAATTATTGTCAATTTGATTTCAATTACGGCCAAATTAATTTTTGGCTAAATTAATAATCAATTTAATATCGAGTTTCTTGGTTTGATAAAATTAAACAATTATTTTCCAAATAACTTGTTTTAACGACAGAGAATGTATTTAAAATCAAGATTTACTCGTTTGAATTAATTTTTGGAAAATGTTCTTAATTAAAATTGATTTTTCATACACTAATTATTTTAGTAACAAAATTATATGATTTCATATATATGAATACAATATTATATAATCGTCACTTAAAATGACAAAAATTACCTAGGTAAACATTTTTGAAAAGTCTTTCAACCAGATAAAATAAATGTTGTATTTTATTTAAAATCAAAGAAACTTATAAACAAACTTAGTCATGGATGGTAAAAATTAGGTTTCAATGGATCTTAGTATAGATTTCACCCATAGATTGATAGTTAGTTTTCACGAAAAATTCAGGTTTTGGAGGGTATGCTTCAAGCATGTGTCATTGATTTCAAGGGTTAGTGGGACCAATTCTTGATTTTTATAGATTTTGCGTACAATATAGCTACCATTCATGTATTCAGATAAATCTATTTGAGTCAATGTATGGTAGGGTGTGTAGGTCTCTAATATGTTGGTTTAATGCATTTGAGGTTAGACCGTGCGGTATTAACTTGTTGCTTGACTCTATGGATAGGATACAGTTAATTCAAGAGAGGTACGTATGGCTTAGAGTAGGATGAATTGTATCTTTATTGTTTTAGTTGACCTAAGACAAACCCTTACTATTGGGGTGGGGTTTGCCTTTGAATTGTATATTGGAAGAATTTTTTCCTCATACAACTTGGGTCGAAGACTGTAACAGCTATGCTAATTAGAGAGTTTGAGACTTGGAGTTTATGTTTTGCGAAAAGATATTTGTTTAAATATTTCCTATAAAGGTCATGATGAGATGATAACATCCATAGAACCTCAATATCATTTAAGGATTGAGCATATCAAGTCATTTTAATGGGTTGCATTTAAATATTAAAGGGCCTTGTGATAGAAGAAGAGCTCCAACCCAATGAATAATACATTACCAAACCTTACATCTATTTGGAGGCCAAAATTAAAGTCCAAGATGAGGTGGAATTGGGCCTAAATCTGCGCCAAAAATGCAACAGCCCATAATTAATCTTCTTTTAATTAGTTAGTAGAACCTACGTTTAATAGTAGTCTAATTCTATGTTGACTTCCTAGGACTTTGTATATGGCAACCTTTTATGCCATTAATAGGTTTTTTTCAATGTTGACTTCATAGGATAATTGTGTGGTAGACTTTTTTCATGAACCTAACCAGGGCAAGCCTCACCATGGACCGGGGACCACCCCCTTAGCCTAACCTCATGAGCACAATAATAATAAAATGGAAGCTAATAAAGATAGAAATAAAAGATAAATATCTCAAATGAAAGTTCAAAGGATCCAAAACCAACAATCCAACCCACACTTGTGCATGAAATCCTCTAAAACTAGAATACCAAACTAGGTCGGTATATGCCCCCAACCATGACAAAGAATTGTCACAATTCCCAAAAATCTGAAAAGAAACCTAAGAAAATGGCAGGGCTTTCAGAAAAATGGAGGCTCACCACTTCACAAAAAAATAACTGATGTACCATACCACCTAACGCTACACAGGAGTAACAAAAAACCATTCGGGCCATACATTATAAAGCAATGTAGTGTCCAAGGACAGTCAGTGAAATAAGCACTAGCATGTAACTCAAGGAAAGTGATAAAATAATGTCATATCCAAAATCAACTAAAAACACATGCACACATTCATATATAAAAATATACTATGTTATGATAGGGTAAAGGGTAACGAACATGAGATTTTAAAACCATTAACCTGGCCGTTGTAGCTCTATCCATCCTAAGGGCTATATGGGTTCAGCTCCACTTGTTGAAAGGGCCCACGGACGTGTTAGCCACATCAACCGAGGAAATTCGAAGGAGGATTAAAGAAAGCAAGGCTCTAGACATCCCAAAAATAAAATATGTGAACCAAGTACACAGTCATGTAGACCCCACACTGGCAGATGTAGTTTCTAGTATTGATCCCCTAGGACCTCCACCTTCATGATAAGCTACACAACCCCGTTTAAGTATAAATTAAATTCATTTTGCACATATTCTTGACCATAAACCAAGGAGTCTTATTTTAAGGCAGATACCACTTGGTATCATCATACAAATTATGCTTGCAAGTTTGGGCAATTATGCCAATCCATTCCAATTATCCAATTGACTTCCAAATTCTCTTAAAAATCCAAAACCATGGCTACTACGACCTTTAAAATCTATTTTAATCTATTTTTCCATTAATGTAATGCAATAGTTTTCAAAAGTAATTTAAATCATGCAAATTCCACTTTTAAAACCAAAATCATCTGGGTGAGTTGAGGCTAATGCCATTACCAAGACAAAATCCATCAATTTGGGGAAACCCATGTTCCCCATACAAATTCTGCAATAATATTCCCATTCAGTCGCAAAAATTATCAACTTACGTATACACAAGACATTTAAACCATGGGAAATATAATTCCAGTGATAATCATCAAAACCCCTTAACCCAATTCAAACCCAATAATTAAATCACATGAACAATAATTACAACACATGCTATTGCATAAAATTCAAGTTAAGGATATGAGACATGTCTGAAATACCAAAGATTTGGAAGAAAATTCGATGTTTGAAACATAGGGGTTGAATTCCTTGTAAACTCTAGTTTTCTCTTGACTTGGGATTTAGAAAGGAGAGATATTTTTTATTTAATAACTGATGGAAAAAAAGGTCCTTAATATGTTTTTAAGTCAAGGGTAAAGTGTCAAGGGACGAAAAGACCTAAATAACCTTAGTTAAAATGATTAGGAAAATTGATTTCAATCGTCACAACTCAGGTAACAACTAACCATGAGTCATTGCCTGGACTGGTGAACTAGCTATCAAAATCCTGGCCCTCCACTATTATGACAATGAGTCACTCGTCATGACTCATGACATCGACTATTGATCAAAGAAGAAAATCATTAGAAACTCACTGGTGAAACAACGAGTCCTACACTACAACTTGTGATAAGTGATAACAACTCATCGCCTGAGTTATAGTAATGGCAATATTGTCCACACTTAAGAAATTTGAGAGTCCAAAACTCCGAGGTATTACATTATACGCCCCACCCCATCAATATCATTCATTCCCGAATAAGAAGTAAGGGCACCCTTGGTACGATAACGAAAGGAATGCAACCAAAACCCAAAAATAATTCAAAATGAAACAAGAGAGAAATGGAACTCATACCTCAAGCATTGGAATCCAAAGTTAGGAACAAGAACGGATACATGGCCCTCATATCTTCTTCTACTTCCGGTGTAACTTTTTCCACCTTTTGATTCCTCCAAAGCACCTTTACTGAAGCTACATCCTTAGTCCTCAATCTATGAACTTTTCTATGCAATATCTCAATTGGAACTTCCTCATAAGACAAGGAATCTGTCACAGCAACATCCTCAACAGGCACTATCAAAGAAGTATCACCCACACATTTTTTCAACATAGACACATGGAAAATAAGATGAATAGAATCCATACTCGTTGGTAAATCCAACTCATATGCAACATTTCCAATTCTCCTCATAATTTAATAGGGGACAATATAACAGGGACTGAGCTTCCCCTTCTTTCCAAATCTCATGAATCTTTTCATAGAAGACACTATCAAGAACACCTAATCACTAACTTCAAACTCAAACTCCCTTCATATCACATCTGCATAAAACTTTTGGTGACTCTGAGCATCCTTAAGTCTTTCCGTAATCACTTTTACTTTCTCCATAGCTTGGTGAACCAAGTCATGACCAAATAACCTACTCTCACCAACCTCCAACCACCGAATAGGAGACCTACACCTCCCACCATAAAGAGCATCCAAAGGGGTCATTTCATTGCTAGAATGATAACTTTTGTTGTAAGTGAACTCAATAAGAGGCAAATGATCAACCTAACTCCCTTTAAAATGAATCACACAGGCCCTTGGAATATACTCTAAAGTCTAAAAAGTCTACTCCGCTTGTTCATCCATTTGAGGTTAGAAAGCAATGCGAAGGTTCACCTGAGTACCCAAACCTTTTTGAAGCAAATGCCAAAGCTGAGTAGAAAATTGCATACCTCAGTCTGAAATGATGGAGACTAAAGATCCATGCAACTTAACTATCTCCTCAATGAACAACTTAGCATAATCCTCTCCTGAGTAGTTAGTACGCACAGGCAAGAAGTGAGTAGACTCAATCATCCTATCCACACTGACCTAAATAGAATCAATACAAATTCTAAAACCGTGGAAGACCTATAACAAAATCCATATTAATCATCTCCTACCTTCACATAGGAAACTCTATCTCTTGAGACATGCCACCAGGCCTCAAGTGTTCAACCTTAACTTGCTGACAAACCATACACTTAGCCATAAAATTCGACATATCTCTGTTCATATTATTCCACCAGTAAATTTCCTTCAAGTTATGATATATCTTAGTTGAACCCAGATGAACTGTATACCAAGACTCATAAGTCTCAGTCAAAAACCTTTTCTGCATCCCATCAATATCAAGCACACACAACGTATCTTGATACCTCAAGATGCCATCTTCCCCAATCTCAAAAACCATAATTTTTTGCTGAACCATATCATCATTAATCTGCATAAGTATAGGATCTAATGCCTAATTATCCTTCACCTCAGCACCAAGACATCATTTAACCACTTCTTGAAAATCACTCTTCCATCCTTATAGTCCAAAAGACAGACTTCCAAGTTAGCTAGCCTATGAATATCCTTTACTAGTCCTCTTTTCTCCTTATCTACATGAGATAATCTCCCAATAGACAACTTACTAAGAGCATCAACAATCATATTAGCTTTACCTTGCTGGTAGTAAAGACTCATATCATAATCCTTAAGCAATTCAAACCACTGCTTCTGCCTGAGATTTAATTCCTTTTGTGTAAACACATACTGTAAGCTCTTATGGTCCGAATAAATATCCACATGCACCCAAAATAAATAATGGTGCTATATCTTCAAAGAAAAGACCACAACGCAACTCTAGATCATGAGTCGGGTAATTCCTCTCATGAACCTTAAGCTGCCTGTAAGTACAGGCTACTACCTTACTATGCTTCATCAAAACACAACCCAGTCTTACACAGGCTGCATCACAATGTACAACAAACCACTCAGTACCCTCGAGTAGGGTCAAAGTTGGTGCAAAAGTTAACTTGTCCTTCAGCTTCTCAAAACTACCCTTGGGAGCATCGGACCACAAAACCTTAACCTTTTTCTGAGTCAACTTTGTCAATGGAGTAGCAATAGAAGAGAAACTCTCCACAAACCTTCTATAATACCTAGACAAGCCCAAGAAGCTCCTAATGTCAATTAGAGTCATGGGTCTAGTCTACTTCATAACTATCTCAACCTTTTATGAATCCACCTTTATCCCCTTATGCAAGAAAAGTCACAAGATTCAGCCAAGACTTACACTTGGAAAATTTAGCATACAGCTTCTGATCCTTAAGAGTCCACAACATAATTCAAAGGTGATTGGCGTGATCCTCCTTAATCTTCGAGTAAACAAGATGTTATCAATGAAGATAATAGAAATTAAATCTATAAATTGCCTAAAAACCAATTTATAAGATCCATAAAAACAACTGGTGCATTAGCCAACCCAAATGACATAACCAAAAACCTATAGTGACCATACCGGGTTTGAAAAGCAATCTTGGGAATATCAACCTCCCTAATTTTCAACTAATGATAGCCCGAATAAAGATCAATCTTAGAGAAACACCTAGCATCCTGAAGCTGATCAAAAATATTATCAATCCTAGGAATAGTGTACATATATTTCACTGTAACCTTATTCAACTACCGATAATCTATACACATTTGAAGAAACCCATCTTTCTTTCCCACAAAAAGATAGAAGCACTTCACGAAGAAACACTAGGATGGATGAAATCCTTATCAAGAAGATCCTTAAATTTCTCCTTAAGTTCCTTTAGTTCAGTTGGAGCCATCCTATAAGCAGGAATGGAAATAGGATGGGTATCTCGAATAAAATCGATCCCAAACCCTATTTCCCTATTGGGAGGAATTCTAGGAAGGTCATCAGGGATCACTTCAGGAAATTCACTAAGTACAAGAACAAATTGCAAAGAATAACTCTCAAAAGTAGAATCCTTAACCTGAATTAGATGATACAGACATCCTTTAGACATAATTTCTAATCTCTAAGATAGAAAATAAACCTCCCTATGGGTACTAAGGAACTCCCTTCCCAT
Source organism: Capsicum annuum (assembly GCF_002878395.1). Lineage (NCBI taxonomy): Eukaryota > Viridiplantae > Streptophyta > Magnoliopsida > Solanales > Solanaceae > Capsicum > Capsicum annuum. The sequence continues at coordinate 126,714,831 of NC_061115.1, read as the reverse complement.
TCAATCACCAGTTTATTAGGGAAATGAAAACTAACCTTTTGGGTCCTATAATCTAGAGAACCATAGCACGAATAAAGCCAATCCATCCTAAAGATAACATTGAAATCCACCATATCAAGCTCTATCAAATCCATCAAGAGTAGACATATAAAAAGGGTTGAAAATATTTTTAGTTCCAAAACCAAAGTATGCAGTGACATAAGGGATCATATAAGAAAGGGTAGAACCTGGATAAAGCAAATACTAAACATCATGAAAGAAAAGAACTAACATAACAGCAACAATGTCAGGTGATGCCTCAGACTCCTAACAGGTAGCAGGTGAATAAATTCAATTTCGATCAGTGCCGGTACCTGAAGTGGAGCCTTTAGATACCAGAGCTGAAGAAATAGCGACTGAAATCTTGGTAGCTCTAATGGACACCTTGTCCATAAGGCAATTTCTCTGAATAAGTTTAGGCTGACCATAATTGAAACATAAGTTCCTCTACCCTCACAATACCCACAGTTAAGTTGCAAACAAAATCAACAAGGAGGATTAGGTGGGGCTGATTAAGATCTAATATCCTGAGACTGGGCACCCTGTGCCTTAGGACCATTGCTAGTATAATCACGACGATCACTGGAAAGCTTAGGATAAGGATCACTGACAGACGAATACAAATTTCCCTAATTCTTTTTCTTAGTCCACTTTCTACCATCTCTCTCAATGTTTTGCTGACCTACACCCAACTTGGAATACCCAAACTTCTTGGTATGCCTCTCCTATCTCTATTTGCCTCTTCTTTTTATCTTCCACCTACTACATATAAACTACTAGCTTGGAGATGTCCATATCATTATTCAACATCACAGCCTTGTATTCTAATACCATTTCATGGGATAACCCAAAAACAAACTTCCCCATTCAGGACCTCATACTCGACACTAGTTCAGGAGCATAGCGAGACAACTGATGAAACTTCAAAGAATACTCCTTGACATTCACGTTACCCTACTTCAGGTTTACAAACTCTTTAGACTTAGCTTTTTTCTACTCTTTAGGAAAGAATTGATCAAGAAAAACACCTAAAAAGTTATGCCATACTTCCTTTTCAGCATCATTACCCCTAATTGTTTCCCATTCCTCATACCACAAGTAAGCAATATCTATTAACTAATAAGCAGCAACCTCCACACCCTCCAAATCAGTAGCATGCATCACCCTAAAGATTTTCTCTGTCTCATTAATAAACCCCTTCAAATTCTCCTCAACCTTAGAGCCTATAAAGGTTGGGGGATTTAACCTCATACACTATCCAACCCAAGGGACCTCAGATGAATAAGAAACAGAACCAACATAATTAGACTGACGTGATTGTGATGTCATCAACTGAGCAAGCATATCAATAGACTAACGAAACTCCACATTATATATATTTCCCTGAGAGAGTTGATTAGAAGTATCACCAGCCTAGAAAGCTTAAAGAGAACTGGTAGGGCCTGGTGAAACCCCATGTGAAGTAGTAAAATTAGGAGTGGGGACCCTAGATCAAGGCTTCACTACATAAATAGGATGAGTCCCCTCTACATTGTCCTCAGGTAAGATAAGGGGTCTAGTAGAGTTCCAACAAACATCAGATCTTTGGGGAGGCATAATCTTAAATGTGAGGAAGTCAGGAGTTAGGGAAGTTTCAACACTATTTGGATATACTGTATATCACATACCAAACAACATTGAAACACATATCTCTCTCGAGACTTTAGTATATTTGTTCATATTCGATGTACATTGTTATCACTTATCACTAAACTATCGAAACTTAGAACAAATTCTAACATCTTCTTATTATCATATATATTTTTTTTACTCTTTTTGTCTTAAATTAATTTTCATAATTTTTAAAAAATATTTGTCTCAAATTATTTATCATTTGAGAAAGTGATAAGAAGGTGCCCCGAAAGCTTAATGGTAAGTTCTATGAAGTGGCAGTCCGGCTGGCTATATTATATGGAGAGAAATGTTGGCTTGTTAATAACTCCCACATTCAAAAGTTGAAGGTGGCAGAGATGGGAATATTGCGATGAATGTGCGGACATACCAAGAAAGATAAAGTAAGGAATAAGATTATCTGGGAGAAGGTGGGAGTTACATCGGTAGAGAATAAGATGTGAGAAGTGAGGTTATGTTGGTTTAGGCACGTGATAAGGATAGGCTCTGATGCTCCAGTGCAGAGGTGTGAGACTCAAGCTATGGATGGTTTTAGGTAGGGTAGAGGTAGACCAAACAAATATTGAAGAGAGGTGATTAGGCATGATATGGAGCAGTTACAACTTACAAAGGACATGACCTTGATAGGAAGGTATGGAGGATGAAGATTAGGGTAGAGGGTTTGGGGGTGGGAGTGCATCTGTAACAATAATGGAGAATTCTTTTGTGTCTATAGTTTTTTATTTGTGGTGCTTTGTGATGTCTATGATTTAGGTTAGATAGTTCTTATTTTTATCTTGTAGTGGTCGTATTATCTTGTTGCTAGTGGTGTTAGTTTATTTTTCACTTATCTTTTGTGTTTGTTATACTGTTATCGATTCTAAGCTAGGGGTATATCGAAAATAGCCTTTCTACTTCACCTGAGGTAGTGGTATGGTCTGCGTACACTCTACCCTTCCCAAACCCCACTATGTGGGAATACACTAGATATGTTATTGTTGTTGTTGTTGAGAAATTTAAAAATAGGAAAACATTCCTAGATGCATCATAGCCTCCCCCTAATAAGTGTGGCGTACTACACACCCATAAAAGGGACTCTACTCGACATATCTTTGTGGGCACCAAATGATCCTAAACCGGCCAAATATACCAAGGTTGTCAAGACCCGAACCAGACTAGTCATGACGAGTATCTCAAGCCCCACCATGGATCGGAGACCACCCCCTTAGCCTAACTTCAAGATCACAATAATAATAAACTGGAAGCCAATAAATATAGAAATAAAAGATAAATATATCAAATAAAGTTCTAAGAATCCAAAACCAACAATCCAACCCACATTTTTTCAGGAAAGCCTCCAAAACCAGAATACCAAACTTGGTCAGGACATGCCCCCGACCATGACAAAGAAAAGTAATAATTCCCAAAAATCTAAAAAGAAACTTAAGGAAATAGCAGGGCTTTTCAAAAGATGTAGTCTCACCACTTCACAGAAAATCAATCGACATACCACACCACCTAACACTGCACAGGAGTAATAGAAAACCCTTCAGACCCTACATCATAAAATGATGTAGTGTCCAGGGATGGTCTGTGGGATGAGCATTGGTATGTAACTCAAAAAAAGTGATAAAATAATGCCATGTCCAAAATAAGCCAAAACCACATGCACACATTCATATATATATATAAGACGTTGGAATAGGGTAAAGGGTGAAGAACATAAGAGTTTAAAAACTATTTACCTAGACTCGGTAGCTTTATCCGTCCTAAGGGAAACCACTTGCTACATGGGTTCAGGTCCCCCAATAGAAAGGGCCCTAGGGCATGTAAACCACACAAACTAAAGAACTATAAAGGAGGGAAAAAGACACCATGTCTCTATCCATCCCAAGAATAAAATTTGTGAACCAAGCACACGATCATACAAACCCCTATGCCCAGCAAATGTTGTTTCTAGTATTGGTCCCTCCGGGACCTCCATCTTCACAGTGAGCCGCACAACCCCCTTTAAGCCAAAATCAAATTCATAATGCACATATACCCAACCATAGACCAAGGAATATTATTTTAAGGCATATACCACTTGGTATCGTCATACCAATTATGTTTGCAAGCTTGTATAATCAGGTCAATCCATTCCAATTAACCAACTGACTCCCAAGATCCTTTAAAAATCTAAAACCATAGCCAAGAAGGCCTTTCAAATCCATTTTTATTCATTTGTCCATTAATGTAATGCAATAGTTTTCAAAAGTGAGTTAAATCATGTAAATTCCACATTTAAAACAAAAAACCATGCGGGTAGGTTGAAGTTAATGCCATTCCCAAACAAAATCCATCAATTTAGGGAAACCCATGTTCCCCATTCCAAATTTCACAATAGTATACCCATTTAGTTCCAAATACGATCAATTTAAGTATACATAAAACATTTAAACCATGAGAAATATAATTCAAGTGATAATCATCAAAACCTTTTAACCTAATTCCAAACCCAATAATTAGATTACATGAACAATGATTACAACATATGTCATAGTATAAAATTTAAGTTAGGGATGAGAGATTTGCCTAAAATACCAAAGAATTGGATGAAAATCCAAATTTGAAGCCCTGGGTTGAATTTCTTATAAACCCTAGTTTTCTCTTGACTTGGGATTTAGAGAGAAGGAGTATGTTTTTGATTTGATAACAGATGGAAAAGGGGGTCCTTAGTATGTTTTTAAATCATGGGAAAAGTATCAAGGAAGATAAAGACCAAATTAACCTTAATTAAAACATGCAGGAAAACTAATTCCAGTCGTCACAACTCAGGTAACAACTAACCACGAGTCATTGGCTACACTCGTGACCTGGAGATCCAAATCCTTGCCCTTCGTTGTTATAACAATGAGTCATGCATCATTACTTGTTGTTTGATGTAACGACTCATGATGTTTGCTCGTGATCAAAGAAGAAAATCTTGGGAAACTCACTGGTGAGACAACGAGTCCGATGCTATAAATTGTGATGAGTGATATGACTCGTCACCTAAGTCGTGTCATGGTAGTGTTGTCAACACTTTAAAAATTTCAGAGTCCAAACACCTAGGTATTACAACTTCAAGGACCTAGGAAGTATCATTTTTGTTTATAGTTATCTTTGACCAACCTTTTTTTTACTAATATATAAAGGTGTGTTTTGTTCTGTTGTAAATCAATTTTTGAAGAATATTAATGTATTCAGAGTTCTTGAACCTTTGTGGCAGATTACTTCAAGATTTATCTTTCAACCTAACTAGTTCATAGTTTAAAGTGGTAAGATAGCTTATTTGTTTGATATCTTTGATTATTTCTTAGTATTCTTAGAAGGTGATTAGTACTCTTATTAATTATTGTCTAATGTTACTCACGAAGTGATCAAGATTCGTACTTGATTAATATCTCAAGTAAAGGGGTTTGTTTTATTTATAACTAATTCGTTGTTACATGGATCTTGTCAAACTTATCTTTTTAATTCTTGTTTAGTATTTCCAATTTGTTTTCTTAGTTTTTCTTCCACATTTCTTCTAAGTTAATACTCTAGTTTTGAAATACCCAACCTCCATGTTATTAGGTGGTATTAAATTGGTTCTACCAATATTTTATTCTTGATAACCTTGGAAATTTCATGAAAAAAATAGAAAATGACACGACCCGACGCGGGACTTTGTCGTAAAGGGCATTCCAAGTCCGACCGAGACTAGAGACCACCTCTATTACCCAACCCGACCACTAAACCCCTATCTTGAATTGGCTGAATTTAGAACATATAACAAGATAGTGTAACTAAATAGATTACAGGCTCTAACCAACCCATAATAAATCCACAAAACCCTCTAACCAAAAGAATCCCAAAATATGGTTGGGACATAGCCCCAACTATAGCCAAAACCAATATCAATAAATAAATCAAAGTAGGAAATAACATCTATGAAATAGAGCCTTACGAATAGAAGGAAAATCTCCACTTTAATCCAAAACTGACCCCCTGAATGTCCGAAAGCTACGTAGAAGGAGTAGAATGGTCGGTTCTTGCATCGCGTGGGGATTAAACCACCTGAAGATGGGTTAGCGGGTTAACGCTAGAATTAACTCAGGATAAGGATAAAATAATGTCATTTATGAAGCCAAGTAATACCATTCATAATGGATACAACCATACATATATATATAATCATGCCGGGAAAAGGAACTAGGTTTAGCATGTCATTTAAAACCTTTACCTAGGTTATGTATCTTTGCCATCCTAAACCACCCATGAACTATATGGGTTTAGCTCCCCCTGCTGAAAGGGCCCCAGTGCGTGAAGTCGCACAACCGAAGAAAAAAAACTAGGATGACCAGTACATCCCCCAAACTATAAAGTGTGACATCATGCACATGGCCTCTTGGACCAACCTCATATCGATAAATATGAGTTTCTAGTGTAGGTCCCCCGTCCTCCAGACCTCCATCTTCCACGACTTTGCTACACATCCCCCTTTGAGCCCAATTAAAACCATTACCAAACAACCAAACCTTTATCCATATATTATTAACCAAGGATATTAGTAGTGGTACCGTCATACCGACTATAACTTGTAAGTATTGTCCTTAGCCAAACCTTTTTGAGATCTAGGGATTCCTATGTACCCATAGATAATATTATCCAATTAATTTTGGAAATTTCCATATACCCCAAAAATATGCTTATTAAGCCAAACCATTTAAGCTATTCATATCATTTAGGGTTCCATTACCAAATTTAAACCGTGCACAAGTTCCATTTGAAAAACCAATATTAAGTGAAAGCATTGCTTATTTTATCAAACACATTGGGGGCATAGTATTTCCAAAACCAATTCTAATTGCCAATAACCATTCCCATACAATCCAATCATTCAAAACTACTATTAAAGCATTTAAAAACATAATTAAAACATAGGAAAACCATAACCAAGCACTTATAAACAAAACCCCTAAATCATATTTTAAAACCCAAAACCATACTACATTCAATTTATGCAAACATTGTATAAAACCATGTATTTATTTGGACCTAACAATAAGTTAAGTGAACATGCCTTAAACCAAGATGATGAGGGAGAGAAATCACCAAGATAATCCCCAACCCGATCCTTAAGATGAAACCCTTGCTTTCCTTGCCAAAGAACTCTAGAGGATTTAAAAGTATTTTCTAAGTGTTATAAGAATTGAATAATAGGGAAAACAACATCCCAAGTGCAATATAAGTCATGGGACCTTATTAGGATAAGTCGGGAAATATCCAAATTACCCTCAGTTAAACTGCATTAAATTTTTGTCATAGGGTATGACTGACCCTTATAAGTCATAACCAACCTATTTGAGTGGAACCCGTCTCTCATACCGTAGGCTTTCCCCATTAGACCCAACATTATCCAAGTTATGACACACCCAAACCCAAGTCGTATTCAAGTGTACGACTGGTACCCACAAATCGTACCCCTGGCATAATAGAATCCCAAGAGGATTGAACACTGTCCCTTATACGAGTCTATGATATGACTCATACCCTGACTTACGGTTCATAGTGAGCCACTCGTACTAAAATCAAATCTAAGTAAATAAATCTAATGTTAACTGAATGAACCAAATGAAATGTATCCACTAATACGACTCATACCCCATAGTCATACCCATTCCAGTAACCAAAATTCATCCCACCAATGAAGACTGGTCAGCATACAACTGAACCATACCAACTGTAACCTAGTGTACGACTCGTACCCTATAGTCATATCATGACAAAAGCTAGAAATCCAGGAAATTTTCAAAGGGTCAAAACCCAGGGTATTATAGTCTCCCCCATTTGTAACATTCGTCCCCGAATAACGCACAAGGTAGGGGTAACCAAATGCACGAGTCATTTGTATTATCAAATGTATTTCTAATCTTTAACAAAGTTTGAAAACAAAGAGGCAAGGATATTAATCTTTCCATTAACAAACTTAAAAAATAAAGATGTGTTGAAGACACATACCTTCCGCACGAATCCCAGGAGTAAAAAACAGATGTGGATACGTAGACTTCATGTCCTCCTCCACTTCCCATGTAACTTTTTCCACCTTAAGGTTCTGCCATAAAACCTTTATCGAAGCCATATCCTTGGTTCGCAATTGACGACCCTGCCTATCTAATATCTCAACCGAGACATCTTCATAAGATAGAGATTCTTAGATAGACAACCCTTCCAAAAGAACAATCGAATAAGGATCACCAATGCACTTTCTCAACATGGAAATATGAAAGACCGAATGAACCAAGCTCAATCAAGGAGGCACCTCCAGTTCATAAGCAACATTCCTAACTCTACTCAAAACTACTTAAGGACAAACAAATTGGGGACTGAACTTCCCCTTCTTACCCAACTGCATTACTCCCTTCATAAGAGATACCTTCAAAAATACCCTATCCCCAACCTCAAACTGCAAGTCTCTTACATCTCACATCCATATAGTATTTTTGGCAACTTTGGGCAGCCTTAAGCCTATCTTGAATCACCTTCACCTTCTCTATAGCCTGATAGACCAAGTTCGGACCAAACATATTCACTTTACCAAGCCTAAATCACCCAATAAGAGATCTACACCTCCTACCATACAATGCCTTGAAAAGGGCCATACCAATACTAGAATGATAGCTATTATTGTAAGAAAACTCTACCAAAGGTAGATGATCAACCCAATTGCCACTATAATCAATCAAGCAAGCCCAAAGTATATCCTCTAATGTATGAATAGTTCTTTCCACTTGCCCATCCATCTGAGGATGAGAAATAGTACTCAAAATCACCTTAGTACCCAAACCTTTCTTGAAAGACCACCAGAAATGAGTTGAAAACTACATACCACGACCAGAGATAATCAGAATAGGTACCCATGTAGCTTCACAATCTCTTAAAGATATGACTTTGCATAGTCCTTCGCTGAACAAGTAGTTTTAACTGGCAAGAAGTGAGCAGATTTTGTCATCCTATCCATGATGACCCACGCTGAATCAAATTGGTTTTGAGACCGAGGAAGACCGATAACGAAATTCATATTGATTACCTCCCATTTCCATTCAGGAAAATTAGTTTCTTGATACAACCCACCAGGTCTTATGTGCTCAACTATAACTTGTTGACACACCACGCACTTAACTATAAAATCAGCCACATCTCTTTCATACCATTTCGCTAATATATCTCTTTGAGATCATGATACATCTTCATCAGACCGGGATGAACAACATAGTGCGATTTATGTACCTCAGCCAAAATTCTTTATCGTAACCCACTGACATCAGGAACACACAACCTCCCTTAGTACACTAAAGTACCATCACTACTGATCTCAAATACCATTACCTTTTGTCCACCTACATCATTCTTGGTTTCCATCAAGATAGAATCTAGCACTTGCTTCTCCTTAATTTCTGCACCAAAAGATTACCTAACCACTTCCTGAACCATCACACCACTATCCTTGGAGTCCAAAAGACGAACTCTAATATTGGACAACCAGTGAATATCCTTCACCAATTCCCACCTTTCTTCCCCAATATAAGCCAAACTCCCCATGGATAACCTGCTAAGTGCATCAGAAACCACGTTAACTTTACCTGGGTAATAGTAAAGGCTCATATCATAGTCCTTGAGAAGCTCCAACTATCTCTTCTTTCTGAGATTAAGCTCCTTTAGAGTGAACACATACTGTATACTCTTAGGATTAAAAAAGATCTCTATGTGCACTCCATACAAATAATATTGCCAGATTTTCAAAGCAAAAACCACCGCCAATAGCTCCAAATCATGAGCAGGATAGTTTCTTTTATGTACCTTCAACTACCTAGAAGCATAGGCAATCACCTTCCATGCTGCATCGAGATGCAACAAAGACCTACTCGAGATGCATTGCAATAAACTACAAACCCTTCATTAGCCTCAGGCAATGTCAAAATCAGAGCTGAAGTTATTTTATCCTTAAGCTTCTTGAAACTCCTTTCGCAATTATCCAACCAAGAAAACTTTACCTTTTTCTGAGTCAACTTAGTCAAAGGGGTAGGTATCATCGATAATCTTTCCACAAACCACCGATAATATCTAGCCAAACCCAAAAAGCTTTGAATGTCGATTGGAGTCTTGGGTATAGGCCACCTTTTAACCATCACCATCTTTTGTATATCCACCATGATCTCCTCACTAGAAATAATATAACTAAAAAAGCCACAACATTCAACCAAAACACACACTTGGAGAACTTGGCATACAACTATTATTCCTTCAAGGTCTGTAATACCACACAGATGTGATTAGCATGATACACCTCACTATTGGAATAGACCAGAACATCATTAATAAACACAATGATGAAGAGATCTAGGAACTACCTGAAAACCCTATTCATCAAGTCAATAAATACCACTAGGGCATTAGTTAAACCAAATAACATCACCAAAAATTCAAAGTGCCTATACCGAGTGTAAAAGCTATCTTAGGGATATCTATATCCCTAATCTTAAGTTGATGGTACACAGATCGAAGATCTATCTTAGAAAAGAACTTGGCACCTTTCAACTGGTCAAACAAGTCATCTATCATTGAAAGAGGATACTTGTTCTTGATTGTTACCTTATTCAGATACAGTATGGAACTCAGCTAGTTCTATCAGATTTAGGACTGTCAGATACATTCACTTATGTTATCAGTTATATCAGTTATCAGTATTTAGATTCAGTAATCATGTTATCATGGTATCAGTGTCAGTTTTTATGTCTCATGCATGTACTCTCAAGCTCATGATAGTCAATCTGTTATTATATTTGTTCATGAATATGAACCCTATGCATTTAGCCTACCTTACATACATACCAGTACATTCAAAGTACTAACGCATTTGCGTTATGGTGTCTTATACCATAGGTTTAGAGACACAAGCTCCAGAGCATCAGTAGATCCCAGATATCAGCAGTTAGAGTTAGCAGTGAATCCTCATCCTTCGAGGACATGATTATTTCCCTATTATCTCATTAATTAGTTTATTAGTTGGAGTTACTTGGGTACATATCCCATCAACTCCTTAATCAGACAGTTCAGTCAGTTAGAGGCTTTCCAGACTATTATGTTCAGACAATTATTTTAGTTGTTTTAGGTATTTCATACCCCATTTAGATGTTATGTTTTACTTTAGTTATGTGAACCTTATGGTCTTTCAGTTCATGTTTCCGCATTATTCAGTATATTATGCAGTATATAGGTACAGATATCAGTCATGGATTATCTTGTGGTCCTTTGAGGTCATGAGCACCATGTAGCATTCCGAGAACCAGATTCGGGGCATTACATAATATTAGACTTATTACTTGACGTTTGTTATATATTAATATTATCATATTAAAGGACAGGTTGTCACTTCATGAACTATACAAATTAGGAGTTAAGGTATGTAAGGCTATACAATTTCATATTCTTTAGCACAAAGTAGACATAATTTTTGTACCAACAAAGTGAGCTTTCTAAGTAATCCTCATTGTAAAAGATACATAGTGATGGTGTAAAATCTCATATGTAGTTAATTGTCTTCTCCTACCATCCATGGCTTCGCAAATGTGTCAAATAACTATTATATGTACTCATTATCCTATATTGTGTGTTTATACTTCAAAGTACTAATTTGACAAAGGTAATCATAATACTAAGTTTTAAGAGTTATCCTCAAAGTCAAATGAGGTTCACTGAGTCAATAAGACATTACATTTTACATGTTACAAGTGTTAATATGTAAGAAACATATTCTGTCCATTATAAAATTTATATGTCCTTAAATGGAATGTACACTTGTCCCTACTTTGGATCTACCTATGTGTCTTTTTAGTTCACATGATTATGCACCCTTTCATTTGAGGTCGTCTACAAATTATTTAGCTATGTATCATCTTATAAAGCCCTTGTATCTTTATTTAGGAGTCACATGCTTATTCTTGAAATGCACACATATGCTTTCATTTGAAAAGTATAAATGTTCATTGTGTTGTATGAAATCTTATGTTTCATATTCATGCTACATTTATTTCCTACATCATTGTTACTCCCCCAAGTATATTGTTCATATGTCAATAGTTTCAAAGATCAAAAATGTTACGGCCAACAAAAGAACAATCTCAAAAATTAAACAAAAAAGGTAAGTGAATGTATGTAAGGGTGGTATCCTAGGGGCAAAATCCTAGCGTAGGTTGACCACAATTAGTATATTTATGGTTGGTACCCATCAGCTAATGCTTAGGATGGGTCGATCCCAATTTGTGTATTTCTGAGTAGTATCCCAAGGATTGTGATACCCAAAATTGGTTGATCCCGATTTGTATATTTTTTAGGACCGTATCCTAGGGGTTAAAATGTCTAGCATGGGTCATCTTCTTCTACCACAGATCATCTGGTTATTGCATCATATTCCTTACAAAGTTTACAAAGAAAAGAAAAGTAAAGTAAGAGAAAGAATGTAATGTACATAATTCCACAAGCATAAGCAAAGGTGGTCTTTTATCCTTATTTATACATTTATACTTGATTTCACTTGAGCTTTGATTTCAATTGAGCTCTTATTTACACATGTCTACTTTATGCCTTACATATTTAATATATTTTTTTCATATTGATGCCCCTCATGTTGGTTGTTGTGATTCATAATGTAGGTACATGTATTCCAGCTAATAGATCTTCCCAATAGAAGCACGGAATACTAAACAGCTTTTGGTAAGCTACTGGTTAATTTGGGGCTTGTTAAGCCTTTGGCATGTGTTTTAATATTATAGTATTATTATGGGTACCACGGGATCTTGTCCCGACCTATACGAAGTTATGTATCTCTTAGAGTCTTTGTAGACTAATATTAAACTAATAAGCAATTGTATCTTGCTTCCTAGTAATAAAAGACTCAACAGATAGGTCATGTACATCTATTTTGGGCCTATATATGTTGGTATTTTTATCAGGGCATCATACCATAGTTACATATACACTAAGCACAAGTTATAAGTTAGTTCTCTCAAGCCTTTAGGGCTTCGAGTGTCTATTTGTCTCAATGGGATTTGAGGTATGATAGAAATAAATAGGGGTCGAAGGAACACTATATGTGTACATGAAGTAGTGGCCTCTAAAGCGGAAAAACGACCACTTAAGTGGCCGTTGCTAAAGAGTCCATGGACAACTTAAGTGACCTCCTGCCAAATAGCCAATTACTGCTAAAGCAGCTCCCAGATTGCTTAATTAGCTGCACCAGCTACTAGACACCAATATTTTGTCTAAAGTTTTATAAACTCCAATCAGGTGCTTAAAATTTGTTTGGGATATCGTGCACACAAACAAAATATGCTTCCCTATCAAAAATGACCTTTTAAACACAATAGGGCCATTTAATTTCCTATAAAGGTTGTTTCAACAAAATATGGGCCCACACTCATTGTTTAAATTTTTCCAATGAATAACCCTAAATAAGAAAAGCCTCAAAACTCAAATCAAATGAGCCTAGTCTAAAATCCATATTTTGGAGATAATGTGACTGTCAAAATTCTTATTCAATGTTGTTTACTTAGAGTCATGGACAAAGACCAATTTTTCAACTTTAAAAGCTATAAAATAGAGAAACCGATATAAAAACCAAACAAACTGCTTTGGAACCAAATCACTTGTCACATCAAGTTGTAAATGACTTGGGTAGCTTTAGGAAAGCTCTAAACACTAGAACTATGCAAAAATGAGGAAAATAACTTACAGGGTAATTGCAACATCCACTACTAAAAGGAATATATCCTCAAAGATCAAAAAAGTATTTGAAGACTCAAACTGTAATGACCATTCAGTTCATTCCATATTTTTATTATTTTCATTGTTAGATATTTCCTATAGCTTCCCCAGGTCATATATAACCTAATACGACTGACAGTTTGGTTACAGGGCAATTCGTTTGGTTTTAGAGCCAATTTCTTGTTTTAAAGTCTTCATTGGTTCAAATTGGCTGCTGGTCAAAAACATCAATCAAATGACCTTGTATACCAATTTTGACTATTCCAATGGCTTTAATATATCAATTTTTGGCTAAGTGGACTCTTGGTTTGGGTCCTGAGGCACCTGGACTTCTTTCGACCTATTGGTTATAAAGTTAAAAAAATAAAATATGGGTGTAGGACCTACTTTTAGTCAAAATAACCTCGAATGGAAATTTTGATAGCACCATTGAGTCTGGAATATGAAATTTGGTAGGGTAGCATAGTCCATTTACATATACAAGATTTTGGATGAATTTCGAGGGATTGGTAGAGACTTGAAAAATTCTAACTCTCAATTGTGTCGGTGCACTCGCTAACTACAAACCTTGGGTTGCGATCACGACACCCACAGTAGTAGCACCAGATTCAAGAATGTGACTATTGTTCATCACACAAGCGAGGTGGCCACCAAGGGGAAGATATCGTGATTGTAAGGGTCGGGTCGCGACAGCGACTCCCGAGCACCGAGGAAGGGTATAAATATCCCCCTTTTAGCCCCCTTATCAGCCTTCTTCATCCATTGACCAGAGATTTAAACCCTTATATTGAGAGAGCTTAGGATTAAAGCTTGTGTAATTTGGGGAGCTTGGATAACAATTATTATGCGATTCTCCTTCAAAATTGTGGTAAGAGTTCTTTATGTTCTTGGCTCATTTCCCCTTTCCTTATCTAAAATCCCTAAAACTTGGTGAGTTGATTTAGCACCAATGTATATAAAGTTTTATCCTTTTTTTAGGGTAATTACTCCTTGAGCATAAGAAAATGTTGGGTTGGCTTCAAAAATGCAATTTCTGTAGATGGGACCCACATAGGATTTTTTGAGTAATTTTGAACCCGAAGCATAATAGTGAAATATAGGTATCACTATTCTCATTGTGATGAGTAGAATGTGATTTTAATAGCGTAAAACCTTGTGGAAGCTTCTCGAAAGAGAAAGTTAGTGATTTATCAAACTGAACTTTCAAACATAAATCAATAATAGTGCATGCTCAAAATCAAATTGAAGATAAATATGTAATAAGTCATAAAAATGAAGTGCCTATAATGGAACTGAGACTAAATAGTCCATTTTTTTAATAAAACCAATTTCATTTAAACTGTTTAAAAATCATATTTTCAAGTTAAAAAATAAAGTTCTTAGGCAAAAATACCAATATGACAAGGATGTAAAATCAAATAAGTAAAAAAGAACGAGAAAGCCAATAAAATACCAATAATTAGTCCACCAATATGCAAACTAGGTTTTTTAGAATCATAGGAAAATACACTATCGTTAGGTGAATTATCGTAAAGGAATGGTAAGACTAGATACAAGCCCCAAGGAACCTGATCTAAGGCAAGAACCAACCAAAGCCTAGATTAAAGAATTTGACTCTAATCCCCAAAGATACTATGTTCCCAAGCCAAGTCCTAAAGGAGAAGCGACTACCAAGACTCTAGATTTCAAGGCAAAATTCTACTGTAAGGCACCAAAATAAGCTATAAGGATCATAAATACCTAAATAGAGGATTCAAGACACAATATCCAACCAATAATAATCAACTTATCATTAAAATACCTTAAACAAGCTATGTCTTAGATTGTGTAAGCATTAACATACCTGGGCACCAAAAACAACTTTACTATTCACTAAATTGGACTTTTTCCTTTTCGAGAAGACTCCAACCGTTGTCTCTCATTGGGGTTCGAATTGTTCTTCAACTTTTTTCTTGCAAATAAGCCCACAATATCAACTTATCCCCTCATTTACTTCATACATATTGAAGAGTGTTTCAAGGAGAGTGAAGTGGATAGAGTTATATGTGTTGGTAGCAAAGGTGTTGTCACTCTCTTTCTAGGATTAAGGTAAGAATTTCATATTATAAGCTTGGTTCTTTTCCCTATTTTCATGTTATGGTTGTGCTAATTTTACTCTTCTACTTTAGTGGACTACAAAAGGTTACAAGAGTAGTAATTGAAGGAAACTATCATATTAAGATAGACAAGGTAAGTTGTTCCCCCCACCTCTAATTAAATGGTTATTTGAGCATTCTAGACATATTTGTTAATTGGAACTCATGAGAAGGTGATCAAAATCCATGATTTTAAGTTTTTCTGGTCATATGGATATGTTGGTGGGATGTGTTATTTTTTTGTGAAATATGCGAGGTTATGGATGGCCTTAGAGAATGGTTTGGTAAAGTTGTCACTCAGCAGATTTGTAGGGTGTGGCGATACACCATTAAATTTAAAGATTTATAAGCTAACTAACTATGCCATATATATATATTATAAAGCTCAGGGAGTACCTGGGGACCTCATGGGAAGGTCATCATATGGAGATAACTATAGTAGGAAAAATATGTTAAAGAACACCCTTAATTGGAAAAACTATGGGCTTACTGCCCAGCTACTATTTTGATGAGTTGAAATATCCCAAGTTGGTTAGTTAGCTACTAATATTATCCTTATTACTTAACATTTGTTGTATATTAATATTATCATATTAAAGGACAGGTTGGCACTTCATGAACTATACGAATTAGGAGTTGAGGTATGTAAGGCTATACAATTTCATATTCTTTGGCATAACGTAGACATATTATGTGTACCAACAAAGTGAGATTTCTAAGTGATCCTCATTGCAAAAGATCCATAGTGATGGTGTAAAATCTCATATGTAGTTAATTATCTTCTCCTACAATCCATGGTTTGACAAATGTGTCAAACTACTACTATATGCATTCATTATCCTATACTATGTGTTTATACTTCAAAGTACTAATTTGACAAAGGTAATCATAATACTAAGTTTTAAGACTAATCATCTAAGTCAAATGAGGTTCATTGGGTCAATAAGACATTACATTTTACATGTTACAAGTGTTTATATGTTAGATACATATTCTATCCATAGTACAATTTATATGTCCTTAAATGGAATGTACATTTATCCCTACTTTGGATCTACCCATGTGCCACATTAGTTCACATAATTATGCACCCTTTTATTTGATGTCGTCTACAAATTATTTATCTATTGCATCATCTTATAAATCCCTTGTCTCTTTATTTAGGAGTCACATTCTTCTTCTTGAAATGCACACATATGCTTCCATTTGAAAAGTATAAATGTTCATTATGTTGTATGATTTCTTAGTTTTTACATTGATGTTACATTTAATTCCTACATCATTGTTACTCCCCCAAGTACATTTTTCACATGTCTATAGTTTCAAAGCTTAAGAATGTTATGACTGACAAAAGAACAATCTCACATATTAAAGAAACAAGGTAAGTGAATGTATTTAAGGGTGGTATCCTTGGGGCAAAATCCTAGCATAGGTTGACTCCAATTATTATATTTATGGGGTGGTACCCATGGGCGAAAGCTTAGGATGGGTCGATCCCAATTTGTGTATTTGTGAGTAGTATCCCAAGCGCTGTAATACCTAGAATTTGCTGATCCCGATTTGTATATTTTTAAGACTGTACCTCAGGGGTTAAATGCTTGGCATGGGCTATCCTCTTCTACCATAGATCAACTGGTAATTGCATCACATTCCTTACAAAGCAAAGAAAAGTAAAGTAAAAGAAAGAATGTAATGTACATAATTCCACAAATATAAGCAAAGGTGGTCTTCTATCATTATTTATACATTTGTACTTGATTTCAATTGAGATCTTGTTTACACATTTTTACTTTATGCCTTACATATTCTATACATTTTTTTTATATTGATGTCCCTTATGTTGGGTGTTGTGCTTCATGTCTGGGTACATGTATTTAAGCTAATAGATCTCCCCAATAGAAGCAGGGGATACTGAACAACTTTTGGTGAGCTCCAGGTTGATTTGGGGCTAGTTGAGTCATTGGCATGTATTTTAATATTAGAGTATAATTAAGGGTACCACGGTGTCTTGTTCCAACTTATACTTAGTTGTGTATCTCATAGATTCTTTGTAGACTAATATTAAACTAAAGAGCAATTATATCTTGTTTCCTAGTAATTAAAGCCTCAACAGTTAAGTCATGTATATCTATTTTGGGCTTATATATGCTGGTATTTTTATCAGGGCATCTTACCAATACTCATCAAGCTTTACAATCATCATAGTTACATATATTGAAAGCACAGGTTATAAGTTAGTTCTCTTAAGCTTTTAGGGCATTAGGTGCCTATCTATCTCAATGGGATTTGAGGTGTGACAAAAATAAATTGGGGTCGAAGGTGTAGTGGACTCTAAAGTGGAAAAATGACCACTTAAGTCGTCATTGATAAAGAGGCCAAGGAACACTTAAGTGACCCCCTAATTGATAGCCATTATTGCTAAAGCAGCTCCTAAATTTCTTAATTAGCTGCACCAGCTACTATGCACCATTATTTTATTTAAATTTTAAAAACTCCAATCAAGTGCTCAAAATTTGGTTGGGATCCCGTGCACACAAAGGAAATATGCTTCCCTATCATAAATGACCTTCTAAACTCAATAGGGCCATTGAATTCCCTGTAAGGGTTGCTTAAACAAAATATAGGCCCCACACCTATAACTCAAATCAAATGACCTTAGTCTAAAATCCACATTTTGAAGCTAATGTGACAGTCGAAATTCTTATTCGATGTTGTTTACTTAAAGTTTTGTCAAAAGACCAATATTTCAACTTTAAAAGCTATAAAATAGAGAAACCGACCTAAAAACCAAACAAACTACTTTGGAACCAAACCACTTGTCCTATCAAGTTATAAATGACTTGGGTAGTTATAGGAAAGATCTAAACACCAAAAATATGGAAAATAAGGAAAATAACCTATAGGGTAACTACAACATCCACTACTAAAAGGAATGCCATCCTCAAAATTCAAAACTCAAGAAGTACCTTAAAGCTCGAACAGTAATGACCATTAAGGTCATTTTTTATTTTTGCTCATTTTCATCGTTTGAGATTTTCTATAGTTATCCCAGGTCATTTATGACCTACTAGGACGAATAGTTTGGTTATCAGGCAATTCGATTGATTTTTAGAGTCAATTCCTTATTTTTAGAGGGCCTACTATATATCAAATGAAAGGTCTTTGAAGTAGCTTTCCAATTGTACCAATTTCACGTTAATCCAACACCCGAGCGAAAAGTTATGGCTTTGCAAAAGGGTATGCTTGCCTAACAATCGCAAACGTTCACTGGAAAGAGTTTGCCATCGGTAGTACGATGCAACCCATAAAGTTTTGCATAGGGAGTGTGACGCAAACCATAAAGTTTGCTATAGGGAGTGCGACGCAAACCATAAAGTTTTCCATAGCTTGTGCGACACAAACCCCATGGCACAACGACCTAGATATTTAGTTTTTAAGGTGTTCTGAGGGCAACCAAGTCTTTTTACACTCCAAAACCGCCCCTAATCATCCTTTAACGAAATCAAGGTCATTAGTAATGTTTTAAATCCTCAAAAATCCCTAAATCATCTTCCAAAACACAAGAGGAGAAAACAACTAGGGTTTGGGCAATCAAGCTTAAAGGTCCAATCTTTTCTAAATTTCTTCACGATTTCTGTGCAACTAAGTAGGTAGGGTTTTCCTAAACTACATGGGCTTGTTGAAAACACATTGAATAAGGTTTAAAGTTATATAAATCATGAATTTATAAAGGGGTTTTGGAATTTACATTTGCAATTATGCATTACGAACTCTTTAAATGATATTATTGTTTTAGTCTTGAGGCCTTTCCCCTAAATTGATTTGTACTCATATATATGTATGTATTAAATTGAGTTTGAATGTTTAATTGAGAGCATGAACAATTATAATCCCTCTCTTGTTACTAAGCCTTTTGTTTTCGTACATTATGCGCTATTTAAATTGCATTTAGAGAAGCTAAATACAAATGTCTTGATTATTGTTTATGACTTGATTATAGTTTTGAATTGAGGAGAGGGTGCTTTTACTTGTTGATAAATGTTGAAGATATATAGCAAAAGAGTTGCATATTTTGTCACAAACTTCATCACCACCACATGTTTTGTTGAAATGTTGAAAAGAGTGACCTTTGCATAATTTGATAAATGTTTTGAAGTACAAATTTTCATAAATTTTTGGAAGTATGGTGGTCCAAACCTTATGCTTGAAATAAGAGACTTTACTATGATATTTTATGGCTCAGAAATATGACTTACAAGCCTTGGTATGAAAACACCAACCCAGATAATGCCATAACAAATTTAGACCATAATAGAAGTTAGATTTCACGTATATTTTCAGAATGAGTTTTGAATGACGATTACTCAAAAAAGGTTTAAAATGGGCTCAAGAGATGTTAGGAGGTTACCCGAATAACACACGATTTCAAAAAACTCATTTCCCAAAATTGTGTTATGTCGATGCGGGTTATTGTATCCCCAAGAGGGATTATATGCTGGCTTAATGCCCTTTGGCGTATCAAAATTAGAAACAGAAACTCTAACTCTGCGGCAAACTTGGGTTGGGGGCTTGGCCGCTAAGTCAAAGGATCATGCCAGTCACCTCCAAATCATCCTTTATACCCTTAAAGATCATAAATTATATGCAAAATTTTCCAAGTGTAAATTCTGGCTTAGTGCTATTGCCTTCTTGGGCCATATCGTGTCTAGTGAGGGAATTAAGGTTGGTCCCCAAAAGATTGAGGCAGTGAGAAAATGGCCTAGACCCATGACTCCAACTGACATTCAGAGCTACTTGGGTTTGGCAAGGTATTACAGAAGGTTCGTAGAAAATTTTTCTTCCATAGCTGCTCCACTTACCAGGTTGACGCAGAAAAAGGTGAAATTTGTGTGGTCTGACTCTTGTGAGAATAACTTTGAGAAATTGAAGGACAAGTTGACTACTGTGCCTGTTTTGACCCTTCCCGAAGGTATAGAGGGTTTTGTTTTGTACTGTGATGCATCTCGGGTGGGACTTGGGTGTGTGCTTATGCAGTATGGTAAAGTGGTTGCTTATGCATCTAGGCAGTTAAAGGTGCATAGGTGAAATTACCCCACCCATGACTTGAAGTTAGCAGCTGTGGTGTTTGTACTTAAAATCTGGCGGCATTATCTGTATGGAGTACATGTTGATATTTTCACTGACCATAAAAGTTTACAGTATGTCTTTTCACAGAAAGAGCTGAATCTTAGGCAAAGGCAGTGGTTGGAACTGTTAAAAGATTATGGCAAGAGCCTGCACTATCATCCGGGCAAGGCGAATGTGGTGGCCGATGTCCTTAGCAGATTATCCATGGGAAGTCTTTCTCATGATGAAGAAGAAAAAAGGGAGATGGTGAAAGATATTCACTGGCTTTCAAATCTAAGGGTTCGACTTCTGGATTCCAAAGATAGAGGAGTAATTGTTCATGAGATAGCTAAATCTTCCTTATGTGCTGAAGTTAAGGAGAAGCAGGTCGAAGACCCCATCTTGATGCAGATTAAGAATGATGTTGATCAACAGAAGGTGATGGTATTTGAAATTAGCGACGATGGGATTTTGAGATATCAAGGTAGGCTTTGTGTACCGAATGTGGATGGCTTGTGAGAGAGGATACTTGACGAAGCTCCCACTTCGAGGTATGTTGTTCACCTAGGCTCTACTAAAATGTATCATGACCTTAAGGAAATATATTGTTGGAACAATATGAAATGTGATGTTACTAATTTTGTTTCTAAGTGTTTAAATTGTCAACAAGTCAAGGTGTCATATTTGAGACCCAGTGGTACTTCCCAAGAGATAGCCTTGACTATGTGGAAATGGGAGATGATCAATATGGATTTCATCACGAGACTTCCGAGATCCCGAAATCAATATGATTCTATTTGGGTGATTGTAGACTGGATGACCAAGTCAGCTCACTTTCTACCTGTGAGGACTAACTATTTGAGAGATGATTATGCCAAGCTGTACATTGAGAAAATCGTTCGCTTGCATGGGGCACCGGTATCTGTTATATCCAATCGAGGTACACAATTCTCTTCGTAGTTTTGGCAATCTTTTCAGAGAGGTTTAGGTACCCAAGTGAACCTGAGTACTGCCTTTCACTCTCAGATGGATAGGCAAGATGAACGAACCATTCAGACGCTTGAGGATATGTTGAGGGCCTATGTAATTGACTTCAAAGGTAGTTGGGTAGATCATTTTCCATTGATAGAATTCGCCTACAATAATAGCTATCATGCCATTAGTCGGGTGGCTCCTTTTGAAGCATTTTATGAGAGGAGATGTAGGTCACCAATTGGGTGGTATGAAGTGGGTGAAACCCGGTTGTTTGGCTGACCTTGTTCATCAGGCAATGGAAAAGGTAAAGATCATTAGAGAACGACTTAAGACAGCTCAGAGTCATCAAAAGTCCTATGTCGATGTTCGGAAAAGAGATTTAGAGTTTAAGGTGGATGAGTTGGTGCTCCTAAAGGTCTCTCCTATGAAGGGGGGCATGTAATTTGGGAATAAAGGAAAGCTTAGTTCTCGGTATATAGGGCCATACTGGATTTTGAGGAGAATGGGTGGGGTGGCCTATGAATTAAATTATCCCACAAGTTTGGCTTCCGTCCATCCCGTATTTCATGTGTCCATGTTGAAGAAGTGCATTGGAGATCATTCCCTAGTGTTGCTTATAGAGGAGATCAATGTGAAAGACTTATTGTTATATGAGGAAGAACCCGTTGCCATCTTGGATCACTAAGTTTGAAAGTTGAGAAGTAAGGAAATAGTTTCGATTAAGGTGATGTAGAGGAATCAAAAAGCTGAGGAGGCTACTTGGGAGTCAGAAGATGATATGTGGGCGAGGTACCCGACTCTTTTAGAGGTCTTAGATGGTGTTTTAGAAGGTAAAAATCCTATACTACTCTTTTTATTTCATTTAGTTTTTGAAATCATGCTCATCGTGTTCTGATTCATCGTTCAGGGATGAATGATCCCAAGGAGGGATAATGTAACAACCCGTACTTCAGGCTAAAATATAAACTTCGTTCCTACGTGTATAGACCCGAACTAAATGATTACATGTTAATAATGTGTAGTGATCACTCCTATAGTGTGGGAAAACCTTTGAATGTGAATTGAGGTCACAAGAATTCCCTAACTCTAAAGCGAATTGAAAACATTTCTATCAATTAAGTTTTAGTGGACGTTTCCACTTGAGTCAACTTCCATCAGCCATATCTTCTTGTATATAACGAATTAGAGGTCCTAATATATATCAAATGAAAGGTCTTCAAAGTATCTTTCCAACGATACCAATTTTTCCTTAATTCGACACCTGAGCAAAAGGTTATGGCTTTGCAAAGGGGTGGACGTCACCTAACAATCGCAAACGTTCACTGGAAAGAGTTTACCATAGGTAGTATGACGCAAACCATAAAGTTTGCCATAGGTAGTGCTTTCCATAGGGATTGCAACGCAAACCATAAAGTTTGCCATAACTTTACGACGCAAACCCCATGGCACAACGACCTAGGCATTTCATTTTTGAGGTATTCCGAGGGCAACCAAGTCTTTTTACACTTCAAAACCATCCCTAATCATTCTTTAATGAAATTAAGGTCATTAGTAACATTTTAAATCCTCAAAAATCCCTAAATCATCTTCCAAAACATAAGAGGAGAAAATAACTAAGGTTTGGGCAATCAGGCTTAAAGGTCCAATCTTTTCGAAATTTCTTCGTGATTTCTTCGCAACTAAGGTATGTGGGATTTTCCTAAACTACATGGGCTTGTTGAAAACACATTGAATAAGGTTTAAAGTTATAAAGATCATGAATTTATAAAGGGGTTTTGGAATTTGCATTTACAATTATGCATTAGGAACTCTTTAAATGATATTATTATTTTGGTCCTGAGGACTTTCCCCTAAATTGATTTGTACTCATATATATGTATGTATTAAATTGAGTTTTAATGTTTAATTGAGAGCATGAACAATTATAATCCCTCTCTTGTTACTAAGCCTTTTGTTTTCGTACATTATGAGCTATTTAAATTGCATTTAGAGAAGCTAGATACAAATGTCTTGATTATTGTTTATGACTTGATTATAGTTTTGAATTGAGGAGAGGGTGCTTTTACTTGTTGATAGATATTGAAGATATATAGAAAAAGAGTTGCATATTTTGTCACAAACTTCATCACCACCACATGTTTTGTTGAAATGTTAAAAAGAGTGACCTTTGCATAATTTGATAAATGTTTTGAAGTACAAATTTTCATAAATTTTTGGAAGTATGGTGGTCCAAACCTTATGCTTGAAATAAGAGACTTTACTATGATATTTTATGGAACTATAATATTTCAAGCATATAGTACATGGGTGTTTTGAGGACAAAGAGGCAATGTTTAGGGGTCTGACCAACACCCATGGACTATATGGGTCTGACTCCCCCTGTCGAAAGGGCCCCAGTGCGTGTTGGTCACACGTATCGAGGAAACTGAGGAAAGGCTAAAGACACCACAATGATATTCATCCAAATTATAAAGTGTTCATGAAGCAAATAGTCACATAGACCATCCCCCTATGTTGGTAAACGTTGTTTCCAATGTTGGTCCCCCGGGACTACACCTTCATAGTGAGCTAAACAATTCCTTTAACCTCAAATTAAAATTGTTTACACATAAACCTAACCATTAATCAAGGAATCTTTATTAAGGCATTTTTCAACATGGTATTGTCATACCAATATGCTTGCAAGCTAATTCAATTATGCCATACCATTCCATCAAACTATTTAACTCCCAAGTTTCACTCAAAATCCAAAACTATGGCCACCAAGGCCTTCCAAAACCATTTTTATCCATTCAACCTTTTATGCAACGTGATGTTTTCAAAAGGTAAGTCAAATCATGAAAATATCCAAATTTAAGATCAATTTTACAAAGTAGGTTGAGGTTAATGTCATTATCATACAAAAATTCATCCATATTATTAAACCCAATTCACTAATTTACAAACATTGTGTCAATGCCTCCATTCAATTCCAAAATCCATCAATTTAAGCATGAATTCCCCATTAAAATAAGGAATAAGCAATTCAAGTGTGAACCACGAATAAACCTCAATCTAAGTTCAAACCCATCATTTAAATCATATGAATATTGAGTAAACAAGTGCCATAACGTAAAAATACAAGTTACGGATGAGCAACATGCCTGAAGTATAGAAGAAATTGAAGAGAATTCGGAGTTTGGAGCCTGAACATTGAATTCTTTGTAAAACCCTAATATCTCTTGCCTTGGGAGTTAAAGAGAAAAAATAAGGTTTGATTTTTGATAACTGATGGCAGAGGAGTCATTTGGGTGTTGTTAGTCGTGGAAAAGAGTTTGGAGGGAGGAAAATACCAAAAAGACCCTAATTAAAACGTGTAGAAAAATCTAGGAACAGTCATCACGGTTTGGGTAACAACTCATGAGGTCAGACCACGAGTCATGGCCTGGAATTTAGTCTTTCACTATTATGACAACGGGTCTCTCATGACGACTCTTTATGTCTCACAACGATTCATACCGTGGACTCATTGTCAAGGGACCAAAGTCTGGATTTCCTCACTGTCATGGCAATGAGTCCTCCTGATGACTCATTATGTCTGACAACAAGTCATCGTCAAAGCCATTGTCAATGACAGTTTAACATCACCACAGTAATTTATCCATAACTTTTTACCCCAATCTTGAATTAAGACGAGACTAGTGGCATTAAAAAGCTAATCTAGCTATTTATCTCATGGAGGGCCTAATGCTCAAGAACTTAAGATATTATATGTAGATATTGCTCTATGACTCCATAAAGTTTTAGGAGTGGAAAAGCCCAGTTCCAGGCCCATTTTTAGAAAGAAAAAAGGGGTATAAAGGGGGATTAAGGTAATATCTGAAGATCTATGAAGGAACACTAGATGTATGCTTTCAGGTCGGTTGAAGGAATATTTTGATGTCACTTAGGAGAAGTATAGGGAATGTTGCCTAGTGATTTGACAATCTTCTTCCTATTTGGCATGTTCTCTGATCTTTTCCACAACCTGATCCGTTAGTGGTTCACTCTGCAACCACAAATCACCCTTTTCTTAGCAGTTTTCTTTTATCCTTTCCTCTTTTTAGTCATTTTGACAACTAAAAATCTATAAAACAATATTCTAAAAAAATACATAAAAACAAGTATAATAAAAGGTAAAATTTTAAGTAAAAAGACATAGAATGTGCTCTAATTTCAAGAAACATCAGTGGTTATGATTATAAAATGGCGACTAGTAGTGGTGATGACTATGTGATGGTGGTTAGCTGTAGTTAATAGTGGTTGGCAGTGGTAGCCATGGTGGATAGTAGTGAAATATTTTCTTTGGATAAATCTTTGAATGGACATCATATTACTAAAAGACTTTGTTATAGGTCTTAATCATTCATATATATTCAAACCTATGAAGTGGTTATAAAATAAATAAATTTGTTTAATGATTGAGATCCGAATGATTAAGTTTAAACTTAAAAACCAAATGCACGTGCTGATTCAAAAGGAATGATTGAGACTTGTATCTTTATAAAGTTCAAGAAAATGAGATTCTCATAGAAAGAATGGATTTGATAGTTGTTTACAATGTCGTTTTGAATGTCAATTACAATATCGAGATAGTTTTATTGTACGCATGTGTTTATGGCTTGTATGCCTCAACACGGTAACTGAGGGTTTATAGAGAAATAACATACTCCTAGATTTTGTTTATGTGATTTACTTTGTTCCAAATATGTTATTTTCTATTTCCACCTACCTTCAAGAAGAAGATTCTTCAGTAGTAAACAAGAAGTAAATTGAGAAATTGTAAATCAGACAAGGAATTTTACTTAGAAAATTCCTCATAGTCAAGGTAGGCAAAAGCCACAACCTATCTCCAATGGGATTTTCACACTAGTAGCTTTAAGGTTACAACCCCCAATAATCTAAGGAACTAACCATTATAATACCTTCCTCTTTTTGCAATTCTCACTAATTATGGCTAACTTCTTCAAAGACTATCAAATCTATAAAGTCCTTTACAACGCGATCACACACCTATTAGATAACTGTTAGAATCGGGTAGAATAAAGCAAACCACAAGTAAAAGAAAAGCAAGAACAACACAGCAGATTTACGTGGAAACTCTTGCGGCAAAATCACGGGCAGAGGTAGAGGAATTTAACTATGAAAGAAGAGGAGTACAATGTGGAGAATGTACGTATTTTCAGAATTATCCAAAACAACAAACTAAATGCACTTATATATAATACGTGTATACAAATAAGTTCTAGGCCGAAAAATATAAAGGTCCATACCAAGGGGACTTCGCCCTCGCACCCCCATTGAAAATCACGAACATAGGTAACACCGCAAAAATTTTTGGGCCAGATAAAAAAATTTAGGTCACAACTCTAACAATCTCTACCTTGACACGAATTCTAATTCACAACTCAAATCCATTTCAAGACAAACTCTCCACCTCTTCCACAAAAACCCCTAAGGGCACATCTTAACAGCTATTACTAACTAAGTTCAAGCAATGCTCAAACTTGGTACTTGGTAGTGTCTTGGTCATCATATCAGCAGTATTATCAGGAGTACTAATCTTTCTCACCATAATATCACTACGAGCAATAATTTCACGCACAAAATGATACCGAATATCGATATGCATTGTCCTCTCGTGAAACATCTGATCTTTCGTAAGGAAGATAGCACTCTGACTTTCGCAAAAGACTATAGTAATCTGTAAGTATTTGCTAAGTTCACCAAATAGACCCTTCAACCAAATAGCTTCCTTGAAAGCCTCTGTAATAGCCATATACTCTGCCTCAATAGTTGACAAAGCAACCATAGTCTGTAAGGTAGCTTTCCAACTAATAGCAAACCACCAATGGTGAAAACATAGCCTGTAAGGGATCTCCTTTTATCATGATCTCCTGCAAAATCAGAATCAACATACCCGATTACTCCATCTCTATTTTTCCCAAATTGCAAACAAACACCAACAGATCCATGCAAGTATCTGAAAATCCACTGAACTGCTTTCTAATGTTCTTTGCCAGGATCTTCCATGTATCTGCTAAATGCATTGACGGCATAAGATAAATCTGGTTGGGAACACACCATCGCATATATAAGAGACCCAACAACACTAGAGTTTGAAACCCGAGACATATAGTCACGCTCATCATCTGTTTTAGGAGATAAAGCGGTCGAGAGTTTGAAGTGAGCTTCCAAGGGAGTACTAAAAGGCTTGGCATTTTGCATATTGAACCTGTGAAGTACTTTCTCAATATACCTTTCCTGACTCAGGTATAACTTACACTTCTCTCTATCCCTCATAATTTCCATGCCAAGAATCTTCTTTGTTGCTCCTAAATCCTTCATCTCAAACTCCTTATTGAGCTGGGCTTTGACTTTTATTATTTCTCTCATATCCTTTGTTGCAATCAATATATCATCAACATACAAGAAAAGATATATGAATGAACCATCACTTACCTTATTAAAGTAGACACAACTATCATAGCTGCTTCTCTGAAATATATGAGAGGTCATAAAAGAGTCAAACCTCTTATACCACTGCCTGGGAAACTGCTTTAAGCCATAAAGAGACCTTGTTAGCTAGCATACATAGTCCTCCTTTCTTGAGACTACAAAGCCCTCTGGTTGCTGCATATAGATGTCCTCCTCAAGTTCTCTATGTAAGAATGCAGTTTTGACATCCAACCGCTCAAGCTCAAAATTATGAATGACCACAATACCAAGCAATGCTCAAATCGAACTATGCTTTACAGCTAGAGAAAACACATCTGTGAAGTCAATACCTAAAACCTGACTATAACCTTTAGCAACTAGTCTTGCTTTGTACCTAGCATCTTCAACTCCTGAAACCTGATTGTTCCAATACCAAGTATGTTACAAGGTGTATTATTTTTCATCAACGCAACACCTTTAGAGACTGTTTCATATGTTGTAAACCAATCCTAATTACGACACATATGAAATGTGCAAGCTAAATCAAGAATCCAATCCTCATAGGGTTTGGAGTTACCATCAGAAACTACCAAGAGTTCTCCATCACTACCGCCATGTTCCACAAAACTGGAGTTACCATCAGAAACTACCAAGATTTCTCCATCTCTACCGCTATGTTCCACAAAACTGGCTTCACCGGACTTTTCTGGTTAGTTTCCCTTTGATTTTGGACCTTCTCTTTTCTCTCTATTCTGTAGCTTCCAGCACTCGGATTTGATATGACCCTTCTTCTTGCAGTAATTACAGATTTTGTTTCAATTTTTGGATTTGGACCTATATCTATCATCACCCCTAAATTTTCTCTCACGAATCCTTCCTCGAATAATGAGACTATCTCCTTGAGTCTCCGACCCATTCACAAGATGCTTCATCTTCTCCTTAGAGAACAACGCATCATAGACTTCATCAATCGTCAGGGTATCACGACTATATAAAACTGTATCCCTAAAGGTCGTGTATGATGCAGGCAGCGAACACAACAAAATCAACCCTAGATCTTCCTCATTGTACTTAACCTCCATAGTCTCTAAATCAGAGACGATTTTCTTAAATACAAATAGGTGATCCTCCAAGGACGCACCCTCAGACATATGATGGGAATAAAGTCGTTGCTTGAGATGCAACTTACTTGTTAGGTTCTTCGTCATACACAATGATTCCAGTTTCAACCACTACGCAGCGGTTGTGGTGTCCTTCAAAACATCCTGTAGAATTCGATTGGATAAATAAAGGTGAATCTAAGATAGAGCCTTTCGATCTTTGCGTCGTTTGTCCTCGTCCGTTCACGATGAGGGCATCTTCTCAAACCCGCATCTTAACCTGCCATAACGAAAATCTGGTGTTGCGATCCAATAGCGGAATATCATACTTCATGGTTGCCATTCCCGAGAAAACAATCGAACAGGCTTTGATACCAGTTTGTTACAATCGGGCAGAATAAAACAAACTATAAGTAAAGAAAAGCAAAGACAACACAGCAGATTTACGTGGAAACCCTTGCGGGAAAAATCACAGGCAGAGACAGAGAAATTTCACTATGAAAGGAGAGGAGTACAATGTAGAGAATGTGCGTATTTTCAAAATTATCCAAAACAACCCACTAAATGCACTTATATAATACATGCATACAAATAAGTCCTAGGCCCAAAAACATAAAGGTTCATAACGCGGGGGCTTCGCTCCCACACCCCCATTGAAAATCACAAACATGGGTCACACCGCGAAACTTTCTAGGCCGGATCAACAAAATTCAGGTCACAACTCTAACAATAACTCTTTAAGTAAAATAAAGAGTTTACAATTCATCCCAAAGGATCTAATTAGATCAAATCATAGAACAGAAAACATAAATCTTCTTAGGAACAATTTGTTTTTCTTTGCAGTCGACTCTCTCAACAACACTTTATTTTGTATTTATGTAGTGTTGTCTCTCGTAGCATGTGGTGCTGTATATAGGAGTAGGAATGGTCGTATCCTCCTTTATTTATTCTCCTGCATCAAACCAAACTTGGTTCAAGAAACGAAGAATCCATTCCTTATTGCATTTGGTTTTTCATGTCGGTCTCCTATGAGTTACTCCTATCCAAAGCTATTCCATGTGCGTAATTATGGTAATATTTTCATGTCTTAAAACTTTTATTCCTTATATTATTGGATTAAGCCATACTCAATTTCTCAAGAAATTCTTCTCGCGTACGGAACCTCTTTCCAGCTTGGATCAAACAGTCTCCAGTTTGCAAAGGACCTCACTCTTGCGGTGTTTGCGCAATCTTGTTACCAACACCAGTTCCTTTAAGAAATCTATTAAGGACCTGATTTTTATGTATGCCCATCATGTTAGAACTTTGTTTGTCAACTATATATTATTTGTCAATCATCAAAACATCATCCAATCTTGGATTGATATTCAGCTCAAGGAAGCACGACGAGTAGATTTACATGATTCGAAACCAACTAACTGAAATTTCTATCAAACATTCACTCTTTCTGTGTATTTTCGACATTCCCCAGACGAGTAGATTTACATGATTCGAAACCAACTAACTAATTGAAATTTCTATCAAGCATTCACTCTTTCTGTGTATTTTCGGCATTCTTTCTGTGTATTTTCGGCATTCTCCAGTTTTCGTGCATCTTTGTTTATTATCATGATGCGTGAAAGCATTGTTACAAATCCATATTTAAGTTCCTCAACCTCCCATTCCCATGCCACAACTTCCCTCAATTTTAACCTTAATGATCCATTTCCGCAGTCTATCTGATCCTCAACTTCTTTTTCTTTGGAAACTTCAAAAGGAAGAGAACCGCAATTCTCTTTTGTCCATTTTCTCCTAGCTAGTAGCCACCAAGGCTAAGATAAACACAGGATATTTTTCGCTCATATTTTGCCTTTCCTCTAATGAAAACATCATTAGTTCCTGGCTTGGAATCACTCTCTTACTGATGTACGGAAGAAAACACCAATCTGCATTGTGTGCCATTAGGATTGGAAAAAATTGATACTTTATCCCCCAAACAGTTGGAAATTGTTCGTTCGTAGATGCCTATACACATAAGCTTGACAATTCCTAGGATTGTTTAGTGTCAATAACTTGTTCTTAATACTGGTTCCTCTGTTTCTTCTGTCCCGTCTCAACTCCAGAACCAAAGGGACTCCTTGCCGTTGCTCTTCAAATGCAACTCTGTAACTTAAAGATTTAGCATCCAGATGATTGCATTTTGAATCCTTCTTTTTGAATTCTTTTTCTTTTCTTCCAAATTTCTTTTTTCTGAGGTGCCACACAAGATCCCGGGGAGGGGGAGAGGTGAATAAGGAACTAATTGGTACTTTTCAGAGATTACTAGCTAAAAAAAACAATATCTAATCAGAGTATGCTGGAAAGAAACATCTGATATTCCAGTTCCATCTAGTTATTGGAACATGATTGTTCAAAGGATTTTGATCTAACATCACATGCATAGTTAACAAAGCTTCTTTCTTTTCTTACCGAGTTCCACAAGCATAGTCAAGAGTGCTTCACACATTTCACTAGCCTCCGGTTCATTTGGGTCCTTCCTCCATGAGGAATATACCATCCAAGCATGATCAAGCTTCATGTCTGGTTTTACCACCACTGAGCCGGGAACCTCAGCATCACGACAGGTCACTAGACCATCACTCTTCTCTCCATACCTTAGTTGCAGGTGGAGTGCACAAAGAGCCAATGCAGCCGAAACAGGAACTATGACGGGCACCTTGCAGCCTGCTTTAATGAAACTTTCCGAGTCATCGTCACCAAATCCATGTAAGGGTAGCCAGGGAAGTTCTGCATGTGCTATATGGGACATTGTTGCTATTACATTCAGTGCTATACTGGCTTCAGAATGGAAGGAGATGAGAGGAATATCATCAGGAAGCTTATGGTTTTTTATGAACTCCTTTCGCTTCTCGTATGTGAGATCCTCTAATGCCCGTATATCACCCTAATACAAAATATTTTAAATTGGCCAATCAAAACATCACACATATTCATAGACATATGCCAAGGCATGTTTTAAAATATTGGGCATATACGTGTAAGCCACATAAACTTGCATGTACAAAAGAAATAAAGGTCGACAAAGAGAAAGAGAAACGTTAAACAGGTATATGATGGGTATACGTAGAACAGACATATGAAAGAGTATATCGATCATTTATAGTCACGACAAAAATTTACCCCATTCAGCAAATTTGTCTAGTAGTAGAAGTACTAATAAGCCACCTCACAAATGCTTTTCAAAATGCCTCGTGCATCCTGAATTGACAGAATTTTATCTTTTATTTTTTAACTTACACAACTTCCTTTTCTTTATATTCTAGTCCTTTACTATAAGAACCAGATAACTTGGAGAAGAATTCTACGTTGTAAATAATTAGACATCTCACATCCAGTATATTCACTTGTGAATAAAGTGTGTTGATACCTGTTACAAATCTAAATGGGATGTTTCCAGAAGACGGTTCATTTTTTAAGATTTTGATGTATTAAGCTCTAACGCGAACTCGGGCATTCGAAAACTTATAAGTATGCATTAAAAGGACAGTGTTACCTAGTAGCACTACAAAATTTTATGGTACAAGTCAAGACACCAATGTTTGGAAAATTGGCAGCAAGACTAGTGCTAAAACAAAGCACTTATTTGGCTATACATCTCAACATGGAAAAGAGGGACACTACAAGCAATATAGGTTTTAACTAACCTAAAATAGTTGCGGACCAAAGAATTACCTTAATTAACTTGCATATTAAAAACTCCATGATCCTTCGCGTTTCCTTGTCAGCAATCTGTCCGTCACGAAGAATATCTGATGCAACAGGTGTTCCACCATAAGGGCTCTGCAGAAATGCCAGTCCTGCAACTTTATCCTTCAAATCATGACAATATTTTGACAAAGCAGCGGCAGCATCAACCCCACCCTTACTGTGACCAAGCAGCATGACATGTTTTCCTGACCCCCAGTGTAACTCCTCGATGTATTGCTTCAGTTCCCACGCATTTTGTTCCACGGATGCCTTCATTTGGTGATAAATGATCCAACAGTAACAGAGAAGCATAGTTTGAAGAACATTAGAAGAGCTTCCAAAGAGCAAATTCATATGTTAGCAGACTCGACTTTGTTTATTCACTCGTACATACCTCACTATGAATCTTAGCAATATGGCAAGTTAACCCCATCTTCGAAAAGAACTTCTTAGTGCTCACAAAATATAAGGGGCCGTGATTGCTGAAAAACCCTGGTACAATTATGTCATCAAAAGAAAAGCTCATAAGAGAACGAATTTCGGAACATACTAACAATCTGCCTATCGTAATATCCAGCAGGAGATTTATTAAACCTGGAATTAGTAGATAAACAAAAGAATCAGGCAATGTGTGCTGTCCATTCCTAAAAAATGGAAGAAAAGAAATTCAAAAGAAGATTTTCATTGATTGGCAGTTAGCATTTGGAATGAAATATTCGAATGAATTTAAACACTGAACAAGAGACAGTCATCTTAGAAACACTCACCCAAATAATAGGACTAAATTTTACTAATAACTAGAGATAACCGTGTTGGTTAACGCAGTGGTATTGTGGTATAGGACTCCAAAAGAATGTGAACCAAAAACAGTCAAGAGAAGTGAAGATAATCTTCATATGTTTCACATGTCCTTTAGTAACAAAAGCCACTTGCAAAGGAATAAATGGTTAGAAAATATATATACACAATGGATTTTATATATCCTCAGCTATATTGATTAAAACATGAATCTTTCAGGTTATTCACAGAGAGCGCAATTGATTTTCAATATTAGCAACTCGTAAGCACACAAAAGCAACGCATTCCCTCCAGACATTAACAGAACAAAAGGAAAACGCAAAATAGAAAGTCCTGGTCCCATACTTTATATCTACAACAACAACAACAACAACAAACCCAGTATATTCCCACATAGTGGGATCTGGGGAGGGTAAAATGTACGCAGTCCATACCACTACCCCCGAAGGAGTAGAGAGGCTGTTTCCGATAGACCCCCGGCTCAAGACCATACTTTATATCTAGTTACTAAAAAATCCAAAGTGAAGGCAAAAGATAAAAAAATATAGAATAATACCACTCAGTGTTAAGGCCTTTTGTTTTGTTTTTTTTTTAAGTTGAGACAGCAAACAAGAAAGGTATTTCATGACTAGTCATATTTGCAAGAAATCGTAATCACATAAGTTTTGTTCCTAAACGTAAAGTAAAAAGGTAATAATTTGTATTGCTAAAACATACCGTATATCAAAATGACAGTCAATCTATAACATAGAGAATCAGCAAAATGACAAGCACATAACATTGTTTGGTTGATCTCATTCAAATTGGCAGGAGTATAATTGGAACAAAGTTAATGTCATGATTATCACTTTAAGAAGTTACAGATAACTTCTTTCATTACTACACAGAGTAGCAAAAAATGGTAGAAGAATCCAGACACTCCGAGCAATATAAGTCATCAGTCCCGGGGTTCTAAGCTCAAAATTAAGCTCCAGATTAACAACCAACCAGCTCAGCACCATAGAACACGGAAACACCTAGGAAATAATCTCATCAGCTGAACACAGAACCCTTTGTTGATGGTTTAATTGTGTGCAGTTGGTATGGTTTAATATTCAAATTATTCAGCACCTATCTCAATTGATAAAAAATGGAAAAAGGACCAAGTACCCACCACTGACAAGATATGTGCTCTTTATTTTGGGAGACTGCATTTTCCAAAGGTAGTATCTGACTTTGTTTCTATTTCCGAAATGACAAGTAACATCCAACATTTTACCTAATATCTTGTAGTAGTTCTCTAAATCTAGCTGAACCATCAACAACAGGAGCCATTTCAGGAGCTTGTTGCAACCACCCAATGTCATCAGAAGACCCACGCAAGGTTTTACGTACACGGGATATAATGCTGAAGACATTAGTGAACAATAAGTTTTAAAAACTAAAAGTAAAGGTGCTAAGATGGATGTCAAATGGAAGATATTATCTAAAATACTCATCAGACTTCAAATGTTTATTTTTTACCAACAATCAGAAAGCAATTACTAACCTCTGAACTCGAACTAGAGCATATCTGATATGAGATATGAAACACCTCCAAGAGGCCAACGTAAGTTTCCAAGTAAATTTCAGACCATATACAGGAAGCATCAACCTACAACCAGATCAACCAACTGCAGAATAAATTAGGACAGTCATGACTATGCAATGGTGGAAAGAGATATGTGCTGATAGAAAAATAAAACCAAGACAAGTTGATTTCTTATGTTTGGAATTCTAATTTTGGTTCTGAAAATCAAGTCGTCCATAGAAATTTTGCAAAGTTACATTGAAGGAGGATAAGAAAAGCATACAATGAAAAGATTACCCTTCAAAAATGAGTCTGAAACCTCCATAACTTAGGGTACTTCTTACAATTTCTAATATTGAATTTACAGGCAAGTTATCATTAAGGTTGGAGGATCTTCTTGTGTGAAATCTAAAGCTCGCTCCTGTGTCAGATACTCTTGAGGGAAATGAGCAAGCCTCAGGAACAGTTCTACAACCCCCGTCACTCGTAAAGTTTACAAGAAGACCACCAAAGTCAACTAAATACTCTGACCACCCAGGGATTTCTCTGCAGATAAGATCCTCTGCAATAGAATCGAACATAGAGCAACCTTTATCACATAGGAAGCCATAGACAGGGAATACAAAACAATAGCTGTTCAAGGAGGGACTGTATATTTGCACATGCATAATTTTTCAGAGACTCACCAATAAATTGAATAAATTGTTGTGCAATATAAGAACTCACGGTTGCAAGAAGTAAAAAGGGATCCTCCATGTTGCATCAGAAGAGAAATGAATTAAGATCTTTCTGTTTATGAAGTACCATGATCAAGTACAGAAGAAATCTTCAAATGACCACCAAATCAGATCAAGGAATTAAAGCAGCAGAAGAAATACCTGCAGAAAAAAAGATCAAATATTTACGGTCATCACAATTCTCTAAATCAGAGAGGAAGAGAACATATTTTATACTCAGAAATGTTTATCAAGACAGCTCTCTCTATATATGTGATCTCAGGAAACATGTTGAAGCAATACACAGTCTAAAACCTCGGCTATGATCAATAGATATGGACACTTACGTAAGTCAAAGTTGACATAAATAATAAGTTGAACACACTTCACACTTACTGCTCAGGGAACACCGCTGATTTCTCCATAGAAATACTAACCCCCCATACTAAATTCAACTCAAATAGAGCAGACTGTTAGAATATGAGTAGGAATAGGAATAGCATATAGAATCCCATTAGGAAAAGGATTGTAACGTAGTAGTATCCTATTAGGAAAAGGATTGAAATATAGTGTCTATAAATAGGGCTCAACATAATAATGTAGTTACAACATTTCAATAATATTTTTCTCTTATATTTTTTCACATGGTATCGGAGCTTCCACGATCTTGGTAAAGAATCAAAGAGTTTCCACTGCCAGCGGACGGCTATAATCCATATATGCCGCCCGTCTGGCCAATGATTATGTTACCAAAAGTTGGGTCACTAACTCCCTGTGTATCTTTCTAGTGACTATTTTCTCATATCTTTGCGTAGCACCATGCATCTGTCCGGTGACAACTTTTTCATATCTATTTTTCTTAGCACCGTACTTCTTTTCGGTGACTATTTTCTCATATCTGATTTGCGTGGCACCGTGCATCTTTCCGGACTACTGTCTCATATCTGAATTGCATAGCACCATGCATCTTTCCAGTAACTCCTCAGATTTAATTTACATAGTTCCGTACGTCTTTCCAGTGACTCCTCAGATCTATTTCAATCGGTCATGCCATCATTCCGACCCTACCCATATAATTTCTCTTTTACAGTAGGATCGTGCTGTCATTCCGACCCTACTCATATAATTTCTATTTCTCAATAGGGTCGTTCCATCATTCCAACCCTACACATATTTCTCTTTTTCAGTAGGGTCGTGTCATCATTCCGACCCTACCCATATACTTTTTTTCCCCTCAGATTGTAGTCACTTTTCAGCCATCAAATCTAATAATCCGGCGGGTGAGCATGTTTCGGCTAAGTTTCCGGTGACTTTCATGTTCAAGATCTACTCGTCTCTTGATTTCGAGATGACCCGTACATTTTATACTAGTTTTCGGCAATTTTCCAGCGACACATCGACTTTACGGCAATATTTACTACTTTTTGGATCATTTTTTCAGTTTGTTCTGTTTCAATTGAGGTCTCCCAGACGTCCAAAGCGGTCCTTATCAGTTTTCTTGCAGATATCTTCACCAAGTCCCTCACCGATTCTCATATTAGTTACATCCATAACAAGCTTGGTACATATGTCTTCTATGCACCAGCTTGAGAGGGAGTGTCAGAATATGAGTAGTAATAGGAATAGCATAAAGAATCCTATTAGGAAAAGGATTGTAACGTAGTATCCTATTAAGAAAAGGATTGTAACATAGTATCCTATTAGGAAAAGGATTGGAATATAGTGTCTATAAATAGGGCCTCAATGTAATAATGTAGTTACAACAATTCAATAATATTTTTCTCTTATATTTCTTCACACAAACTATGTAAACCTCTTCTAAAATTACAACAGAAATGTGTTCAATGCATGTGAGGGAAGATAGGTTCATTTCAACACAAGAACGGTTATGAAAAGAACACAGAGTCCTATATGCTGAGGAAAGGTAAACTTCGGTTTCTTTAACCTCAACATTCATCGGTTCAAACCTAAGTTGCTCGGACTACAGTGCGGGTGTTCGGATCCTTCATGATCTAAATTTTAAGATTCGGGGCACAGATCTAGGTATGGATAAGGGTGCGCTAAAAATAATTCAAATATTTACAAATACAGCAATAAAACTATGCACTAAATTATGATGGATTATTTGGAGGGAAGATGAAGGAAATTTTTAAGGGTTAATTTCAATCGGTAATTACTAAGTACAAATGCATCAGCTTACTGTTCTTTTGATGTAAAATGGCTATTTAAACTATATAGAGATCAAAAGAGACTTCTTGAGTTCATGGCACATTCAACAGCAACAACTTCTGGTTGCTGACTTTACAATACAAATATCTTTTGACCATAAAAAAACACAAGCCTACTTTTGTTTTGCTTTCAGTAAACATTGTATCCGTCTAGAATTTCTCTGTCGATTTTGGATGAAGTGCCCAAAACCGATTGACCATAACTGGTACAGATTCCACAGCAACACCCATGTCTTGTCGACACAAGTGCTGCACTGCACTGAAGAGTCTGCACAACTTAGGTTCAAACACTAATCTTTATCAATAAAACTAAGGGAAGGGCACCACCATTTTAATTTCTACAAGCAACCAAATAAGCATAGTAAATGCTAGTTCTTTCCCTATCTTCCAAGGGAAATAGGTAGCGCCTAATCTCACAAACTTTCAATCCTTGGAACCGAAAAGTTCTTTGACAGTCATATATACCAACATTTTAATTTCTACAAGCAACCAAATAAGCATAGTAAATGCTAGTTCTTGCCCTATCTTACAAGAGAAGTAGATAGCACCTAATCTCACAAACTTTCAATCCTTGGAACAGAATAGTTCTTTGACAGGCATATATATGACTTCTTCCATAAGCAATATAATCTGATAGAGATATTCAAATTAAGCATAACCAGATGGGTTTCCTTTAGTGGTACTAACAGACAGATCTTCCCAGCGATTTCATTAATGGTACTAACAGACAGATCTTTCCAGGGATTTCATTAATGGTACTAACAGACAGATTTTCCCAGGGCAGTAAAAGCAAATGCTTCCTAAATCCCGAAACAGATTCTACTATGTAAAACAGAACAGAATCAGTAGACTTGAAATGCATGCAATCAAATTCCTAACGTAAGGTACCAAGACCCACAAAGCAGAGACCAACTTACAGTAAGATGCGAGAATCATAGTCTCACATTCAAAGAGAAACTTGAGTCAACAAACCCAAAAGCATCCTAATTTTTGGCAGCATGACAACCCACCATAAATATAGCCAAAGCAAATGGCAAAATCTACATCTATCACAATTCCCAATAAAGCATAAATTTACCAAAACTATAAAATAATACTATAATCACGATCTACTTGTGAATTTATTTCTATAGGAAAGAGAGAGAAAATAAACTGAATAAAATAGGAA
This sequence comes from Capsicum annuum, assembly GCF_002878395.1. NCBI lineage: Eukaryota > Viridiplantae > Streptophyta > Magnoliopsida > Solanales > Solanaceae > Capsicum > Capsicum annuum. Next base: position 126,675,359 of record NC_061115.1, on the reverse strand, counting down.
GCCATTGATTGGAATTATCAATTGTGATGTGGACGAACCAAGCGATCTTTATCCAGAAGCTGCAACATAATGGCCCACTTGGTGTCCACTTTCAGACCAAGAATCTAAACATAAACAAATGAGTTTTCTTTAATCGTACGAAAAAGCCCTCTCCGGATTTCGAATCAAAATATAAAATGAAGTAACCGACCTTGTCAACTGTTAAAAAAAAGGGAGAAAAAAGTTATGTGCAACTGAAAAGAAGTGGTAATTTGGGACAGCGTGAGGATCTAAGAGGACACGTGTAATGGAGTGTTGAGCAGTCAGCAAGGTGAATAATGGGACCAATTAAAGCTGTCAACTTTGAGCCGTTTAAATGAACTTATTTTTTATTTTTTTAGCTTATAAATCAAAAGTTAAAATTAGCAGTTTTAGCTTTTGATTTTTTGATTTAGTTATGAATTTTTAGTTTAAAATAAAATCTTTTTAAGTACTTTAAAAATTTATTTAAACACTATTTTTAATTTAAAAATATTTAAAATAAACCTATTCAAACGTACTCTTTGATTGCTTTTGTAAGATAGCAGGAAAGTACATATCGATTCTTGATTTCATTGGTGTTCATTCTGACAAATGCAATTTAATGCTATCCATGAATTTAGACCGCTTCTGCAACTTATTGCTTTTGGAAAATTTTACTCTAGGTCTTATGCACATTTTCATATTTATCTGAGGCCTCTATTATTTTGATATATAAATTTTATAGGTCCCACCATTTAAAGTAATTTATATTTTTATATTTTTTTATTTTTTAAATTTTTTTTTTATATTTTGAACAAATTACTTTTTTCCTTTTTTTATATGGAGTTAACTTTTATTTACTATTTTTTTATTTTTTCTTTGTCTTTTCTTCAATTTTTTCTTCTCATGTTGTTATACTAAATAAATTAAAGTTTTTATTGTTTTTTTCTGTTTTATTTCCTCCTAATTTTTATTTTTTGAAATTTATAAACAAATTAATTTTTTTTCACTCTACTATGATGATAATTTATATTTTTTTAATTATATTCTCTTAATTTTTTTTTAGTATAAAGAATTTTGGATATTAAAAATTTGAAAATAAATTTATAAGTAATAAATTTATTTTTTGTAAGTCTATATGATATTATTTATTATGATTTAATATTATTAAAGTCATCTCTAATATTTAGAAATTAAAGAATCATCTCATATTTTTTATTGTTAAGGATATCTCTTGTATAGTAACATTTAAAGTTGATAGGATCAAAAAATGGAGTGGGTCCTATATAAATCTAAATATTGATTTTAATTTTCTTAATACTCTTTTCCTAAAATTTAAGAGTTGTCCCATCATTAAACAGATATAAAAAATTAAATTAAAATATCTTTTAGAGCTCGTTTGAATAGGATTAAAATTTGATTAAATCAACTTTTAATTCCTTTTTAACTTTTTTAGATGTGTGGTAGAATTAAAAAGTACTTAAAATATTAAAATTTGATTTAAAAAAAAGGCAAAAAGTGAGACGCCGGGTACCCCCAACTTTTTAATTTTTAGATTAAAATTTTCTTTATTTGACCTCAACATTTACCTTCTTTTTCCTTATATTTTTCTTCAATTTCAACAATACCCTAAATTTGCAGCCTTTAAATATATTATTTTTCTTTATTTTTCTCTTTGCCTCTTCTCTCCGTCTCTTTCTTTTAGTTTCCTCTTTATTTTTTTCCTATTTGTTATGTCTGTTGAGGAGCAGAAGATGCTCAATAGGTTTTTAAAATTGACTTCGCCTAGGTTTTCTGGTTAATCGAGTGAGGATGCTTATGAGTTCTTGATTTCTTATGAGGATAGGCTCCGTAATTTGAGCCTAGTTGCAACTCCTGGTGTGGATTATACTACTTGTCAGTTGGATTTGGTAGCTTGACACTGCTGGAGAGCTCATCTTAATTCCAAACCTGCTGGATCTTCTCCTTTGACATGGACTCAGTTATTCGAGATTTTCTTTAAGAAGTAATTGCCTCGTAGACTTGGAAATCATTTGAGGAATCAATTCTCGAGGTTGGAGCAGAGATTTATGACAGTTGTGGAGTATACAACTCGATTTCATAAGTTGGCTAGGCATGATATATTTATTTTGTCGACCTAGTATGAGCGGGTTGGTATTTTATTCAGGGATTGAAACTTCTTCTCCATATGGCTACACTGTGTTCGGTTAATTCCGGTAGATCATTTGTTGAAGTTCCTGATCATGCCCAGTTTATAAAGGGGATACATTGCGAGGCCCAAGGGGGCTGCGATAAGAGGCCATAATATTAGTATAGTTTTAGTGGCTTACTATTCAGAGGCAGTGGCTTTCAAGGTATGTACCATCCGCACCAGCCTTATCATCCATCAGGGCCAGTTTAGTAGACTCGTTCATGCCACACTTTAGATTAACAATGAAGGACAGTCTAGTTATAGTGATCATCCTAGCCAGAGTAGTATTCAACCTCTGAGGGGTTCATCTTTTTGTTATTCTAGCCATGATGGGTATTTTAGGTCAGCCAAATCTTCTGGTTTCAGTATAGTGCCTAGGGCACATTATGGTTGTAGGGCATTTGGTCATTTCTCGAGAGAGTGCCCAAGTTATAGAGCAATAGTTCCTTTACCTTAGAGTGTTCCACCGATTTAGGCAGTACCTCCCCAGCTAGAAGGGCTATACATGGTCATCAAGGTGGTTTAAAAGTGCTCATAGAGGTCCTTAGGCAAGTAGGATAAGAGGTTAAATAGGAGCCCTACCAGGTAATGAGAGAGGTTATTTATATATCATATCTGCTAGACCTGAGGTTGAGTCTTCGGATATTGTTATTACAAGTACAATTTTAGTTTCAGCATGCCATCAACCGACTTTTGCTTTATTTGATTTGATATCCACTTATTCTTATGTATCTACAGTTAGAGTTATCTTGGGATTTTTTATCTATGATGTTATGTGTATCTACTCTTGTAGGTGATTCTTTGGTAGTGGATTGGGTTACCAAATCATTTGTTATAACTGTTCAATAGTTTGATACCCATGCTAATCTTATTATATTAGATATGGTGAATTTTGATATGTTTTTGGGCATAGATTGGTTATTCCCCTATCTTGTGGTCTTGGATTATTTCGCCAAGATCAATACCTTAAGCATGCCTAATATACCTCCATTATATGGTGGGGATCTATTAGCCGCAAGTCGATGGGAATTATTTCTTATATTTGAGATAGAAGACTTCTTTTAAGGGTTTGCGATTCTTATCTTGCTTATATTCACAATGTTAGTATGAAGAGTCCCTTACTTGACTTTATTCCTATAGTGCATGAGTTTTTTAGTATTTTTCTATCGATCTACTCAGTTTTTCTCCTGAGTATGATATTGAGTTTATTAATGATCTTGAGTCGGGTCCTCGACCTATTTCTATGGCACCTTATAGTATAGCTCTTGTCGAGCTTAAGAAGTTAAATTTTCACTTTAGGATCTTCTGGATAATGGTTTTATTAGACCAAGTGTGTCTCCTTGGAGTGCTCTTATCTTGTTCGTGAGGAAAAGAATGGTTCCTTGCATATGTGTATCGACTATAGAAAGTTTAATAAGGTGTTGATGAAGAAATAGTATCATATTCCTCTTATTGATGATTTATTTGACTAGCTTTAGGGAGAAACAGTGTTATTTGAAATTGACTTGAGGTCTAATTACCATCAGTTGAGGATTTAGGATGAGGCTATCCCAAATACAGCCTTTAGGACTTGTTATGACCATATGAGTTCTTGGTGATGTCTTTTGGCTTGACCAATTCCCCAACCACATTTATGGACTTGATGAACCACATATTTAGGCCTTATTAGGATTTTTTGTAATTGTGTTCATCGATGATATCCTTGTGTATTCGTAGAACAGAGAGAAGCATATGTAGCATTTGAGGATTATTATCCAGATTTTGAGAGGTCACTGGCCTTTTGCCAAATTTTTTAAGTGTGAGTTCTGGATAGAGTCGGTGACATTCTTAGGATATGTGGTGTCCAAGGATGGGATTATAGTGGACCCAGTGAACATTGAGGCTATTCGTGATTGATCCAGGCCTACATCTCCATCTGAGGTTCATAGCTTCATCAATTTGTCTGGTTACTATAGGCAATTAGTTGAGGGTTTTTCTACTATCATCACCCCAATGACCATATTGACTCAGAATAAGGTTCCTTTTTAGTGGTTTGAGGAGTGTAAGTCAACCTTTTAGTAGCTCATGGGATTTCTCACTTCAACTACTATATTGGCTCTTTCTATCAAGAGTGAGGGATTCACCGTATATTATGATGCTTCTAGTGTTAGCTTGCATTGGGTTTTGATGTAGCAGGGTTGAGTTATTGCTTATGTGTCAAGGCAGCTGAAGGTGCACGAGAATAACTACCTCACTCATGATTTAGAGTTGGCAGCGCTAGTTTTTGCGCTTAATATATAAAGGTATTAACTTTATGGCTTTCATTGTGAGATCTACAGGATCATTGTAGTCTTCAACATCTTATGACCCAGAGAGAGTTTAATTCCATATAGTTTAGATGGATGGAGTTTCTTAAGGATTATGACATTACTATCTTACATCATCCTAGCAAGGCGAACATGGTAGCGGACGCCTTGAGCAGAAAGGTGACAAATATGAGAATTATCTTCTATCTTAGTTTCTCCAAGGTCATTGATATATTACACCCAGTACTTCAGCAACTTAATGGTGCGATTTGATATTCTGATCCCAGGAAGATTCTTGTTAGTATTGAGGCGAGGTCCCTATTTATGCAGATTCAAAGTCATTAGTTTGAGGAATTGAGACTTTATATCATACATGATCAGGTTTTGAGTGGTTAGTCCAAGAGGTGTACCATAGATAATGAGGGTGTTATGATACTTAATGGCCGCATTTGTGTTCTGAAGGTTGGTTACTTGATTTAGTTGATTCTATGTGAGGATCATAACTATAGATATTCTATTAACCCTAGTACAACTAAGTTGTAGAGAGATTTAAGGCAATGTTATTGGTGATGTGTCATGGAGAGAGATGTGTGATGTGATATAGAAATATAGCACTTTTAATGCTTAAACCTATGAAAATATGCAAGTTTCTTATGTTGTTTTGTTAGATATGATGTGTTTTTAGGTATGTTTTGCAAAAAAATTAGGTTTTGGATATTAAGTTTTTGGAAAAGATGAAAAATGGAGTTTTGGCTACTTAATTGATCAATTTTGGGTATTCGTGACACTTTCTAGATTGTACGTGAACAAAGCATGTGATGAAAGTTGAAAATTTAAAGCGTGGTTGCAAGTATTGGAAGGCCTGTCTCTTACCTATGTCCACATGTGGACCACATGTAGCATATGTGTTAAGTATCAAAATTGAATATCCCAAGTGTAAAAGGGCTGAAAAAGAACTTTCGACACTTACCTATGTCAACATATGGACCACATGTATCATATGTGAGCCGTATGTGGCTATAGTAAGTGCCAGAAGTCCAAAATCCCAAGAGCAGAAGCTGCAGGACATTTTCCCTGCATATGTAGGTGTCTACTTGTGCCAAACCTTAGGTCGTATATGGCAGCAGCGCCCAAGGCCAGGCCACATGTGGACACACATAAGTGGCCATCGACCCTTTTTTTGTATCTTTTCATCCAGGCTTTGATTTTAGGGTTTCCTCATGTAGTATAAATACCCTTTATGTGATTTTTAGTAGAAGTGACACATTCTTGATACTTACAAACATATTTTGATTCCGAGATTCAATTTTGGTCTTAGAATTCTCTTATATTTATTTCGGTTGATTAATTCAGTTAAAGCTTTGGGTTTTTACTTGTGAATTTGTCATTTTATCTTATGCTTTCAATCATGAATGTTGTTGATTACTTCACAAGCATGAGCAACTAAAAACCCTTAGCTAGGGTTATGGAAACCCTGGCAGATTTATGAAGTAGGGGAAATGCTATTATTGTTGTGAACAAATTGATACCTATGCATGCATTGTATTATCTTCACTTCAATAGATATCTTAGCAATTGCAAATATTAGGATCGTGCCTAGATTATTGCTACTTACTCTAAAAGAGGAGTAGTGACTAGGAAAAGATAATTAAACAATAATTTGAAGTTTAATCGTCTATCCATGCTACTAGGTATTATCTAAGTAAGATGGTTAGTTGTCATCTAATAACTAGAGAATCAAAAGGTAATAGTTAACTAGGATCAAGATTAGGGTTAGTAAGGCGACATCCCTAGACTCTAAATATAAAAGGTGAAATCTATTAGCTCATCCAAAAGACTGTTGATGGTACATAACTTTTCAGATTCTACAAGCAAGGTATCAGGTAGGTTCAATAAAGCACAATAAGCCTACAGAGTTAAAAAGCCAGGGGGGACACAATCTTGGTATTCACCTACACTTGATTATAACTGAAGTTGATATTAGCTACTCATTTGATATTGCTACTCAAATCCCCCTATTTACTTTTCCAGTTTTTCCAATTAATTACAACAGTTGAGAGCCATGATTCCATGTATTTCTTTGGGATTAGACCCCAACCTTTTTTAGGTTACTATATTTGACAGCGATCACATAATTATCAAAGTGAAGGTATAACTTGATTGTTAATCAATGTGGCAGACTTTGTAGCTCGTTACCTATTCTATGAACAGGTGAAGCACGGGCATCAGAGACCTGGTGGCTTAATTCAGAGATTGACAATTCTCGAGTGAAAGGGGAAGTGGATCACCGTGGACTTCATAGTGTTTTGCCTTTCACCTCCCATGGTTTCGATGATATTTGGGTCATTATAGATTGGTTGACTAAATCAACATATGTTATTCCTATTCAGATGTCCTTCGTTGTTGATAGGTTAGCCTGTATTTATGTTCATAATATAGTTTATTTGCGTGGAGTGCCAATATTTATCATCTCAGATCAAGGCTCAGTGTTCACTTCCAGCTTCTAGAGATATTTTTAGTAGCTGTTGGGTACTCAGGTGTATCTTAGCACAACTGTCCACCCTAGACTGACGGGCAGTCGGTGCAAACTATTTATATTCTCAAGGATATGCTCCGAGCCTGTGTTATAGGTTTTGGAGGTCAGTTGGAGCAATACTTGGTATTGGCGAAGTTCACATATAACAACACCTACTAGATAAGTATTATAGGTGCCATTTGAGGCTTTATATGGTAGGCAATGTCGTTCTCCAATTAGGTGGTTTGAGACCTCAAAGATTAAACCTTGTAGTACTGACTTGCTTTAGGAGTTGTTGGGAAGAGTTAGGGTGATTCAGGATAGAATGAGGGCAGCTCAGAGTATGCAAAAGTCTTATACAGATCGTAGACTTTGTGCCTTGATATTTGGATTTGGTGACCAGGTATTCCTCTGAGTATCACCCATGAAGGATGTGATGAGGTTTGGGAGAAAGTTCAAACTCAACCCCAGATATATTGGACCTGTTGAGATCCTTTGCCCAGTTAGTGACGTGGTTTATGAGTTAGCTTACCCCTATATTTTGCCGCTATCTATATGGTTTTCCATGTTTATATGTCGCAGTGGTATATTCTCGATAAGTTTTATATGATTCGATAGGACTCGATCCAGTTGGATGAGTTGTTGACCTTTATGGAGGAGCCCATGTTCATATTAGCTAGGGATGCTACGCTGTTGCACTCTAGATAGATTCTAATAACCTCTTAGTAGAGGATATTACTTGGGAAATCGAGAGCGAGATACGAGCCCAGTATGCTCACATGTTCGAGGCTTCAGGTGCATCCTAACCCTTTACTTTCATGGATGAAAATTCTTTTAGTAGTGGATATTATAATGACTCTCCAGGTTATTTTCTACATTTTCATGTATCTTTTCCGCTTAAAGCTTTCCAATAGTTGCCCAAAGTTATTTATGACTTACTAGAGCTGACAGTTCAGTTACTGGGCAGTTCATTTTTTTTAGAGCCAATTTTTTGTTTTGAAATTTTCACTGGTAAGAATTTGCTATTGGGAAAAATCTTTAATCAAATCACCTTGTATTCTAATTCTGATAGTTCCAACAGTTCCAACTCATTTTGGGCTATATGCCAGAACATAAGAAAAATGGCACTTGGGTGTGGGATCCACTTTTATCGAAATAACCTCAGATGGAAATTTTCACTACACAATAGAGTCTAGAATGTTGAATTTCAGGGGTCGGTAAAGACTTGAAAAATTTCAAGTCTTCAGCTAGTACATCTGCTAAAACGATCATTTTAGTGGTCCTTTAGGTGCTTTAGCGGATACCGCTTTAGTGGCATTCTAGGTACTTTAGCCGCCTATCCATCCCCAGTGATCTGCTTTAGTAACACGTTGACTGCACACGCAAGACATTGTAGTGATGACTTGTCCGCATTAGCGGCATGCCTGGCAATGATGGGTACCACTTTAGCGGTACCTGGGCGACCATTAAAGTGGCCCAGTGCCCACTTTAGCAACATCTGAGAGCCATTAAATGCCTCATTTGCTTAATTTTTCTCCCATTTTCACACAAGTTCAAGAATGATAAGTCCTAAAACATGTGGAAACTTGGGATAAACTTTAATAAGTGATTTTGGGGTGTTCGTGAGCTTGGATTACTCATTTCTTCTTTGAATTCTGCATAAGTTTACATTAAATTCATGATTTAATTCCTTATTATTTCCTAAAATTCTTATATTATGGTTAAGTTGATGTTATCACCAGTTGAGCTCAAAATTTAGCCATTCTTGATGATAAATATTACTTGAGAATGGAAGGACGCATTGACGATTTTGATAGTGTGATTCTGCAAGTGGGCCCCCATAAAATTTTTATGTAATTGTGAACCCGAAGCATTAAAATGCTATATGAGTACCGTTGCGCTTGTATTGATAATAGATTATCATTTTGATAGCATGATATCTTGTAGAAGCTTCTTGGTAAGGGGAATCACCGATTTAGTGGATTTCACTAGGTTTTCTTCAGCATCTAGGTAGGCTAGGTTTACCTTTCTCAAGATTGGGATATTTTATAGTATAAGTATGATTATGTGATATATATGGGTTGGGAATTAGGTCTTGGAAGTATATTTAGCATAATTTGGATCTTTTAGTTAATTAGGTCTTGGAAGTAGATTTAGCATAATTTTGATCTTTAAGTTAATTACTTATTTTAGGGTAAAATTGATATCTTAGGGATAAAATATGACTTAGTTAATATCTTGTAGTGAAATTAGATACTTTATCCTAGTTTTGGTAGGATTTGCCTTAGAATGAATTTTAGGATTAGGAGTGGGCTCTCCGGCCACCTTAGGCTAAGACTATCATTAGCTCCTTGTAGACTTAGTAGATGTGTTATATCTGTTAAATGCACATCTTAGAGTTTGAAAAGTGTATATACATGATAATTATGCTAGATTAGTAGTTGTGAGTTGATATGAGTTTTAGTTTAAGCCCGGTGATTTGTGATTTAAAGACAATTTCCGTGGCATGAGTTTTGATTTAAGTCTGAAAAATAATGATGATGATGATATGGGTTTTGGTTCGAGTTTGGCATTATGAGGTTATTTATTATATGTTTATGGTATGGTAGAATTCATAGTTATGGCTTCGAGACGTGGCTGTTTAGTATATTTTCTAAAGCATCCCAAAATTTAAGCCCTTGAAAATTTCCTGAGCTTTGAGCTTGCTGTCCTAGTAATGACTTATCATACGAGTCATATAGTGTGGGTACGATTTAGGTGACCCTAGTCGTGAGGTATCTAGTGGATGGTGGTAGGGGTTCTATGATAGTTATGGTTTGGTGGTATGAGTCATTTGAGGTGGTGATGGGTCGTTTGGTCAAACCTTAATCAAATCAGTAATTAGTGACTAGACTTGGCTTTGAGTACAAGTGGCCCACTAAGAGCCATGAGGATAGGTTATGAATGGTAAGATTGGGTCATTTGTTATCTCGTATCTAATCCCTTTAGGTTCTATTTGGGATACGATGAGACTATACAAGTCATATGGTCTGGTAACGGGTGGGGTCATGGGGTCGTAGGGTGGATAGTGTATGGGTTTCCAACTCACTATATGACGAATCAAGGGTAAGATTCGTATGTTGTGGTTACGAGTCATGAGGTTCCACTCGTAACCACCTACTGTATTGTTGCAATTTTAAGTTAGGGGTATTCTGGACATTTTCCCATTTAACTCCCTTTGAGACCACGACTTAAAGCACCTTTTGAGACTTTATTAATACACTATTACCAATACAATACTCTCAAATTCTCTCTCAAACTCTCTCTTCAAGCAAGAACTAAGGTTTCATCAAGATAATCAATTAAGGCTTTAAAGGGTGGTTTCTCTCCGTACTTCTTGGTGTCTAAGGTATGTGACTCTGCCCTCATTCTTATTTTACTAAAGGCATGTATTTTACTATATGGTTTTTATGGTATTGATATGGTTTGGAAATAAAAGTTGGGGGTTATGGATAATCATGGTTAATTAATATTTCTCATGATTTTAATAATTGGTTTTCATGTTTTGCTTATGGTTTTGAACATGTCGGTACATGGGAATGGTGATTTAATTGAGGGGTCATAGTCTAGCCCTAAATTATGATGATTTGGCTTTAATATTGGCATGCGCTTAACCTGTTTGTGAAATTGTCGATGAGAATGATTTTGTCACATACTTTAACTATTCTTGGAACTCTTGCATTACATAAATAGCAAATTGAATGTGAATTGGTTTTCGTTAGTCTAACATGACTTTGAAAAGGCCTCGGTGGCCATGGTTTGATTATAAATGGTTTTGGTTTTATTGGAATTGGTTGAGTCTAAACTGGTTTAATAGTTTATATGATATAAGGTAAAAGACTTGCAAGCTTTAATTTTTTAGTATGAGGATACCACTGGTAAATGCCTAATTGAAAGACACGCTGGTAAATAGTTTGGTTGTGTGTATAAGGTTTAATTGGGCTTAAAGTGGGTTGAGTAACAAAGTCATGGTAGGTGGAGGTCCCAGGGGGACCGACTTTGGAAACTCACATTTGTCGATGTGAGGGTGGCCTTGGAGGTCGTGTGCATGATGTCATACTTTATATTTTTTGGGATGTACTAGCCATCCCAGGTTCTTTTCTTCGGTCGTGTGGCTAACACACACTGGGACGCTTTTAGCAGGAGAAGGTGAACCTATTAGCCCGTGGTTGGTTTTAGTACGACAGAGCTACAGAACCCAGGTTAAGGTTTTAAATACATTCTAAACCTTATTTCCTATACCAACATGGTATATATGTATTTATATTTTTGGATATGGTTATTTGATTTGGTTTAAAACTAATAGCATTACCTTATCTTTATCCCTGAATTACATGCTAACGTTTACCGCGCTAGCCGTTTTCGGGCACTGTATCCCCATGCGATGTAGGAACTGGCCATACTACCATTCCTCCTGCTTAGTGACTTGTATTTGAGGACAGTTTTGAGTCAGATTGAAGCGGTGAGATTCCATGTTCTGAAGAATCCATTTCATGCTATGGACTTTTTTTCATTATTATTATTTCTTTGGTTTTGGTTTTGGCTCTGGTCGGGGGAAAGTCCCGATTGGATGTTCATTGATTTTGGTTAGTGTCTTTGTCAGACTACTATAGGCATGGGCGGTGTCGATATTAATATTTGCATTGGTATTGGTATTGGCATTGGGAATGTATTGGTTTGATATTTGGTTGTATCCGTTTGGCTTTAGTTATAGACTTACTTTATTATCCTTAAACTTATATTGTCTTTTCTTTTTATATGTTCAAAATTCAACCGATATGGGGTATAGGGTGGTTAACAATTGGGTATTTGGGGTGGTCTCCTAAAACATCCTGGGTTTTGGCCCTTAGAAATTTCCTAAGATTTGAGCTCACTTTCTTAGTAATGACTCACCATATGAATCATATGGTGTAGGTACAGGTCAGATGACCCCAGTTGTAAGGAGTCCAGTAGATGATGGTTAGGATTCTGCTATGGGTAATATTGGGGTGGTATGAGTCATTAGAGGTGGTAATAGTTTATTTGGTCGATCCTTAATCAAATCAGTAACTTAGTGACTTAACTTGGCTTTGAGTACGAATTGCTCACTAAGAGACATGAGGATAGGTTACAGATGGTATGATTGAGTCTATGTTGTCTAGAATCAATCCCTTTGTATTCTATTTTGAATATTACTAGACCATAAGAGTCCTATGGTTAGGTCATGATTGAGGACCATGGAGTCATATGGTGAACAGTGAATGGGTGTCCAACTCATTTTCTTGGTAATGACTCGAGTGTATGAGTCGTATGATGCGGTCACGAGTTACGAGGGTTGACTCATAACCACCTGCGATATTTTACTATTTTAAGTTGGGGCATTCTAGATATTTCCCTTTTTTAAACTCCCTTTGAGGACATGACTTTATACCTTTTGGGACTTCATTAGCATATTTTTCCAATCAAACACTTTTAAAATCTCTCTCAAACTCTCTCTTTAAGCAAAGTCTAGGGTTTCATCAAGATAACCAATTAAGTCTTTCAAGGGTGGTTTCTTTCCATACTTATTGGTGTCTAAGGCGTGTGACTTTTCCCTCATTGTTATTTTATTAAAAGCATATGTTTTAATGTATGGTTTTGAAATAAAGGTTGGGGGTTTTGGTTGTTCATGGATGAATATTATTTCTAATGGTTTAATTATGGTTTTCCTTGTTTTTAATTATGGTTTTCCACATATGGGTGCATAGAATGGTGATTTAATTGAGAGGTCATGGTTGAGGCCCAAATTGGATGATTTTGGTTTTGTTAATGACATGCCCTCAACCTGTTTGTAAACTTGTCAATAAGAATGAATTTGTCACATAGTTTGACCACTCTTGGACACCTTGCATTACATAAAGGGTTAATATAACATGAATTGGTTTGGGTTGGTTTCATATTATTTTAGAAAGGCCTTGGTGGCCATGGTCTTGGTTTAATTAAAAATGGTGGGGTCTACTTTTGTTTGATGGTTTACATAGCATAAGGTAATAGACTTGCTAGCTCTAATTTTGGTATGATGACACCAATGGTTAATGCCTACTTAAAAAACTCCTTGATAAATGGTTTGGTTATGTGACAAAGGTTTAATTGGGCTTAAAGAGGGTTGAGTAGCAAAGCCATAGAAGGTAAAGGTCCTGGGGGGACCAATATTTGAAACTTATATTTGCCGAAGTGAGGATAGCCTTGGTGGCCGTGTGCGTAATGTAATAATTTATATTTTAAGAGATGTACTAGTCAGCCCAGGTTCTTTTCTCTGGTTGTGTGGCTAACACACACGGGGGCCATTCCAACGAGGGGAGCTGAACCCATATAGCCCATTGGGTGGTTTTAGGACGGCAGAGCTATGCAGCCTAGGTTAAGGTTTTAATCATATAATAAACTTTGTTCACTATCCCAACATGGTATATATGTATATATCTGATTGCATATGGTTATTTGATTTGGTTTTGAATAGTGGCATTATTTTATCTTTATCCCTGAGTTATATGCTAGCATTTACACCACTAATCATCTTTGGGCGTTGTATTCCTACGCGATGCAGGAACCAACTATACTATCATTCTTCCTACTCAGTGACTTAGATTCAGGGACAACTTTGAGTCAGATTAGAGTGGTAAGCTTCCATACTCCAGAAGACTCTATTTCATGCCATGGACTTATTTTTATTTTTGTTATTCATTGGATTTTGTTTTGGTTATGGCTGGGGGCATGTCCCAACTAAATATTTCTTGATTCTGGTTAGAGGTTTTGTCGAATATTCATGGGAATGTGAGGTATTGGTAATAATGCTAGCCTAGGTATTGGTATTGGCATTGGGATTGGAAATGTTTGGTTAGGTTGTTTTGGATTTTAACTTTGGCTTTTGGCTTACTAATATGTCTAAATTTATATTGTCTTATCTTGATATATGTTTGGAATTCATCCGACATGGTATGTAGGGTGGTTAACGAATTGGTATTGGGGGTGTTCTCCTATTTGGGTTGGACTCGGGATACCCGACACGACTAGGTCCTAGTTCTAATCGTGTTATCTTTGGTCCTTGTTGGACTTGAGATACCCGACATGACTAAGCCCCAATTTGGGTCATGTCAGATTGGTATCAGAGCCCTAGGTTCATGGTCAATTGGGTGTCCAACAATTCTATGTTATGTAGAGTCTCTTTTAAGGGTGTGTAGGGAGCTACACTCATAAGGGGCAGGCTATAAGATATTTAGGAATGTTTCTCTTTCTTGTGTTTTTTTTGAGCTGCAGAGTCTAAGGTCTTGAAATCTTCTCTAATACCCATTTTTTTGTTTTTTAAATCATGCCTCCTCGATGATATAAAGCTCACAAAAACTCTTCTATCCCACTTGGGGATAAATCAATGGGATACACTCTGCTTATGAGGTCTAGACTCGATCTAGGGGTCCCATTCTTGATTGCCCTTCTGGAGTTCCACGGTCCCTTCCAATCCTCCTTGAGCTCCTCAAGATAATGTGATGAATGTTGAGTATTGTTAGTCTATCCATATGTTGGCACAATTAGTAGCTTCTCAGGCCGAGCATAGTGCTTCTGTTACTCTATCTTCTGAGTTCACAAGGGTTTGCCAGTTTATGAGGTTGAACCCTCCAACCTTTACTAGTATTAGGGTTGAGGAGAATCCTTAAGGTTTTATTGATGAGATGGAAAAGATCTTCCATGTTATGGATGCTACTAATATAGAGGGTTTGGAATTTACTGCCTACCAACTGAAAGATGTAGCATACCAATGGTATGGGAGCAGTCAAGGGGTGACGATGCTGAGTCAGCTCTATGGGATGATTTCTCTAATACTTTTCTTGACCACTTCTTTCCTCAGGAGTTGAGGGAGGTAAATGTGGAAGAGTTTGTTAACTTAAATCAAGGCAAGATATTAGTCAAGTATTATGCCTTGAAGTTTTACCAGTTATTGTGGTATGCTCCGAAGTTGGTTTGTAGCATGAGGGCTAGAATGAGGAAGTTTACTTGAGGGTTGTCCCAAGACTTTATTTTTTAGAGTAAGACTACCTTTGTTAACAAGGATATAGAAATCTCAAGATTGGTTATGTATATACAACAGGCCGAGGAAAAGAAAAAGAAGCAGGCTGAATTTGGAGAGAGACAGAGCAAGAAGTTTAGATTTTTTAAGCAGGATGGTGGTCAAAAACAAAGTGGCTGGGATGGTGAAAAGTGGTCCAAGAAGATGTGGGGTAATTCAGGGTCTGATTCGATGGTTAGTGCTCCCTATCCGAAGCCAGCTGGTGACAGGTATTTCATGGTGGCAATAATTAGAGGGCACAGGGTACCCAATCTCAGGCTAGTAGGCCCCATTTATCTTCATCCCATCCTCCTTATAAATTTTGTGATCGATTGCATTGGGTTTACTGTGATAAAGGAAGAGACAAGTGGTTTAACTATGGTCAGCCAGGGCACGTGATTAGAAATTGCCCAGTGGTCAAGGTTTCCTCTAGGGAAAACAAAGTTCCTGTTGCCTCTTCTTCAGCTTCGGCACCAAGGGGTGCCCGATCTGGGTCCAGCACTGGTCGGAATTAATTTTATGCTCTTACTTGTCATTATGAGTCTAAGGCATCACCTGATGTCATTACTGGTATGTTGAGACTCTTTTCCCATGATATGTACTATTTACTTAAAATGGGATCCACTCTTTCTTATGTGACCCTATTTGTGGCTAGGCATTTTGGTTTTTGTCCCGAGTTTATTCTAAACCCTTTTTCTATGTCTACCCTATGGGTGACTCTATGGTGGCTAAAAGAGTCTATAGGGGTTGTGTATTGTCTGTGGGTGGTCGGGAGACTTTGATGGATCTATTTGAGTGAGATATAATGTATTTTGATGTCATATTGAGGATGGATAGGATGCACTCGAGCTATGCATCTTTGGAATGTCGAACCCATAAGGTCGCCTTTAAATTTCCTAATGAGCCAGTTATAGATTAGGAGGGTAGTTCCCTAGCTCCTAAGGAAAGGTTCATATTATATCTTAGAGCTTAGGGATTAATTTATAAGGGGTGTCGCTATTATTTGGTTTGGGTTAAAGATTCTAACTCGAAGGATCCTTCTCTACTTTTTGTTTTGGTGGTGAATGGGTTTCCTGAGGTCTTCCCTGATTACCTTCTTGGTGTTTCTCCTGATACGGAGATTGATTTTGGGACTGATCTTATTTTGAACACTCGTCCTATTTTTATTCCCCCATATATAATGGATCCAGTTGAGTTGAAGGAGCTTAAGGAGCAACTAAAGTATCTATTAGACAAGGGTTTGATTTGTCCTAGTGTGTCTCCTTTGGGTGTACTGATTTTATTCATGTGTAAGAAGGATGGTTCCCTTCGAATGTGTATTAATTACCGATAGTTGAATAAGGTAATGCTAAAGAATAAATACCCTCTTCCGAGTATAGATGATTTGTTTGATCAGCTTTAGGTGCTAAGTTTTTCTCTAAGATTGATGTTCAGTCTGGGTATCATTAGCTAAAGATTAGGGAGGTAGATATCCCTTAGACTATTTTTCATACTTAGTATGGGCATTTTGAGTTCCTGATTAAGTCTTTTGGGTTGACCAATGTCTTAGACACATTTATGGATTTGATGAATACAGTCTTTTATCAATTTCTAGATTTGTTCATCATTGTACTCATAGATGATATTTTGGTGTACTCCAAGAGAAAGGTGGATCATGCCAATCACGTCTGCATCATATTGCAGACCTTATAAGAGCAGCAGTTCTATGTCAAATTTTTAAAATGTGAATTTTGGTTGAACGTTGTCACTTTTCTAGATCACGTAATTTCTATTAAGGGGATCATGGTGGATCCACAGAAAGTTGTAGTGTTTAAGAATTATCCTAGAACCATGACTCCATTCGATAATCAAAGCTTCTTGGGTGTACCCGGTTATTACAAGAGGTTTGTGGAAAGTTTCTCTTTTATAGCTGCCTTATTGACTAAGTTGACCCAAAAGAAGGTAAAGTTCTTATGGTCTAATGCTTGTGACTGTAGTTTCAAGAAGATGAAGGATAAGCTGACTTCAGCTCCAGACCTAACTTTGCTGGAAGGTATTGATGGTTTTGTAGTCTATAGTGATATATCTCGTGTGGGGTTTGGGTGCATTTTGATAGCTTATGCCTCTAGACAGTTAAAGATGTATGAGAGAAATTATCCAACTCATGACTTGGTATTATTGGTTGGGGTGTTTGCATTGAAAATATGGCGTCATCATCTATATGGAGTACATGTGTCTATCTTTTTCAATCATAAGAGCCTACAGTATCTGTTTACTCATAAAGAGTTTAACCTTAGGCAAAGGAGATTGCTTGAGCTACTCAAGGATTATGCCATGAGTCTTCACTACCTTCCAGGTAAAGCTAATGTGGTTGTGGATACTCTTAGCAGGTTATTCATGGGAAGTCTAGCTTATATGGATGAAGGGAACCGAGAATTAGTGAAAGATATTCACCATTTCGCTAACCTTGGAGTTAATCTCTTGGACTAGGAGGATGGTGTTGTGTTTGTGTAGAAGGTGGCACAGTCGTCTCTTGGTGCTGAAATAAAGAAGAAGCAAGTGTTTTTATCCTGGGTATAACATGATCATGTGAGTCGTATGGTCTAGTAATGCGTGGTATCAAGGATTTGTATGGTGGACATTATATAGGTGTCCACCTCACTATCTTGATGATGACTTAAGGGTACGAGTCGGATGTTGTGGTGACGAGTCACAATGGTCAACTCGTAACCACTTGCGATATTCTTGCAGTTTTAAGTTGGGGGCATTATGGATATTTCTTCTTTTAACTCCTTTTAAGCCCATGACTTAAGACACCATTTGGGACTTCATTAACACACTATTCCCAATATAACACTCTCAAATTCTCTCTTAAACTCTCTTTTCAAGCAAAAGCTAGGGTTTCATCAAGATAATTAATTAAGGCTTTCAAGGGTGGTTTCTTTTTGTACTTCTTGGTGTCTAAGGCATGTGACTCTTCCCTCATTGTTATTTTACTAAAGGCATATGTTTTAATGTATGGTTTTCATGGTATTGTTATGTTTTGGAAATAAAGGTTGGGGTTTTTGGTTGGTCATGATTGATTAATGTTTCTTATGATTTCAATTATGTTTTGCTTATGATTTTGTATATGTGGGTGCATGTGAATTGTGATTTAACTAAGAGGTTACGGTTGATCCCCAAATTATGATAATTTTGGCTTGATAATGGCATGACCTCAACCTGTTTGTGAAATTTCCAATGATAATGATTTAGTCACATACTTTAACTATTCTTGGAACTCTTGCATTGCATAAATGGTAAATGGAATGTGAATTAGTGTTGGTTGGTTTTACATGACTTTGGAAAGGCCTCAATGTCCATGGTTTGATTATAAATAGTTTTTTTTATTAGAAATGGTGGCTCTAAATTGGTTTTATAGTTAATATGGTATAAGGTAATAAACTTGCAAACTCTAATTTTTTGGTATCACGATACCATTGGTAAATGCCTAATTAAAAGTTCCTTGTAAATGGTTTGGTTATGTGTAAAAGGTTTAATTGGGCTTAAAGGGGGTTGAGTAGAAAAGCTGTGGAAAGTGGAGATCTTGGGGGAACCGACATTGGAAACTCACGTTTGTCGATATAAGGGTAGCTTTGGTAGACGTGTGCATGATGTCACACTTTATATTTTTAGGGATGTACTAGTCATCCTAGGTTCTTTTCTCTGGCCGTGTGTCTAATATTTATTGAGGCCCTTTCAGTAGGGGGAGATGAACTCATATAGCTAGTGGGTGATTTTAGGACAACAAAGCTTTACAACCAAGGTTAAGGTTTTAAATTCATTCTAAACCTTGTTCCTTATCCCGGCACGGTATATATATATGTATATATATATATGTATATATATGTATGTATATATATATATTTGCATATGGTTATTTGATTTGGTTTTAAACTGATGGCATTATCTCATATTTATCCCTGAGTTATATGCTAGCGTTTACCCCACTAACTGTCTTTAGGTGCTGTATCCCCACGTGATGCAGGAATCGGCCACACTACCATTCCTCTTGCACAATGACTTAGATTTGCGGATATCTTTGAGTCAGATTGAAGTAGAGAGCTTTTGTTCTCCGAAAGATACTATTTCATGTTATGGACTTCTTTTCATTATTGTTATTTCATTAGTTTTTGCTATGGTCGGGGGACTTCCCAATCGGATGTTCTTTGATTTTGTTTTATAGACTTTGTCAGACTATTATGGGCATACGCGGTGTCAATATTGGTGTTTGCATTGGTATTGGTATAATATTGGTTGGATATCTTCCAGTGGCCATTTGGCTATGGTTATAGACTTACTTTATTGTCTTTAAACTTATATTATCTTATCTTGTTATATGTTTAGAATTCAGCCGATATGGGTGTAGGATTGTGAACAGTTGGATATTAGGGGTGGTCTCCGATCCTAGTTGGACTTGAGATACCTGACATAACTAGGCCCCAGTTCAGGTCATGTCATATGCCCTCAAAACTTGTTCGTGAAATTATCAATGAGAATGATTTTGCCATATAGTTTGAAATTCTAGAAATCTTTGCATTGCATAAATAATTAAAGAAACATGAAATGGTTTTTGTTGGTCGCACATGACTTTGGAAAAGCCTTGGTGGCCATAATTTGATTCTAAATAGTTATGGTTATATTGGAAATGATGGAGTCTAATTTGGTTTACGGTTTATACAACATAAGGTAATAGACTTGCAAGCTCAAATTTTGGTATGATGATACCAATGGTTAATGCCTAATTAAAAGAATCCTTGGTAAATAGTTTGGTTATGTGTAAAAGGTTTAATTGGGCTTAAAGGGGTTTGAGTAGCAAAGCCATGGAAGGTGAAGGTCCCAGGTGATCGACATTGGAAACTCATATTTGCCGTTGTGAGGGAGGCCTTAGTGGCTGTGTGTATGATGTCACACTTTATATTTTTTGGGATATCAAGTCATCCCAGGTTCTCTTCCTCGATCGTGCAACTAATACGTATTGGGGCCCTTTCAGCAGGGGGAGCTGAACCCATATAGCCCATGGGTGGTTTTAGGATGGAAGAGCTACACAACCTAGGTTAAGGATTTAAATGCATGATAAACCTTGTTGCCTATCCCGACATGATATGGTTATATATATATATATGATATTACATATGGTTATTTGATTTGATTTTGAATTAATGGCTTTGTATTGTCTTTATCCTTGAGTTACATACTAGCATTTACCCCGTTAATCATCTTCTAGCGCTGTATCCCCATGTGATGCAGGAATTGGCCATACTACCATCACACCTACTCAGTGACTTGGTTTCAGGGGTAGCTTTGAGTCATATTAAAGTGGTGTGCTTCCATACTCTCGAAATCTCTATTTCATTCTATGGATTTTTTTTATTATTGTTGTTTAATTGGTCCTGGTTTTGACTATGGTCAGGGGTATGTCCTGACCAGATGCTTTGATTTTGGTTAAAGTCTTTGTCAGACTACTATAGGCATGGGCGGTGTCGGTATTAGTATTAGCCTTGGTATTGGTATTGGAATTAGAATTGGTATTGGTTGGACATTCGATTATGGTTGATTGGTTACGGTTATAGACTTACCTTATTGTCTTTAGATTATTATTGTAATATCTTGTTATATGTTTGGAATTCATCCAACATGGGGCGTAGGGTAGTTAATGGTAGGGTATTAAGGGCGGTCTATGAGGCGTAGGGTGGTTAATGGTAGGGTATTGGGGGAGGTCTTTGGTCCAAGTTAGACTTTAAATGCCCGACACAATTAGGCCATGGTTTAGGATATGTCAGATTGGTATTATATCCCTAGGTTCATGGTCAATTAGGTGTTTGACAAAGTCGTGTTGAGTAGAGTCTATTTTAGGGGTGTGCAGCATGGCACACTCATAAGAGAGAGGCTACGAGGCATTTTTGAATATTTCTCTTTCTTGTGTTTTATTTTTGAGCTGTAGAGTCTAAGGTCCTGAATTTTCCTCTAATTCTCATTTGTTCGCCTTTCAGATCATACATCCCTAATGATCTGAAGCTTATGGAAACTCCTCTGCCCACTTGGGGACAATGCTAATAGGACACACTTTGCTTATAGGGTCTAGACTCAGTTTAGGAGTCCAGTTCCTGATTGCCCTCTTGGAGTTCCAGCAGTCCCTTCCAGTCCTCCATGAGATCCTCAGTCAGATGTGATGAATGCTGAGTTTCGTCGGTCTATCCATATATTGGCTTCCAATGCTGAGCATTGTGTCTCTGTAACTCCGTTTTATGAGGACACAAGGGCTGGCTAGTTTATGAGGTTTAGCCCTCCTATGTTCACTGGTGTTAAGGTTGAGAAGAATCCTTAAGGTTTAATTGATGAGATGGAAAAGATCGTCCTCATTTGCATGCTACTAACGGGGAGGATATGGAATTTGCTTCCTATAACTGAAAGATGTAGCATAACAATGGTATGAGGAATAAAAGTAGCTTGTTAACTTGAAGCAAAGCAAGATATCAGTCAAGAAGGATGCCTTGAAGTTTTATCAGTTATCACAGTATACTCCAGAGTTGGTTTCTAGCATGAGGGCTAAAATGAGGCTTTTGGGTTATCCTTAGTCTTGACTTTGGAGAGTAAGGCAACCTTGTTGAACAAGGATATGAACATCTCCATACTAGTTGTGTATAGACATCAGGTTGAGGAAGAGAAGAAGAAGAAGGCTAAAATTGGGGAGAGGCAAAATAAGAAGCTTAAATTTTCTGATCAGGGTAGTGGTCAATAACAGAGTGGCAGGGATAGTGAAAAGTGGTCCAAAAAGAGGTGGGGTAATTTTGGGTCTCACTCGACAGCTAGTGCTCCCTACCCAAAGCCGTCTGGTGACCAGCATTTTCAGAGTGACGATAATTATAGGGCACAGGGTTTCCAATCATAGGCTAGTGGGGCCCAATCAACTCCATCATATCCTCCATGCAGATTCTTTGGTCGATTGCATCAGGGTTACTGTGCTGAAGAAAAGGACAAATGTTTCAACTGTGATCAGCCAGGGCATATGGTTAAAAGCTATTCTTTTGGTAAGTTTTCCTCTGGGGAAAACAAAGTTTCTGTTGCCTCTTCTTCAGCATCGGCACCAAGGGGTTCCCCATCTGGCTCCAACATTGGTCGAAATCGACTCTATGCTCTCACTACTCATCAGTTTAAGGCATCGCCTGATGTCTTTACTAGTATGTTGAAACACTTTTCCTGTGATATGTACTATTTACTTGACCTTGGGTCCACTCTTTCTTGTGTTACCCTATTTGTGGCTGTGTATTTTGCTTTAGGTCCCTAGTGTATTCTGGATCCTTTTTTTATTTCTATCTTCGTGGATAACTCTGTGGTGGCTAGAAGAGTCTATAGGGGTTGTGTGGTGTCTATGTGTGAATGGGAGACCTTGGTGGATCTATTTGAATTAGACATGGTGGATTTCGACATCATATTGGGGATGGATTGATTACACTAATATTATGCGTCTTTAGACTGTCGAACCCATAAGGTCTTCTTTAAAATCCCTAATGAGCTGGTTATAGAATGAGAGGGTGGTTCCTTAGACCCTAAGGGAGGGTTCATATCATATCTGATAGCCCGAAGATTTATCTCCAAAGGGGTGTCTCTGTCATTTAGTTTGAGTTAAAGATTCTAACTTGGAAGGCCCATCTTTCATTCTACCCCGGTGGTGAATGAATTTTTTGAGGTCTTCCCTGATGACCTTCCTGGTGTTTTTCCCGATAGGGAGATTGATTTTTTTCTGGACACTCATCCAATTTCTATTCCCCCATATAGAATGGCTCCAACTGAGTTGAAGGAGCTTAAGGAGTAACTAAAGGATCTTTTAGACAAGGGTTTTATCTCGAATCGTGGTTCGTAGTTTTCATTGCACTTTTGGCAGTCGTTTTATAAAGGTTTGGGGACTAAGTTCAATCTTAGTAAGTCTTTCCACCCGTAGTTGGATGGTCAAGCAGAAAAGACTATTCAGACTTTGAAAAATATGCTTAGAGGTTGCGTGATTGACTTCGGTGATAGTTGGGTTGAGAATTTGCCTCTTATAGAGTTTGTGTATGATAATAGCTACCACTCTAGCATTGGAATGGCTCCGCTTGAGTCCTTGCATGGTAAGAGGTGTATATCTCCTATTGGGTGGTTCAAGGTTGGTGAGGCAGAGATGTTTGGTCCAAATTTGATTCACCAAGCCATAGAGAAGGTTCGAGGTTGGAAAACTGGCGGAAACTGACCATATGGTTCAAATACTTAAATACAACTGAATAAAGTTTAACGATATCAAAACTAGACATCTATCTAAACAACCGTTCTTAAAATTCTATAGTCTGAAAGACTCTATACTGTCTAAATAAGGAGTTGATGGGACATGTCCCCAACTAACTCCGTCTACTGAAATAAACTGAGTCTAATGCCATAAATAAATAAGGGTCATCCTTGAATGATGAGGTCTCACTGTTAGGTCTACTATTGCTGCCTGAAACTGAGCTGTTAAGGGTGCTCTGGGTCTCATGCTTCTGAATATATGGTGTAAAGTAAAACACTATAGTGCAAATGCGTCAGTACGTGGGAACGTACTGAGTATGCAAGGGCTTATGCATGAACAATTACTTAACTGAATAATCATGAGAGTACTGCATAAGGACATATGCATGAATGCACAATTATAACTGAAATCATCGTGACTCTGAATACTGAGACTCGAATACTGCTTTACTGACGTCTAAACACACTACTAATACTGAGAAACTGAATAACTAAATCTTCTGATATTGATAATTGAGTACTAAAGTTGAGACCAGTCCTATCTAGCGAGTGATCTCTAAATCTGATGATACTGAAGCTGATTAACTGAATCTACTTATATCAATGACTGAGTTCTGAGCTTGATACTATCAACTGTCTAAATCTGTGATCAAACCTTTCTAATAGATGATCTCTGAATTTACTAATAATGATAAAGAATGATTATATCTGAGATCAGTCTTATCTAGCGGAAGATCTCTGAATCTTTTAATAATGAAAATGATGGACTGAGTTTGAGATCAGGCCTATCTAATGGGTGATCTCTAGATCTATTAGAACTGAATTTGATTGGCTTTACGTGAGATCAGGCCTATCTAGCGGGTGGTCTATGAATCTATGGAACTATTTAAGTTCCTTACTGAGATGGGTGACTATATCTGACAGTCCTGATTTTTGAGTTCTACTCTAAAGACTGATACTAAAACTACAACTGTGGGAGTTCTCACTTAACCGACATACCTTGAATCTAATCTAGTAGGGTCCAACCTATAACCCCAGCTAGAAGGGTGTCAATACCGTGCCACAGGCAAAGACCTCTGCTATGTTCAAGCCTCTCTAACGGGTGACCCTGAACAGCAAGTCAAGCCTATGGCAATATGATAGTCAAGACTTAATCTAATGGGTGACTCCTGGTCCTGCACTGGCTATGCAGTTCTGGAGTTCAGGGACTATTAGTAATGACTCTGTCTCTCTAACGGGGAAGCCTTCATCCCTGAACTCGCTCGGTGCTAGTTACTACTCCCAACTGAAGGACTCTGAACTGATTCTTATACTGAACTAAACTGAACTAAATTTGCTACTGATTTGATTATCTTACTTAATTGATCTGACTCAGTTTACTTGGTTCTATTATCTGATGGAATGCTACTGGATCTAGTTATATAAACGAATGCTACTAAGTTCTGAATACTTGAATACTGCTAAGATCTGAGTTGAGTACTGAACTGAAGCTATAATGCTAATGTTACTTAGATTACTGAGATTTCCTAAGTTCTAGAACTGTCTGAGAGTACTAATTTCTATAACTGACTAAGTTCTAAGGATCATGGATTGACTGAGATTATCGTGAAAACTGACACTGGCTCTAGACATCAGCTAATTTGTCGGGTATAAATACCCCTAAGACTCGATAACATCAAAGTAAAACATAACCATTCTTGAATAATCATGACCATGGACTTTCATTCACCATTACAATCATTAAAGCATCTCTTCAAGCACTTAGAAATCATAAACATGTGATAGTATAAGGAGACAGGCTATTGACTCATACTCCATTCAACAAGGTCATACAACAAACACTTAACATTCATTGAAGAGAACATAATTGGGGAATTTCATTCTAACATGTCACAATTCATTCACTAAGGTTTTTCAACAAATACTTGGCATGCATGAACTTACACACAATTGGGGATTTCTAGTCAACATGCTATAATGGCTCTAATTCCTTAACATAAGCATTTTATCAAACATATGGGGAGCATGCTTTGGTTATTCAACAATTTCCACATCTAATTATCATAAATACATCAATTAATATGCAACTTTAGGGGTTTAACATGGACATAATGTATTTCAACCCAAATCAAGATCAAAGTTTGCAACTTGTATTCTAAAGCATGAATTATAACTCAACAATAACATAAACATGAACTTCAATTCACATGAATCACGAAAAACTCATAAAATCATAATCTTTGAATTTAAAAAGGGATTCTTGAACTTCTTGGGTGGAAGAAACCCAAGAATCAACATCTGCATACCTTACTACTTTATCCTTGAAAGATTAATGGTGAAACCTTGATGATTGAGATCTTGATTTTAGAACCCTATCTCTTGTTCTTGAGGAAAGTTGAGAGAAAACAACAATATTTGGATTCAATATGGCTGAATCTTGTATTAAAGAGTATATATAGGGATAGCAAAATTACCGTTTTTCCCATGCAATTAAAATTCAGAACTGAAACACCGATAAAAGCTTCACCGTGATGCAGTGGAATCACGATGAGCTACTGAAATTTGACAATTCTAAAATTGAGCCTTGGCGCGACGCGCTATAATCACGGAGGCTCACTAGATTTTGACAATGGCCATTTTGGATGACTCTGTGATGCGCTAAAGTACCAGGTGGTATATTGTCTCACTAAAATGGATCTAACTCTTCTCCCAAGTGTCAGATTTTGGCGAATTTGGTATTGATGGAAAGCTTATTAGGGAAATTCTACACGGTTTAAAATATTTCTCACTTTGTAAGTCACTCCTCAATCTTTTAAGGTCAAAATTACACTTCACTTGACACTCTCTAATGCTCAGACTATGATAAAACTTTGCGTGGTCATACAATGATTTTGCCACATAGTTTTAAAATTCTTGAAAACTTTACATTGCATAAATGGTTAAGGAAACATAAAATGGTTTTTGTTGGTCTCAAATAACTTTGGAAAGGCCTTAGTGTCCATTGTTTGATTATAAATGGTTTTGGTGTTATTGGAAATTGTGAAATCTAATTTGGTTTAATGATTTATACAACATAAGGTAATAGATTTGCAAGATCTAATTTTGGTATGACGATACCAATGGTAATTGCATTATTAAAAGACCCGTTGATAAATTGTTTGGTTATGTGTAAAAGGTTTAATTGAGCTTAAAGGGGGTTGAGTAGCAAAGTCGTGAAAGGTGGAGGTCCTAGAAGACCAATATTGGAAACTCAGGTTTGCCAATGTGATGGTGGCCTTAGTGTCCGTGTGCATGATGTCACACTTTATATTTTTAGGGATTTACTAGTCATCCTAGGTTATCTTCTCTGATCGTGCGACTAACATGCACTGGTGCCCTTTCAATAGGTGAGCTGAACCCATATAGCCCGTGGGTGGTTTTAGGACGGCAGAGCTAAAAAACCCGAGTTAAGGATTTAAATTCATGCTAAATCTTGTTCTTCCCTATCTCGACACAATATATATGTATGTATGATATTACATATGGTTATTTGATTTGGTTTTAAATTGATGGCATTACCTTATCTTTATCCTTGAGTTACATGCTAGCGGTTACCATGCTAACTGTCTTCGAGCATTGTATTCCCACGCAATGTAGGAACCATCCATACTATCATTCTTCCTGCTTAGTGACTTGGATTTGGGTCAGCTTTGAGTCAATTAAAGTGGTAAGCTTTCATACTCCGGAAGACTACATTTCATGCTGTGGACTTCTTTTCATTATTGTTATTTCTTTGGTTTTGATTTTGGCTATGGTCGGGGGCATGTCCCGACCGTATGTTCTATGACTCTGGTTAGAGGCTTTGTAAGAATACTATAGAAATGGGTGGTCCGGTATTAGTGTTATCCTTGATATTGGTATTGGCATTGGGATTAGTATTGGTTAGACATTCAGTTGTGTTTGATCGGTTATGGTTAGAGACTTGTCTTATTGTCTTTAGATTATTATTCTAATATCTTGTTAGTCTTCTTCTACTTTTATTTAGTCTTTCATTAATCGAAACTGATGTATATTTGGCTATTATAGTACTCATATTCCTTTGGTTATTGAATCTTGTACCTACACTACTAGACCATGAGATATTATTCTTATCTTATTTTCCTTCTAGTTATTATTATTATTATTATTATTATTATTATTATTATTATTATTATTACTTACATATTTTCGACATTTATGTTATCTTCCACCAAATTAGCCCATTGCTTCTAGCATTGGACTACGGTTTGACTTATCTACAAGTTGGATAAAGTAGGTGCCATTATGAATCATAAATTGGGTCATGACAAAAATAGTTCTTTAAAATACATGTGCGAATTATATAAAATATAAATGATGGTGCGAAATATAAAATACAAATACAAGTGCGAACTATAAAATACGAATATAAATACAAACTATAAAATACAAATATAAATACAAGCATAAACTATAAAATACAAATACAATTGTATGAACGAATCCAAAAATATAAATAATGATGCGAAGTATAAAATACATGTACAAATATGAACTATACAATATAAATATAAATGTAATCTGTAAAATACAAACACAAATACAACCACAAACTAAAAAATACAAATTTTATCAATGAATACAAAAATATAAATAATTGTGTGAATACAAATGCAATAAGCGATTGTAGTATTTTTGTTATATCCATGACTTGTGCTCAACGTAGTCATATTTTTTGAAAATACAAAAAATATAAAATAGAACAAAAAAAATAAATAAAAAATACAAAAAATAAAAACACCAAAAAAGAAAAAAAAAATAGAAGCTACATATAGAAAAGAGAGAAAAAAGGGAAAAAAGGGAAAAAAAACAAAAAAAAATTAGGACGAAAAAGAGGATAAAAAACCCAAAAAGAAGAAAAAATAGAAAACCACAAAAAAAGGAAAAAATAAGAATGTAAAAAAAATACTTAAGAGAAAATACGAAAAAAGAAAAAAGAGAAGAAAGAGAAATAGAAGTTAGAGATAGAACAGAGAAAAAAATGATAAGAAAGAATTGAAAAAAAGAATACAATGTTAAATGATGAATGTGGTTGGGTAGGTATGGATATTTCTGATAAAGAGAGTGCAGGTCAATTGATTCCTTCAACTGAAGTTGCCAGTAATATATCAAAAACTACACAATCAACTCAGTTCAGTCCTGCTCAAGATGATTAAATGGGCTTTTATAGTGATATATCATTTCAGAATAAGCAAGAATTAGTTATTCCACTAAAAATTTCTTATGTGAAGATAGATTTTACATTGAAGAAGGTGATTAACTCTAATTTTGAGTATCGTTACAAATGTGTGCATCCTGAGTGCAAATGGTAGTTAAGAGTAGTGAAGCTTAAAACTTGTGATAGGTTTTACATTAGAAAGTATGAAAATTGAGTATGTGCGGTTTGGAACATCTTACACATCATAATTCATACTCCACAATAAAAGTCATTAGAGCATACTTCCATCATAGATATCCTGAAGGTAGAGGTTTATCTACAAAAGATTTAAAAAACTTCAGCCATATTGAATTGGACTACAAAGAAAGTTATTGAAAGGTTTGAATTGATAATGAGATAGCAAAGTATTTGGTAAGAAAGAAACATGAGCAAGAATGTAGAGTGCTTGATGATACAACCATATGCTTAAGACATCGAATCTTATAAGTAAGAGAGC
Organism: Capsicum annuum; assembly: GCF_002878395.1. Classification (NCBI taxonomy): domain Eukaryota; kingdom Viridiplantae; phylum Streptophyta; class Magnoliopsida; order Solanales; family Solanaceae; genus Capsicum; species Capsicum annuum. The sequence continues at coordinate 126,646,285 of NC_061115.1, read as the reverse complement.
ATTGAAGGTCGATAAAAATGGTAGGTTCAAGTACCTTCTGTGGACTATGGAATTTGAATTTTTGGTTTTGCATAAATGACGATGTGACATTTTTAAATAGTAGGTATGGTGGTGTGTTGCTATATGCAGTTGTACATCATGTGGAGAATTATATTTTTTCAGTGGCATTTTGTATAGTAGACTCTGAATTTAATTCTTCCAACAAATACTTTTTGATCAAATGAGCAATTTTGTACTTAATGCCCATGAATTGTGCAAAATTTCTAACAGATATCTAAGTATTGAAAAATTGATTTCAATTGTGTACCCTTTCCCTCATTATGGTTGTTTCATGAGACTCTTTGGAGAAGATATTCAAATAATTTTCTTTAAGGAACTTCTCCATTGTTATGTATAAGCCCTATATTTAAGATCTCATATCCAAATTCTTTCCCATTTGGAAGTAACAAATTTCAGGCTAGGCTAGTTTCGATCGATTTTGAAGTGATATGTGGTCTAGAAAAATCTGAGAATGATTTGGACCAGGGGAGTGTTATTTTCCTTTATGTCTAGTTTTCTAATACAATAATGAATCCATAGGAATTTATATAATCTAATTACAGTAAGTAAAACTCCTGAAATTGATCTTAACATAAAAAGCATTATTCGAAATGTCTCAAGTTTAAGGTGTGTTGTAAAAAGTGGGATGGTTCGGTAAAGATGGACATTTTGTCCCACTGATGCCACTATATCGCTCGTCACACTACTAATAATTTCAACTATAGCGGTGGTCAACGATCGCTATAGCTGTTGATACCGCTACAACGGTCGACACCGCTATAGCGGTCAGGTACCACTATAGCAGTGAAAACCAAAAATTTATTAAATTAGTCTTTCAAAGTAGTTTATCTTTCTAAAACTCATTTTTGGGAAAATAAAGGGTTACTTAGGAGAAACATGCCAAAATTTCTTTGTTTGACTTCGTTAAGGTAAGAAATTCTTTCCTATTAACTCATATTTAATATTAAGTCATAGAATTATTAATTCACAGAGTTTAGAGAGGATTATAGGAAAAATTTTGGTTAATTGATGATGCAGGAGGGAAAATTAAGGAATAAGGTAATAGGTTTTGATTATTAACATTTAATTACCCCTGCATTTTGTTAATTCACTAATTTATTTAGATATAGGTTGTTATAGATGAATTATGATAGAAAAGCCTTTGAACATGAAGGGAATGATTGCGAATTTGACCTTAGGAGTTGGGTGTGTGTTATATATCCCAACATGTTAAGTTATTTCTTTAATTATGTATTTATGTACATGTTCTAGATCATGAGCAAGCGAAAATTGCACGAAAGAGCAAAGCACTGGCATAGAATTGTTGTGCAAGCTTGTTCGAGGTAGGTGATGGTATTATAGTTTTATACAATTTGTTAAATATGTGAATATTAACTACTTTATAGTGTGACTTGTTAGTGAATGTTGTTTGGTGTGGTCTTTGCAAATTATTTGCGGCTGTAATATGATTTTTGACCTACCTTACTTGAAAGGTATGGAATATTTTATATTTTAGAACGTTCTCATGGGCTATGGGGAAGAACAAGGTTGGTAGATACTTGTGATATGATTATAGTACATGGACGATAATTATCCCCTATAGGCCATGGCTAAAGGGTGATCGTATATCCCTTAGCATATATGTACGATGGCCAAGTGAGTTTAACGGTTCCATGAGTGAATTGGCAAAAGATATTTTTTTAATTAATAAATTATCTTGACTTATTTTTAGCTTGGCTTGACTAAACTTGATGTGGTGATAGTAGGTTGATTTTTTGGTTTGATTTCTAATTGTTCATTATTGTTTGTTAAGATAAGTGTATGTTTGTTAAGCATGTATTAAATTATTGTACTAACTTAGATATATGTCCATATTCCTATCTTTGGTTGTCGAAATGACTATACCAATAAACTTTTGTTGTTATGTGGTGATACTACACCTGTATTTGCTTTTGTGAGTGCAACACATATTCTAGTTGCTCCTATAAGACCTCACTTGTGACTCCAACTATTGATATAAGATTCAACACTGAGAAATATTTTTTGAGATAACATGAATGCTTATTGTATGCTTGAGTCTTTATTTCTGGACTTATGCTTTTCATTTTAGTTTTTGGGTTTGCATCCCCTTCTTGACAATCTTTCGTATTTGGTATGGACGACTTTCAATTCCTAGGGATGGTTTTGGTTAAGTACCAAATTCTTCTTTTAATTTATGTTTATGTTTGTTTCTTATAGGCTTGATATTTTATTAATGGGTTAATTCTATTATCTCTTTAAAGTGTTGATTTTGAAATTAAAAATTAGAGTAGATGGTTCTCCCATCGAGTGAGTAGTGTAGGTGTCACTCAAGGCACGTTTGGGTTATGACAAACCTATTATCAAAAACTAGGTTCTTCGATCTCGTCATTCTAAAATAGGTCCAATAGAGTCTCATGAAATGGTACAGAGATGTTTGTACTTTATTTGGGAGTCTGTAGGACTTATAGAAATGTGTAATTTATATTTTTTGCATTCTATAACATAATTGTATTTGGTATCTAGCAATCCAAATTGGTATCGAATTTTCTTCATTCTTTTGTTCACAAATAGTAAACACAAGGTCCAGCAAAACTTGACCAATATCTTTCACACCGATCAATCCACTTTAGAGCCAATCGTGAGGAAAAGAAGATGAGTGAGAGAAAAAAGTAGGGAAGGAGAGGACAAGCTACACCCGCCAGAGATGGAGCTCAAGCGGTGGCTGGATAAAATATCAGGAGGTCAGCATTACCTCCCCTACATAAGGATCATTTGGAGAAGATTGAAGCAATAAAGGGACAGGATATGGAGCCTGAGGTAGCGACTCAAGTTGGGGTTGTAGGACTACCCCATATATCCACTGAGGTTGCTCAACAGGTGTTAGTGTTTTCAAGTGGGTTGGCTGGGACTAGAGACACTCCCAGTTTATCAGGCTCCAGTTGTTCATCCTACTAATTCCATGGCTCTTAAAATGGGTTAAACCTTAAGGACTAATGTTTTTCCTTGTCCAATATTGGGTTCAATAATGACTGATATAGAACATGTGTTGCTGCCAAAATTTTTAATAATGAAACCTCCAACATTACAGGGCACTGAGTTTGAGGATGCCTTTGAGTATATTATAAATTTCTATGAGAGGTTACATAAGATGGGGATTGTGAAAAAATATAGAGTTGAGTTTTTGACATTTTGTTGGAAAAGAATGCTAAGAAATAATAGAGAGCGTATGTTGAATGTTGATCATAGATTCCATAATTGATTTAGGAGTAGTTCACACTTTATTCTTAGAGAATATGTGCCACGGGCTCTTCGTGACTGCAAGAAAGATGAGTTCTTATCATTGGAGTAGGGTGACATGTAGGTTGTAGTCAATGAGGCCAAGTTCTATACCTTGTCTCATTTGCTACACATTTGTTAACTTCTGAGGAGGAGTGGATTTGGCTCGGCATTAAAGGTTTGAATTATGACCTTCATGCATTGTCTGTGAGTTTGACTTCAGTAGGAAAAGGGTTTATGATGTTTCTAACTATGTGAAGAAGTTGGAGGGGGTTAACCAAATGAGTCAGGATAAGATGTTAGCTAAGAAATCTAAGATTGTTTGGAATTTCAGTGGGGCTTACTCTAAAGGCCATGGTCATCAGGCCTATTTAGCCTATCTTATTTAGTCGGCCTTGCCAGTGTCTGTTGTGATTCCAGCTAAGGGTTCTACTCAGGCATAAATTATTAGATTCTAAGGGGATTCTTACTCTTCTAATAGTAGGCCTTCTCTCAGCTAGGATGTTACTATTTTGGTTCTATTGGTCACTTTTAGAGGGAGTGTCCTATGAGGCAGACAAATTTCTAGACTTAGCAGCAGACTTGGGATATAATCCCAGTGGGTAGAGAAGGAGAAGGGAGTGGCATGGGTAATCTACAGGGAGGATAGTAAAATCAGACAGGTGGTCAGGGCGGTTAAGATAATGTTGGCATGGGGGGAGGAGCGTAGTTGGGAAAAAAATTAGCTCAGATTGATGACCAAGCTTACTGTTATGTATTTCCGCAGAAAATTGATGTCGAGGCTTCTAATATAGTGATCACAGGTACTATTTATGTCTGGGATCAGATGGCTTCTATTTTATTTTATCTGGGGTCTACTTATTCCTATATATTTGTCTAGTTTGAGATGGGTATGGATATATTTTGTGATGTAATTAATTATTCTATTTATATGTATACTCCGTTGGGTAAGTCTGTAATAGTGACCTATGTTTATCATGCTTGTCATGTATTATTTTTGAGTCTTCAGTCTTGGGTAGACTTGGTTATTTTGGATATGTTGGACTTAGATATAATTCTGGACATGACCTAGTTATCTCCATATAATACTGTTTTAAAAGGTAATACTAAAATATTGACTCTAGTTATGCCTAGAATGAAGGAACTAGAATGAGAGAGAGTGTATATGGCCAAATCATCAGTGTTGACTTGGATCTCAGGTGACGGAATAAGGCTGCCAAAAGCGACGAGTAAAGATTATATCATATGTCTAGGCTAGAAGGCTAGTTAGAAATGTGTATTCAACATTTTTAGCTCATTTTGGGATGCAGACAGGGGTCCCTATCTGTAGAGTCAGTTTTGGTAGTCTTTAAATTTCAAGATGTGTTTTTTTATACATATTAAATATGCCTCTAGATTGGGATATCAATTTTTACATTGACTTAGAGTCTAGCACCCATCCTATTTCTATTCCACCTTATCAAATGGCTCTAGTAGAGTTAAGGGAGCTCAAAACTCAACTTCAAGAGCTACTTGACAAAGGTTTTATTCATCAAAGTGATTCATCTTGGGGTTCTCCAGTCTTGTTTGTCAAGAAATAGATGGTATCATGAGGATGTGCATTGATTACAGACAACTGAATAAGGTTACCATCAGAAATAAATATCCCTTGCCTCATATAGATGACTTGGTTGATCAGTTACAGGGTGCATCAATGTTTTTGAAAATTAATTTAAGATTGAGTTGTCATCAATTGAAAATTATACCTGAGGACATACTATAGATAGCTTTTAGAACTCAGGATGTCCATTATGAGTGTCTAGTATTGTCTTTCGAGTTGACTAATGCACCTACAACCTTTATGAGTTTGATGAACAGGATTTTAAAGACATTATTGAATTCTTTTGTTATTATGTTTACTGGTAATATTCTTGTATACTCTAAGAGTAAGAGAGAGCATGCAGACTATCTTTACATAGTTTTGGAGATTCTAAGAAAGAAGTAGTTATTTGCTAAGTTTTTGAAGTATGAATTCTAGTTGCCTTCAGTTTTGTTCTTGGGATATATAGTTCCTAACCAAGGGGTGATGGTAGATCCCCAGAAGATTGAGGCAGTAAAGAATTAGAATCGTCCTAGTTCAGTGATCAAGGTAAGAAGTTTTGTGAGTCTTGCTAGTTATTACAACATATTTGTCAAGAACTTTACATCCATTCTGACACACTTTACAAGGTTGACTCAAAAGGAAGAGCCATTTTGTTTGGTCAGACAAATGTGAAGAGATCTTCCAAAAGCTCAAGACATTCTTGGCTACAACACCTATTCTTTCATTATTGGTTGAAGGTAAAGACTTTATAGTATTTTGTGATGCCTGACTTTTTGGTTTGGGTGTCGTGTTGATGCAGGATAGGAATGTCATTGCTTATGCTTTAATGTAGTTGAAGTTTCATAAAAGAAACTACTAACCCATGACTTAGAGTTGGCAGTGGTGGTGTTTGTATTACAAATTTAAAGATACTATCTTTATAGTATTAAGTGTAAGGTCTACACAGATTATCGTAGCCTGCATCATATGTTTACTCAAAGAGAATTGAGACTAAGGCAGCAAAAGTGGATGAATTATTAAAGGCTTATGATGCGAGTATTCAGTATCATCTTAGTAAGGATAATATGGTGGCAGACGTTAAGCAAAAAAGCTGTAAGTATGGGTAGTTTATCATTTTAAGGGTATTCAACCTACAATTAGCTCGAGAGTTTCAAACTCTAGCATCTCTAAGTATGCAGTTTGGAGTCTCAGACAGGGGTGGTGTATTGGATAATGTAGAGGTAAAGTCAACATTTATGGAGTAGATTAAAGCCAAGCAATTTAAGGATAAAAAGTTGAATACAATCTAAAATAAACTGGGCGCAGAGAGGTAGAAGATGCCACTCTTGACGCAGGAGGGGTATTGTGGTTTAAGGAAATATTTTCTATTTCCTGAGTTGGTGATTTGATTCATAATGTACTTTAGAGGACCATGGCTTGCGTTAGTCTATTCATCTTGGTATAACCAAGATGTATTGTGACTTGAGGCAGCTTTATTGGTGGCTCGGGATGAAGAGGGACATAGTGGATTATGTGTCCAAGTGTCAAAGTTATTAGCAGGTAAAGTATGAAATGACCTGTGAGGTTGCTTTAGAGGATGCCTTTACCCATATGGAAGTGGAAGTATATTTCTATGGACTTCATGGTGGGTCTTCCTAAGACTTTGGGGTTGTATGACTCTTTTAGGTTAATAGCAGATCGATTGATGAAGTTAACTACGTTTTTATCGATTTGGGTATACTACAACTCTCAGCAGTTAGGTAAAAATACTGTTAATGATATTGTGAGACTTATTAGGTGACACTTACTATCATTTCTAAAAGAAATGCAAAGTACACTTTTAAGTTTCGGTATAGATTACACGAGGAGTTGGGCACCAAGATCATGTTTAGCATAAGTTTTCACCCTAAAACGGATGGGCATTTAAGAGGACGATTTAGATGCTAGAGGACATATTTTGGCCTCTAGATTGATTTCGATGGTCATTGGGACCAATTTCTTTCATTGTGTGAGTTTTCATACAATAACAATTATCACCTACAGTATTGATATGGCATCATTTGAAATACTTTATTAAAGAAAGTATAGGTCACCTATTTAGTGGTTTGAGTAGGGAGATATTAATCCTTTGGGTATAGATTTGGTAGAAAAAAAGGCTCAAGAGAAGGTAAGATTCATTCAAGATAAGTTGTTGGCTGCTCAAAGTAGGCAAAAGGAGTAAGCAGATCGTAAGGTAAGGGATATGTACTTCAAGGTTGATGAGCAAGTTTTGCTTAAGGTATATCCCAGAAGGGAGTCATAAGGTTCGATAAGAGAGGAAAGCTCAACCCTCGGTATATAGGTCCCTTTGAGGTTCTTGAGGAAGTGTGTCCAATTACATATCGTTAGCTTTACTATTGGGTTGTTGGGAGTCCATTGGTTTTTCATGTTTCACTACTAAAAAGGCACCATGGGGATGGAGACTACATTATTAAGTGGGTTTATTTCTAGTTAAGGATTTGACTTATGTAGAGGAACCAATAGTCATTCTTAATTGGGTTCTTTAGAAAGTAGGACTAAGGAAATTTGTTTGGTAAAGATACAATAAAAGCTTTGTCCAATTGAGGAAGCCACTTGGGAGACCAAGTAGGACATGTGGGATAAGTACCCTCAATTGTTTGAGGATACATGCACTCTTCTTCTTTCTTGTTTAACCAATATTTATCATTTGATCATTCAGGAATGAACAATAGATAAATTAGGATCTATTATAATGACCCTCTCTATCGTTATGTATAAGACTTATTTAAAATCTCATGTCTAAATTCTTCTCGATTTGAAAGTTACAAAGTTTAGGCTAGGCTAGTTTCGATCAATTTTGGAGTGAGGTGTGGCCAGGGAAATTTACAAATGATTTTGATTGGGTTAGTGGTATTTGTCTTGATTTCAAGTTAGGTAAGATGATAAGAAACCCATAGGTATTTACGAAATTGAATTTGGATAAGTAGAACTCCCGAAAGTAATCTTAGCAAAAAGAGAACGATTTAAAATATCCCAAGTTTAAGGTGTGTTTCCAAAAGTGGAATTGTTGGGTGAAGATGAGCATTCTATCTTGTCGATGCACTATAGTAGTTGTCATACCGCTATAGCAGAATAATTATTGCTATAGCGATAGTCAAAGACGATCAACGACCACTATAGTGGTCGGTACCGCTATAACGACACTGTTGTAGTTGTTAGGTACCAGTATAGTAGTGAAAACCACAGAATAATTAAAATATTTCTCCAAAGTATTTTATTTTTAATAATTAATTTTTGGGAGAAGGGAGGGAAAACACACCAGAATTTCTTCGTTTGACTTCTTAAGGTAAGAAATTTCTTTATTTTAATTGTTAATTCATTGAGTTTAGGGAGACTTTAGGGTGGAATTTTATTAATTTCTAGTGCAATGCAGAAAATTAAGGAATAAATTAGAGAATTTTGATTATTAACATTTAATTACTCTTGCATTCCGTCAATTCACTATTTTATCCATAAAATTGGTAGTTTTAGGTGAATTACGATGGAAAAGCCCTAGAATGGAAAGGGAATGATCATAAATTTGATCTTAAGAGTTGGATGTGTGTTATGAATCCTAAAATATTCAATCATTTCATTAATTATGTATTTATGTGCATGTTCTAGACCACGACCAAGCGAAAATTGCACGAAAGAACAAAGCTATGGCATAAAGGAGTTGTGCAAGCTTGGTTCGAGGTTAGTGATGGTATTATAGTATAATCTAATTTGTATCATACGTGTGTATTAACTACTTTGTAGTATGGCTTGTTAGTGTATGTTGTTTGGTGTGGTATTTGCAAATAAATTGTGGTTGTTATATGATTTTTGATGTACCTTACCTTCTAATTATGGAATGTTTGGTATTTTAGAACATTCTCATAGGCTTTTGGATGGAACAAGGTTGACAAATACTTGTGTCTGGAATTTTAGTACATGGACGGTAATTGTCTACTATAGGTCACGTCTAGAGGGGGGGTTGTATATACCTTAGCATGTATGTACGAGGGTTAGGTGAGTTTGACAGTTCCATGAGTGAACTAAAAAAATATGTTTTTATACTTGGTAAATTTTTCTAACTTGTTTTTGACACTGCTTGACTAAACTTGACCTGGTAATAGTAGGTTTATTTGTTGGTTTAATTCCTAATTATTCATTGTTGCTTCTTATTATAAGTGTATGTTTGATAAGCATAGATTAAATTGTTGTACTATAACTTAGTTATATGTTCATATTATCATCTTGGATTGGCCAAATGACCCTAACAGTACACTATTGTTGTTGTGTATTTTACACTTGTATTTGCTTTTATGAGTGCAACACATATTACAGTGGCTCCTATAAGGCCTCATTTGTGACTCTAGCAGTTGACTTCGAATTCAATGGTGAGCAACATGTTTCAGGGAACATGAATCCATATTGGATGATAGAGTCCTTATTTCTAGACTTATAGTTTTCATTTTAATTTTTGGGGTTGCATCTCCTTCATGACAATCTTTAGTATTTTTTATACGAACGACTTTTTGTAACTCCCCAAATTCTAAACCCCAGACGCTATACGGTGCTCATAATCCCGAAGGACCACAAGCTAACCCATGACTGGTACCTACTGTAATAACTGAATAATAATACTGTATATTGCAGAAATTTAGCAGAAACTTGCCATAAGATTCAAAACTGAAATACAACTGTATAAGGTATAACAATACCAAAACCAAAACAACTGTCTGAAAATACTCTAGTCTGAAAAGCCTCTATCTTTCTAAACTGTGGTGTTGATGGGACAATCTTCCAACTAACTCCAGCTACTAAAATACTAAATCTAATACAGTAATAAAATAAGAAATATCCTTGAATGATGAGGACTCACAGTTAAGTCTACTGCTGCTGGCTGAATTTGAACTACTGAGGGTGCTCGGGAGTTTGTGCATATGAACCTATGGTATAAGACACCTAGATGAGGTAAGGATAAATGCAAGGGTTCATATGCATGAACATAAAACTGATTGAATAACTTGAGACTACTGAATGAGAATGCATGCATGAAAACGTAAACTGTAACTGAGGTCGTGCTAGCATAGGATACTGAGTTCTGAATACTATCTAACTATTATCTGAGTTTACTAATACTGTAATACTGATAACTAGACCCCCTAGTACTGTATTACTGATGACTACTATAGGGTCGATCCTATCTAATTGGTGACCCCTGAGATCAGTCCTATCTGGCCGGTGATCTTCGAATTTACTGATACTGATGTTGATTGACTGTATCTAACAGTCCTGAATCTATAGAACTATCTGAGTTCATTACTGAGCAGAGTGACTGTATCTGACAGTACTGATTTCTTAAATTCTGAACTGAGTTCTATTCTGAAGACTAAGACTAAAACTGAAATTGTGGAAAGTAATCATCTAACCGACATGCCTCGAATCTAAACTAGTGGGGCCTAACCTATAACCCCATCTGGAATGTTGTCAGTACTGTGCCATGGGTAAAGACACTGCTGTGGTCAAGCCTATCTGACATGTGACCCTAAACAGAAAGTCAAGCCTAATTTGACGGGTGACCCCTGGGAGATAGCCAAGCCTTAATCTGACGGGTGACCCCTCATCCTGCGCTAGCTACACAATTTTGGAGTACAGGGACTGCTACTTACAACTCTTCCTAACTGACGGGGAAGCCGTCATCCCTTCTCCCGCTTGGTGATGGATCCCACTCCTAACTGAATCGACACTGAGCTGATTCTTAAACTGTACTGTACTGGGCTAAATCTATTATTGATCATGTTATCTGACTGATCTAATTGAGTTCACTGGGTTCTGTTGACTGATGAAATACTATTGAATTTTGTTATATGACTGAATGCTACTGAGTTTCTAAACTGATTACTGAAACTGGATTGGACAGCTGTTGAGATTACTAAGTTTTCCTAAGTTCTATAACTGACTGAGTTCTACTGAGTTCCGAAACTGACTGAGAGTACTACTGAGCATGACATGACTAAGACTGTTCTGTAACTGACATTGGCTCTAGGCAAACAACTAAATTTTCGGGTATTAAATACCCCCAATACTCTATAGTATGGATAATATAAAGCATGACAATTTTTTTGGAATAACATGACAATAGTCTATCATTCACAATACAATTAATGAGGCATTTCTTCAAACACTTCTCATGCATTAACTTGTACATAAATGAGGATCTCATATTGACATGCTATAATGGCACTAATTCATTCACATAGGCATTTTATCAAACATATGGGGAACATGCTTTGGTTATACAATAATTACTACATCTAAGTATCATGGCTACATCAATAAACTTGCAACTTGAAGGGTTTATCATGAACATCATGCAAATCGTCACATACTAGGATCAAATCTTGAAACTTGAAATCTAAAATATGAATCAACACCCAACAACAACATAAACATGAACATGAACTTCAATTCAGGTAAATCATGAAAAACTCATAAATACACAATCTTGTACTTTGAAAAGAAATTCTTGGGCTTCATGGGTGGAAGGGACCCATGAATAAATATCTAACATACCTTAATTCGTGAGTTTCTTGGAGTCCTTGGAGATATTCTTGGGATTGACCTTGATTTCTTGAGACTAGGGTTTGCTAATTTGAGAGAGAGTGTTTTTATTCTTGAGGAATAGTGAACATAATGAGCAAATTTGGCTATTGAGGGTATAAATCCCGTATTAGGGTGATTAGGGGCTTTGGAAAATTACCAAATGGTCCCTGAAAGTAAATAATAGAACCTGAACAAAAATCTCAACTTTACATGCTGGTGCGACGCGGTGAAATTGTGCCAGCTCATTGGAAAGTGGATGACTGGGAAACTGGTTGCTGGCGCATTGCGGTGGTATCGCGTTGCTACCTTGGATGCAAACTAGAAGAGCACCGCTATGTGGTGGAATCGCATTGGTGCACTGGTAATTGAAAATTCTGAAATTGAGCCTAGGAGCAATGCGCCAATATCACAAAGGATAACTAGTTATTTAAAAATGCCATTTTGGCTGGCTCCGTGACGCGCTAAACGACCAGGTGGTACACCGTCATACTAAAATGGCTCTAACTCTTCGTCCGGGTGTCGGATTTGGGCGAATTTTATATCGATGGAAAGCTTATTGAATTTTCCACACAACAAAAAGTCAAAATATTAAAAATTCCACATGTATAAAAGTGTATTCATCTTTAAATCATGTCTTTTACATTTTTGGGACGAATTTAAGCTAGGTAGAAGTATGTGGTGTTACACTTTCATTTCTTAGGGATGATTTTAATTAAGTAAAATATTCTGCCTTTAAGTCATACTTATGTTTGTTTCTTTAGACTTGATGTTTTATTGATAGATTTGTTTTACTATCTCTTTTAAGTGTTGATTTTGAGCTGGTAAATCGGGATGGATGGTTCTTCAACTTGGTGAGTAGTATAGATTCCACTTACGGTGAGTTTGGACAGTGACATTTTCTTAATGAAAGCATTGTCCACCACTTTTATAAGACAACAAAAGTGTACAATTGATATATGTTCAATGTTCACTTTGATCAAATAAGTGATATGATTCATGGAGTTTCCACACACCTTGAACATAATGGATTTCATTGATGGAGCAGGGCATTCATTCTGGTAAAAGGTATATTTACCAGTATATTATTGTTGGTAGTTATTACAACTGCAATAGTTTTTTACAGCAATTGCTGTATATATTTAAGTAACTTCTAAAATAAATACAATAACTCATATCTATCAATTGCTACAAATAACTACAAACGTTGATTAATGTATTGATAGTTTTAGCAATATATTTCACCTGTTGTTGAATCCTTTTAGCAGTTGTTGCACTTGTTTTAGCATCTGTTGCATTTGTTCCCAAAATAAATATAGAAACTGCCGAAATAAGTACAACAACTAGTTGAAACATACAGTTGTAATACATGATTGGAGACTTATATATTACAGTTGTAATACATGGAAGAAAACTTTCCATTACTACTCTATTCGATGCGATAAACAAGTTATTTGTAGAAAGATTTCATAAGAAACGTATGGAATTTTTTTATATAAAAAGCAAATTTTTCCCTTCGATGGAGAAAATCATTATAGAAAATGTTAAGTCAGGGAACAAACTATTGATCCATCAAATTATCAACTATATGTATATTGTCACCGGTCATTAAGTAGTTACAACGATTGATTTGCACAACAAATTTTGCACTTGTAGAGTCCTTGATGTTGACAAAGTATCTTGTCCACATGCTATAGTAGTCCTCTATTGCTAATATGGTGAAGACTATGGGGGTGAATTTATGAGTACTCTTTGTATTATATGGTAGAGGCATACCTTATTATATATGTGGAGGAAATTAAATTCATTCCATCTGAAGATTCTTGGCAAGTTCCTTTGAGATTTTAGAGAAAAAAAATATCTCCTTCATTTTTTGAGCCAGTTAAGGTTGGAAGAGACCATTGAAAAGGTAAAAAGGAGTTGGAAAATTATTTTTCAACCAAAATAAATAAATAAATACTAATTGTAGCATAATTCACGAACTCCTATGAAATGTTCAACAACTAACATATTTGTTGTAGCAAATTTTAACAATTGTTATGAAATTCTAGTAGCTAACTTGCAAATTCTATTAAGATCACAATTGAATCTAACTTTTCACTCTTAAATTAGACTAATATCATCCTATTTATAATTAAATTTGATTGATCCAATCAATTAGTGATCATTAACTTAATTTTAGTTAATTACATTTGTAATTATTTAATTGATCGTCTTATATCTCAACTTACTATCTTATTGTATTTGATAACTATAAAATCTAACTTTTGAACTTAAATTAGACTAATATCACCCTATTTATCATTGAAAATAATTGATCCAAATAATTAGTGATCATTTAACTCAATTAGTTAATTATATTTGTAATTATTTAATTGATCGTCTAGTTTATCTCAACTTACTATCTCATTATATTTGATAACCATAAAATCTAACGTTTTGACATAAATTTGACTTATATCACCATATTTATTATTGAATATGATTGATCCAATCAATTAATGATCATTTAACTCAATTTTAGTTGTTTTAATACAACAATTACTATGAAACGTTTAACAACTAATGTATTTGTTGCCGCAAAATGCAACAATTGTATTCAATGCTCATCAACTAACATACTTATTATAGTAAATTTCAGCAATTGCTATAAAACGTTCAACAACTAACGTACTTGCCGGAGCATTATTTAGCAATTGCTATGAAATATTCAATAATTAATGTACTTGTTTGTAGAATATTTCAGCAATTTCTATGAAATTTCTAGCAACTAACTTACTTGCTATAGCATATTTAAATTAAGATAAAAATCAAATCTAAGTTTTATTCTTAAATTAGACTAACACTACCCTATTTATCATTAAATATACTTGATCCAATCAATCAATGATTAATTTACTCAACTTAAGTTGATTACTTACATAATTACTTAATTGATCATTTAGTATATCTCAAATTACTATCTTATTGTACAAGATTACTATAAAATGTAGCTTTTGGACTTAAACTAGACTAACATTACCCTATTTATTATTAAATATGATTGATCCAATCAATTAATGATCATTGACCTTAATTTAGTTGATTACATGTGCAATGGCTTAATTGATTGTCTACTATATCTCAAATTACTATGTTACTATATGAGAAAATCTTGCTTTTGGACTTAAATTAGACTAACATCACCCTAGTTATGATCATTGAACTCAATTTTAGTTGATTGCTTGTGCAATTTGCAATGAAACTTTCAATAACTAACTTACTTGTTGTAGCATAATGCAACAATTGCTATGAAATATTCAACAACTAATGTACTTGTTATAGCAAATTTCAGCAATTGCTATGAAACGTTCAACAACTGACGTACTTGTTGTAGGATGATGCAATAATTTCTATGAAACATTCAGCAACTAACGTACTAGTTGTAGCAAATTCAATTAAGATCACTATCAAATCTAATTTTTATTTTTAAATTAGACCAACACCATTCTATTTATCAGTAAATATTATTGATTCAATTAATTAATGATTAATTTAGGTTGATTACATGCGTGATTTCTTATTATGATTGATACAATTAATTAATGATCATTTAGCAACTAACGTACTTGTTGTGACACATTTCTATGACTACTATCAAATTTCTAGCTACAACAATCACTGAGAAATTCTCAACACATTATTAACAGTTGCTATGATAAATTCAATACACAACATATAATTTCTTTTTGAAAATATTAAGCCTATCTTAAACAAAACGTGATAAATTTTTTTCTAGAAAACTCAGAAACATAACAAAAAAGTTTCCAGAAAGTCCAATAAAATACAATAGAAAAGTTCGACAAAATATAACAAATCAACTATTAAGAAAAGCTTAAAATAAATTATATGAGATTCAACTAGGACGCCAATTCCTTTTCGATGGTATCCTTAACTGTCTCTTCTTATTTTTTTGACATTTGATAGTATCTTTGAAATTTGTTTTTTTCCTCCTTTTAACAACATCCATAGTATACGAGTCTGAAATTTTTGATGATGACCAAATAGCCCTCTTAGATATCATGGTGGTGAAAGATTTATGTAAATCCTCTGTTATAGTAGTTAATAAATGTAATGACCTTATCCATCATTATGTATAAGACTTTTGTTTAAATTTCATGCCAAAATTCTTTCCAAATTTGAAGTTATGGATTTCAGGCTAGGCTAGATTTAGACAAAATTTGAGTGCATACGGTCTCGAGCAGTTAAGAAATAATTTGGTAAGTCTGGTTATATTTAATTTGATCCCTAGTTATCTAAGATAATAAAAAATCTATAGGATTTTGCAGAATCATATTTGTATAAGTAGAACTCCTGGAATTTGTCTTAACCTAAAGGGTATTATTTTTAAGTGACTTGAATTTAAGGTGTGTTGTAAAAAAGAGGGTTTTTGGAGGAAACTGGACTTTTTATCTCATCGACATTACTATGGATATGTGAATTTATCTATATCAACATAGTCACTATAGATACTACTATAGTGATGTTGCTATAGTGACATAAATTGTTGTTTTATTTCAACTCCACCCCCCAAATGGTAAATATTTCCATGAAATGTCTGGGGCTTCAACAGTGGTGATTTGGGGAAAAACCATCAACTTTCATCTTATTTTGTTGTTTAGGTAAGGAAGTCATCTCCATCAAATAGTAAATCAATAATCTTTCCTTAGAATGGCTAATTTTAGTAGTTCGAGGAGGGTTAAGGGCTGAATTTTGTTGGTTCTCTGGTGCAAAAGATAAATTGAGTATAAAATGAATGAGTTTTGGTTAATTATGTTAGATTGCCCTTTGATGTCATTAATTCACTAAATTATCTACGGAATTGATTGTCTTAGGTGAATTAAGATAGAAAATCCCTAGAAAAGAGAGGGAATGATCATGAACTTGGCCTTAGAGATTAAGTTATAGTCCCCAACGTGATTGTTCGTTTCACTTATTATGTGTTTTTATGCATTTTCTAGACCATAATCAAGAAGAAATTACATGAAAGGGCAAGGCTCTAGCTTAGTGGAGTTATGCAAGCTTGGTTTATGGTAGAGTGGGTATCACTCACGTTCAATTTGATTGTGATAGTAATTATATCTTCTCATGACAAACCTAAAAAGAATTCCCTTCGTGGATGGAGTTTCTTGAGAACGCAAAACATTCTCACAAATTAGAGAAGATACTCCTCCTCCAGCACTAACACCAATGGTACCTCTATTAACATTCGAAGAAGATCTTCCTACTAAAAAACTACTGTTATCACAACCAAATCCACTAAAAAGTATGAAGAATATACTTATTCTTCTCCACCTCCTCCACCAACACAAAATCCTTGTGAAGATTAACAACACCATTACCACCTAAAACAAGTGCCTCTGAATGGTCGAAATCCTTTTTAATAACTATACAATCTCTTTTAGTAGCTACAATATCATTCAAATATCTCTTAAGATTTTTAGTCTTGTCATTCTTAGTTAATTGCAAAAACATAAATCTAGTGAGTAAATCCATCTCCATCTCACTAGGTGTAGGAATTATTCATGAAAGCACAACAAACATGTCCAAAAAATATATTAAAATGTGATAACAGAGATAACTTAAGTAGAATTTACATATCTTTTGATGTTAAAATGTGATAACAAAGAGCAATATTAAAATTATCCAAAGACAATTTTATATAAATCACGTTAGGATTATGAGATTTCAAGCAGTAGTTACAATAGGCATGCTTAAGCAGTAGTTTTTTCTGGAGTTGTTATAATTTATACATATCAAGAGATACATTCTAAGAATAAACTTTAACATATGCCAATGTTTGGATATAGAAACAACACATTCATTTTACAAGTATTTTTGACTAGAGTCGGTTATAAATTGTTCATAGGGCAGCTTTGCTAAAATGTATATGGATAATAAAACTACACTCACCTATGTAAAGAAAATATCATTACATTTCAGCATGTATCATATGTTCCCAGGGATGTAAATATGGTAATTACAAAATGTTATATAGGTCAATACTCTCTAACTAACTAACAATAGTGATTTTCTTCCTGCAATTTTATGCATAAATATAAAATTGTGCTTATAAAGTTCTTAGAGAGTTCAAACAACTCATTAATCTCAACAGATATGTTATTAATCGCTGAAAGCCATATGAGGATTCTCAACAAAGACACTTCTTCTGAAAATAACTTGAATTTTCTTGGAAGGAGGAATATCCTCAAATGTCCAACACTACATAAAATAAAGACATTAAGAGAGAGGATCATAATAGTGAATAAACCTAAAAATAATAAAAGAAAACAAACGTTGAATAAAAGAAATACCCTGAAAGCCCATGAAAATTCATAAGGATTGCTGGTCTTCATATTTGGATTGAACCGCACTCAATAGTTATTTCATTGTAAGATCATAACTTACATGACTTCATGGATGGGCAGAAAATGCATCTCTATTGACTGAGAGCAAAATTCATTTAGATGGAATATTTGTGTTCAAATCTTTTACCGAAAGAAAATTGTGCACAAAATAAAGCAAGCACATTGATTTCTTTACACTCTTACCAACATCTTTGGATTGAGATGCTCAATCAAATTCTTCTCTTTGTAAGTCTTCCACGCCAAGTCCAAAATTTGTTTTCTCCTCCTCAATGTCTTAGCTGACAATTTTTATTCATCATACATATCTGGCAAATAACAATTCAAGTTAATGATGATTGCAAGCTCTCTTATGCCAAAACAAACCGATTTGCCACAATAGTTTATCCATACTCCTATTTTCTATCAGTTATAATTTTATGTCAAAAAATTTTTTACAACATATTCATTCTAAACATTATACTGACACTGTCAGATATATGTAGGTAATTCCTGAAAATGAAAGATTTAAAGATCTTTTTCAATTTTTGTTTCCTCTAAGATCTTTCTAAACTAAAAAAATGACTTACCCAACCCAGACCTAATAGTAATAGTACCCATCACACCTGAATACTTATCATTCATTGTCTTAAATTTGTAATTCAAATACATAGTAGACTTACCAAGTATGGTGTAGCGTAAAGAACTGGCCTCAGAGGACTCAATAGTATGAGATGTCTCCTTCCCTTGAATAGGTGTATCATGTCGGTGTTTTGTTCTATGTTCATCCTTCAATCCTTTATCTCCACCTTCTACATTTATATTACTTTTGAATTTATCATTCGAGACATCTATATTAGTGAAAGAAACAGTTGTTCTATGTACTTCTTCTTCTTTTTCTTCTTCTGTAGGCTTCTCCAACCTTGTGTGCCCTTCTTATTTTATGGACTTCTCCAACCTTATGCTTTCTTTTTCTTCTTTTTTCTATTTTCCTTTGTGTATTAATTCCCCTTGTAGTATTTCTGCTAGGTATAGTAGAAGTTGTTGCTCTTCTTTTCCTTGGTCATTTAATCTACACCACATGAAACAAAACAGAAATTAACTAATTTAAATAACAAAAATAATAAAAATAATTAACATGAATATTTGGTAAAGTGTACTGTAGTTTGTGACTGAATATTTGGTAACGTCATTGTCACCTCCCTCCCCTACTTAACTAACTCCCATTTATACAGGTAGGACAAAAAAGAGGGTTGAAATAAGACCAGTACATGTAAAACTAGTACCCTTCTACTATAACATCACCTTTACACACACACACATACACTACAATAACCATACAGAACCCAACCAATCAAAAGCCATAAAAAATCCCCCCACCACCATACATACACATAAAATTTATTTTGTAGAATATCCATCTCTTTATTTTTACAGAGTAGGATAATTTAGAAAATAGTAGTATAAGAGAAGATAGAGTAATGATATTGATAATTAATAAGATGAGTTTCTGACCTGATGCCTTCCTCTTAATGCTATACACTAAATAACCATACAAGTGCTTGAATAGTGCATTCATCAAGATGTGCTAGTAAAGTGGACAATATGTTTATAGCTCAAACATATCTCCTTTATAATATCAATTAACAAGTCCATGCATATTGGTTCGCCTATGATGTAGGAATTATAGTAAATTCAGATATATGAATTTCAACTACAAGTAACACTATCAAGAAATTACATACACTGAAAAAAAGAAGCAAAACTTTCTTTTCTATAAGGTAGTCTATTTTAACTACTCAGGTCACACAAAAAAAAAATTGAATGGTATTTAATTCACAAGCTTAATACTCAATTCTTTCATTCCAGCCAACTTTTTCTATAATTCATGATAAAAGACCTATAAATTGGAATGATTCAAACAAGCACAATTCCAATACTATAAAAATCATAACTTTATATGAATCCAAGTCAACAAAACTCTTTCTCTTCAAGAATTTCATAAAATCATCCATACCTTAATTCAAATAGATCCATAAAAAAATAAATTCAAAATAACTTTAGATTTATATCTTCATTGTACAAAATTCAAGTGTATTGTATATCTTAAATGTACAAAACATCTTTTTTCACTTTTTAATTTTTCTTCTTTTTTCTCTAAATTCTAATAGGTAAGTGAGTTTTCAAGAACCTGCATTGTTGGAGTTTTATGATAAGTGAGACTTCAAAATTTTCATTTTAGAAAGACCAAATCCAAAAGAGGCACTACAACTCCAAAAATATAAACCTATTTTCCAAAATCAACACATTCTTGAAAATAGATGAAACTCTAACTGTGAGAGTAAGGACTTTTTTTTTTACCTTTGAGAACCAAAATCCTGATTAAGGTCTGAAATACCACCACCGATGATAATGACAACACAAGACAATAACAACTTATGGCATGAGATGGGAGAAACCCAGAGATAGTAACGATGATGGCAACACTATCAATTTTGATTGGAGAGAAGCGAGAATCGATTTGTATTAGAGAAAGAGGAGAAAAGTTTAGTTTTAGAGAAAGAGAGAGCGATTTGTCAGATTGGAGATCCTGTGAGAATGAGAAATTGGAAAAATTGGTAAAGTGAAATCTATCTTTTGGTTGGGTTAATTTGTATTTTTTGGAAAGTTTAAGCGTTTTAAGAATGATATTTTTACCCAATTAAATTAGTCATTAATTAAAAAATATTTGACTTGAGATTATAAAATTGTCTCCAATTTTACTTTGAAGACTTACTTGTCACCCTTCACTCAATTTTATCTACTTCTGTGAGGATGAAAATACATTGAGAATGAAACAGTGGATCATGGAGAAAAATACTTGAATGACAATATGATCAATTTTTTACAAAGGGAAAATGGATAACTAAAAGGAGAAGATGTTTCTAAGGTTTTTTAGTTTTTCATTTCAGAGAACTTTGGATGAGTTAGTTTGGAAGACTACCTAAAAAGGAATTGCAACCACTAGAAATAACACTAATTCTATAAATTTTATGTTTTAAAATTAAATTTAAATAAAAAAGAAAAGATTATGCCATGCCTCGACCCTAGGTCTAGGTGGGACCAACATTCGATGCTTAATTTGCATAAAATATTAGAATGACATTATCCTTAAGTATATGAAAAATACAGTGGAATTGATTCATAAAATTAAGTATTTGAAAACAATTTTCATTTATAAAACATAATAATCATTAAAAGAAATAATTTTGATTAATAAAACTTGAGTTTGGAAATTTTAATAAGGCACAGGTCAAAACTAAAAAAAATTACATGAACATGGACATTAGCTTTAATTGGTCAATAAAGCCTCTAACACAGTTTGACTAATAATGCCTAGTGGAATAGGGCCCTTACTACCTGTAACTAGAAAGTTAACATAAATGATCATGCCCCAGAAATTATGTGTGCCATACCAATAACTAATAGATGAAAAATCATACTGAATAGTCTGATTGTGATGCATGTCTGAACCTACATCATGAAATATAGTGCCCCTTTATCCCCATCCCTCCAGAAAAAGAAACGTACGTACTTATGAAATAATATTCATTTGTAAAATAGAATGGAATGAAACATAATCGAGACATAAAATTAAAGGGTAACCAAAGAAACACAAGACATATAGTGACATCAAATAATTCAAATCATGTGGTTGACCTTATTGTTTATCTTAATTCATATCATTAAATTCATTATGGGAGTTTCATAGTTTAACTGATATAATCCACCATGTGAGCATATAGAGTTTGATCTCAGTCCAATAAGTTAAGCTATCTCAATGTCTCACCCTAAGTATATACCCTAAACACTGTGTAACATAAAACATAATTTCTTAACTAGTACATGATGTGGAAGTTGTAAATAGATAGTGAAGACATCCTTTAAGGAAAAGTATAATTTTTCCCAAATAATAACAAGAAACATAGTTTCACAACAAGATGACATAAAATTCAAAAACTTAAGATAACTATAGTTTGACTTCCATACTGTTTATGAAGCCTCAAAAGAAGAAAAATAATGTTTACCAAGATAAGGTGAAAA
This sequence comes from Capsicum annuum, assembly GCF_002878395.1. Lineage (NCBI taxonomy): Eukaryota > Viridiplantae > Streptophyta > Magnoliopsida > Solanales > Solanaceae > Capsicum > Capsicum annuum. The sequence continues at coordinate 126,624,295 of NC_061115.1, read as the reverse complement.
CACACCTTAATAACTAATATCAAGCTAAAAAATTCTAGACTCGACTCTTAAAAAGTAGTGAGGCTCACTGCTAGTTGAGAATGATAAACATAGTGATGCGCCTGATCGCAAACATTTGTACCTGAATCTGCATCATAAAATAATGCAACACCATATAAAGTTTGTATATTGAATGCACGATATATAAAATGGTAAGAAGGAACATGAAAAACCATATTCACATGCAACATGTATAATCAAATAGATGTAATCAGGATACGATAAAAAAATAGGTTTCAATCATAACTATGGCAGTTAAGTAAATTAGTGCTCTTTTAATTCATTATGGGAGTAAGTAGCGAACCGGTATAAACCATCATGTGAGCTCTTGGAGTTTGATCTCACCCCAATCATCTAAGTAATCTAATAACCTGCTGGGCATAAGATATAGATGACATGATATGCTAGAAAGAATCTATAATAATCTTACTTTGGTACACATGAAAAGAGTTATTTGACTTATGGAACGATGCATAACCTACGTCGATAAATGTTGTTTTAGGCATATGTCATATAGAATTATTTATCCTTGGTCAGTTATCTAACTCCCTTAAGCTCATAAAAACTCTATTTTTATTCCCCTTCAACAGATATTTATAGACTATCCTCATTAGGCTCATGTTCATTGGTTCGCAACTTTAGGCTCATTGTCATAGATTAGCCTCTTTAGGCTCATGACAAGTAGCATCATAATTAATTTTTCAATGATTCATAAGATAAGAATTCTTATAACTTTATGGAGAGTAATATTTTAGGGTTTTCATGTCATTTTAGCATAATTTGTGGTTTTGGATTTCATATAATCTTATACAAAAAACAAGTATATATCTGAAGATCATGAATTGGGGAAAATCATATCTTAAGTCATGTAGGATTAACATTATTATATAGAGAGAATATATAAGAAAGATTCATACTAAATTTCATGGAATCAATAACTTCATGAGTTCATATTGAAGAAATTCACAGAAGATACATATAATAGGTTTATTATGGATTAGGAAACATGTGTAGAGATAATCATGTGATTTATTAACGAATTGGAGAGACTTTATTTCATGAGAGTTTTCACACTAACCCTCTGCTTTTCATAAGAATTACTCTTAATTAAGGGAGTAAAATCCATGGGAATAAATGTGAGTAAAAGTTTAAGAACAGAGGAGAATAATAATAATAATAATAATAATAATAATAATAATAATAATAATAATAAGAATAAGATCATGAAAAGAGAGTTGACGAAGGATTTTACATAAATTTCTCATATTATTCTTCCTGAAACCCTCTTGTTTGGAGTTAGGAAGGAGAAAAGAAATGACTATTGTATGATACTAAGTGTTTTCATCTGTTAAAGAAGGTTTCACAACATGTATGAAAGGTATCCAAAATCCTTAGGACATAAATACCCTTAATTTGATGAATTACAAGCATTTATGCATATTCTTTGTCTCACTACATGGGCTTATAGCGTGGGCCCTTAGCGGTAGGCTAATTTTCTAAAACTTCCTTTTATGATATTGGTGGCTCCCCTTTGCCTTAGTACTCTGCGGTCTTGGTAGTATGGGATCCTGAAGGTAGATTTTGATACAAGATGAGCTACATCAATTTCATGAAATAAAGAATTGAGCCCAAGAATGCACTTAAGTAGAAGTACAAGGAAGAAAGGAAAAAAATAAAGAAAGAGGCTATGGAAGCAAAAGTGACAATTATTGATGTTCAAGCCTCATGCTAAAGAAGACCCATATTTCATTAAGAGTATTGTAATTACTAGTGTAAGCCATAAATAAGAGAGAATAGCTCATATAGAGATAGAATCTACCTCCGACTGATGGCACACTGAGATTGTACTTGTAATAATAACATCTGAAGACTCTATCTCTGGTCTACTATGAAAAATTTATAAATGACCTCGTCTGCCACTTGGATAGGTGCCTAATCTATCACCTACCCTACCAGCCAGAGGACCTCTATAAGAACCCTAGGGACCTGCCCAATGACCCTGCATACTACCTTTAGCTGGGGGTGGCACTACCCTAATTGATTGAATGTTCTACACTATAGGTACAAATGCTATATGCCGGGGACACTCTTTAGAGAGATGGCCAAAGTACCCATACTCATAACACACCCTAAGTGTTGCACCCTATCCATAAGATCCAACAGACCTAAAATTGCCATCCCAACTAGAAAACCCAGGATGTTCATCTCTCAAAGACTGACCATTTCTCTGGCCAGGATAGTCGCTATAGTTGGACTAACCACCTTCAGTAATCTGAAGTGTGACACAAACATGCCTACTAGATTGACCCTGATGCTGATAAGACTAGTGTGGAGGTATCTACTTGAGAATCGCTTTCTTTGAATCATGAGCCATTCTGGCTCCTACTAGAATTATCCTAGTAATGCTCCCTCTTAGGCCTTATAATGCTTCTCTTATATGGTCTGAGCATGTTTAAAAACCTCAATAAATGATCTGCCAGCAATAACCAAACTCTATGTACCCATACAAAGAGAAAGTCTCAATCCCCAAATAAAAAACTAATTTGCTCATACTGGTCGGTAAGATAGATGTAACATGTCTGGACAAAATATAAAATCAAGCCTCATACTTTAAACGGTCATATAACCCTACCAAAATCTTAAGAAATGATCTCTCAGACACTCCCTAAGGATATATGGCATATACTTTAACAAGAAGACCTCAGAGAAATGAGTCCATGTCAACACGGCAGATCCACCTCTTCGGGAATCAAGATAACCCCTCTGTCAATGTGTAGCTACCATATACAACTGAAAAGTAGTGCAGTCGATATCATGAGTCTCAATTAGGACCAAATTATGGAGTTTATCTTTACAAGCAATTAGTAACTCAAAAAATCATCCTGGCTCGGTGCCCAAGAAAACCTAGGTAGAGTCATTCTCAGAAATCTACCAACATCTAATGCTCCTCAACAGACATAGAGGTCTAGGTGACTACTAGTTGGGCAACTACCGGCATTAGATGGATCTCAACTTTGGGAGCTATAGCTACAGGCTATTTCCCTACCTCAGTACCACTCTAATTTATAGACTGAGCTCCATCAAATGGTGCAGTACCAACAAAACCCAATAGCTTAACCAAAGTATCTCTGAGAAGCAATGATAAACCCTGATAAAGCCTTGGATTCCCCCTAGCCCTCCACTGGCTAGGGTGCAAGAATCTGTGGTAAGGAAGTAGGAATAAGGTCTAGTGAGGGATCCCTATACTGATATGTATTAAGGGTTATAGCTCTCACTTTCCCCAACCTCTAGGTCGTCTATGTCCTCCAGTAGGATCCCTAGTCGTGGACTCGAGGTCCTCATCTATAGCAGAAGTAGCTCGTATCCTAGCTATCTGAGGAAGAATGAAACCAAATGAATCTTAGAAACCAACACTGAATCTTATAAAAAAATAAGTAAAATAAGTGAAGATCTCCTAAGAATGTCATATATCTTCCTAAAGATAAGAAACGAGCATCATCATTCTGATTCGTGGGACACTACTAGACATTATCTTTTATGTCAACAATACTAATGAACCCAAGCTCTAATACCAATTTGTTACAACCCAATTTCTAGAATCATAATAGCACCTACATTATCTCACCAGTAGGTAAGCCAAATCATAGCTTGAAATAATAAGTAATGGGCTAACGGGTGGAAAATGGCAGAAATACTGAGATTACACAAGTAATCAAATTATATGTCATGAAGTATAGGAATTATAACATAATTAATGATCAATAATGATAAGAGTAATAATATCCATGACCTATTAAGGTCAGTACAAGCTAAGAGCCTCTAAAAGAATAAGAGTACTATCAATGTCAAACAACAATAGTCTCGATAGAAGTAATAGAAATAATAGAAATAAAAAGGTATGATTTAATGAACAAAGAGAGTCGGTGTTTCCCAATGTATATTAATGTACAAAGGGAGTTGTTCTCCCCATGTTAATAGAAACTGTTTTGGCATGATGTATTACCTTACAAGTTTAGTTGGTATAACAATACCAACATTGTATGTCTTAATGTGGAATATGTTTAAATGAGTGGGAATGTGTGATGATTGTTTTAATTGGGCTTTAATAAGGTTGTGTAGATGAATCGTGAATGTGGAGGTCTGAGTGATGAATACTTGGAACCAAGTTTGCCGACGCAGGGGATCAAAGTGACTAGGGAGGCCTGAGTCTCCCTTATTATTATTACATGATCAGGGAGGTCAGAGTCCTTTGTAAGTCATTATATGATCGGGTTCTTAAGTTATCTTAGTATATGTTGAAGGGTTCTAGTCCCCCATGTACATATATAGGAGACTATTTTTCGGGTCGTAGGAATACACACACTAGGGCCCAACCAGGGGTTGAGAACCTGGGGCCCATATAACCCATGGGTACTATTTAATAATAGTTGAGCTACACAATGTAGGATAAAGTTTTGAAAAACATGTTAAGCCTTGTTCACTATCCCAGTATGCTATGTGTGTGTATATATATATATATATATATATATATATGCTTACGCCTTGATTATGTGCATTAGCTTCGAATGATTTTTAAACTGTTGATCATATCATTATGTTATCTTTTTCCTCAAGTTTCATGCTAGTGTTTACCCTGCTAACAAATTTTGAATTCTGTATCCCTATGCGTGCAGGAATTAGTCATGCTTCTACTCCCCTTGCTCAGTGACTTGGATTTGGGACCAGCTAGCAAGTCAGATTAAAGTGGTGAGCTTCCATACTTTGAAAGACCCCATTTCATGTTTATGGTTTCCTTTGCATTTTTCTTATTCCTTTGGATTTTGTCTTTGTCTATGGTCAGGGGCATGTCCCGACTGGATATTCTTTGGTTTTGATTAGAGGCTGTTTCAGACTACTGTTGGCATGAGCGGTGTCAGTATTGGCATCGGTATTGGTATTGGTATTGGCATTGAAGCCGGTATCTTTTTGCTTTGGTCGTAGACTTATGTTAGTGTCTTTAAGTTCATATTCTCTTATCTTATTATATTTTTGAAATTCATCCCACTTTGGGTGTAGTATCTTTGGTTTGGTTAGGTTCAGGGGGTGATCTCCGGTCCATGTGGGACTTGAGATACCCGTCACAGCCAGGCCCTGGTTTGGGTCATGAAAATACTGAAAGTAGAAAACCAAAATAATAATATTAAAGAGAAAATAGTTATTTCTAACATAACTGGGGCCCCATAAGTCCAGAAGATGTAAATAAAAGTATATAATCAAATTCAATCCCCTATAAGCTTGGTGTATGCAATAAAGAAGAAGTAATAACAGTAAATATCTCAACCATCCAAACCTTGAAACCATAACCGTGGATCCTTCAGTACCATAAGAACTGGACTAAAACCAGTACCATAACTATCATAGATAACTTTTTAAAAATGGAATTGAACTAGAAGATAGCATCTCAAAATCCGAATTGAACCAAAAATAATGTCCTGAATTCCAAACTTGAACTAAAAGTAATATCATCATAGATGCCAAACCCAATCCGATCTTTTCATCTCCCAAGTACATATCTAAAATAAGGCATAATATATCTAGATCGTCCTTGGGATCACAAATGTAAACAGTATATATATAAAGGAAAATTGAGTCTACAAATATCTAATAGTAATCTAAGTATAAGGTGGAATGGAGTGGCCCACTTTTAACCCCGAAGTCCATTCCAAGGCAAATTCTACCCCAAACTAGACTAAGGTGTAAAATCTATCACAACCTAATTTAGGAGTCATGATGGCACTAACTAAATCCCGCCAGTAGGTAAGTTGAACCATAACCCAGAGATAAACACAATGAGTTAACCTTGTAGAAATGCCCGAAAAAGGCCAAATAGGTAACCCAACACAAGCAATAAACAAGGCAAGAGAAATAATTTAAAGGTAGTCACTACATAAATACCATCCCATAACCTGGTAGAGCCAGTATAAGAGCATCTAGTAATTATAATATAACCCAAGTCTTAAAATAGCTAACATAGTTCTATCTTGAAACTAAAGACATAGATATGAAAGATAGAAGGAAATAGGTGACTCCGACTCTGAGAGCTCGCCCTATCTTTGGGTATCAACAATTATGAACTAATCATTATTTCACTAGAATTCTTTTATATTGTATCACATTATAAGCATTTCCTCATTTCCAGACTTAGCCAAATTGCTATTATCAATCTCATACCCCGATATCATCATATCATAATAAGTATATCATCATTGCATAATATGCATATCCAGACTCAAATTGATATATATATATATATATATATATATAAACAATAGCCAGACTTGAACCAGTAAATATATCATTAATAGCTGGAATTGAACCAGTAAATATATCATCAATAACCAAACTTGAATAGATAAATATATCATCAATAGACGGACTTGAACTGGTAAATATATTATCAATAGACGGATATGAATCGATAATTATAAATGTATCAACATAATAAATAGTATCATCAAATAGCATAAGTAATAGCAAATTCAATAGGAATCAACCCTCGCGGAAGCCAAAATATCAATCAAGTGTCCAACTTTTCCAATATTACCTCAATAAGAAATTCTAAGAGTCTAAGAAGCGTAATACGGTCTACAAAATCTAACACGTGTCTTATACTAAGGTCGGTCAAGGGCCTACTTCTAATCCCCGAAATTCTATTTTAGGCAATTTCTTCTGAACTAGGCTTAAGGTATCTAAATCCACTTTAGATGTTAAACAAGCCTCAATTAACCCTAAGATAGGAAATTCACCTAAATATGAGCATTTAGGTCAATGATGCCTAATTTAAGGTTTCCAAATAGCTTAAACGGTCCAACTAAGTCAAGCATATTAATTAATCATAGCAACACCTAGAAATCCATCACGAATCTAACATAATATCATAAAAATACTGTGAGTTAGCTCAATCTAACAAGGGGTAAAACCTAGCCTACCTCATCGATGAAGAAAGATCAACGATCGTCTAAATCACAGCTTTTTTCTTTTGAGATGCCCTCGTAAGATACCAAGATATGAAAATTATATTATACTTATCAATAGGAGAATAATGATACCCATATTGCACCATTGTGCTTCGTGTCCAAAAATCATATCAAAATCCTATGTGGGTCCTATTTAAGAAAAATCATATTTCCTAAGCGAACCTAACGTTCTTACATGCTCTAGGAATCATTACTTTAAAAATGGGTATAATTTGAGCTAATTTGGAACTGAAATCAAGCCCCCAAGGTTTTAGGATTTTTTGTCAAGAAATGAAAAATCAACCATGAATCTAGAGGAATCTTACCTTAAATCCATAGGAGAATCAAGGAATAAATGTTAATCAAGCTTCCCCAATCACCTACAAGCTTCAATTTCAATCTATATCTCTAATTAGGGTTTTAGTCTCAAGAGATTGGGTGAAGAATGAATAAAATCATGCTAAAATAGCCTATTTATACGTATCCCAGGTACTCAGGTCTTACGTTTGTGACCCGACCTTCGATATCACGATATATTGGGGCTGCACCAGTGAATCGCGATTGCGACAAGCCACTACGATCGCAATACTTAGGGCCTGCCAGGGGTATCATAATCGGGACCCTTGGCTCGCGATTGCGATGCACCACATAATAATAGTAGACTTGGAATTTTCCAAGTCTCCTCTGATCCCTCGAAATTTATCCAAAATCCCGTATACGCAAACAAACTATGTAACCACACAAAATTTGACGTTCTGGACTCAATGGTGTAGTCCAAATTTCCACCGAGGTTGTTTTGATGAAATATGGGTCCTACACCCAATTCCAATTTCTTAAATTTCCAGCTAATAGGTCGAAATGACCTCGAGTGCCTTAAGACCCAAACCAAAAGTACCCCTAGGCTAAAATTAATATTTTAGAGCCGTTGGAACAGTCAGAATTTGCATTCAAGGTCATTTAGATGAAGTTTTTTCTCGGTATCCATTTGGAACCAATGAAGACTTTAAAATAGAAAATGGACTCTAAAAACCAAAGAAAATTATTCGGTAACCGAACTGTCAATTCCAAAAAGTCATAAATGACTTTCCGCAGCTATAGAGAAGGTCTAATGACAAAAAAGCAAAAATTTCTAAAATAACTGAAGGGTCATTCCAATATCAACTACTGAAGGAACTTTTGTCTGCAAAAGTTAAGGTTTAGGATGTACCTATAGTCTCGAATAGGTGAGAATACTGTGTCTGCATCTCACTATCGATCTCCCAAGTAGTCCCCTCTACTTGGTAGTGCCTCTATTGAACCTTAACTTAAGTAAAATCCCTAGTGTTCAATCGTATGGAATTACTAGACAAAATGAGCATCGACTTCTCCACAAAGTCAACCACTCATCCAACTAGACTGATTCCTATCTAAGCACATGAGATGGATCAGGAATATATCACCATAACATAGAAACATGGAAAACTAGATTGACATCAGTAAAATCTGAATGTAAAGCTAACTCATAAGCCACCTCACCAACTGCGCGAAGAATCTCGAAGGTACAAAATACCTAGGGCTGAGCTTGCCCTTCCTTCCAAACCTTATCACACCCTTCATGGGTAATACTTAGAGGAATACGATAACTAACTCCAAATCTCAAGGAACAAAGTCTACAATCTTTATAGTCCTTCTGCCTACTTTGAGATGCTCTCAACCTATATGAAATCACCCTGACTCTATCCAATGACTCCCAAATCAAATCATTACCTCATAGTAAAATCTTAGAAGTCTCAAACCATCCAATTGAAGAATGAAAACTTCTACAATTGGAAATCTCAAATGGAGCCATCTCAATACTTAAATGATAATTGTTATTATAGGTAAACTCTATCAAGTCTAAGTGACCCTCCCAATGACCTTCAAAATCCAAACACAGGCTCAGAGCATATCCTCAAGCACCTGAATAATCCTGAATAGTCCTCTTGGACTGACCATCTGTCTGTGGATGGAAGGTTGTACTAAGGTCCACTTGAGTACCCAACTCCTTCTGAAAAGATCTCCAAAAGCTAAAAGTGAACATGGAACCCTGGTCTAAAATGATAGATATGGGCACTCTATGCAAACGGACTACCTCATGCACATAGATTTGGGCTAACCTCTTAACATTGAAATACATCTGAATAAGAAGAAAATACACTGACTTGGTCAACCAATCCATTATGACCTAAATACCATCTGAACTATGATAAGTGCAAGGCATACCACTAACAAAATCTATGGTAATCGGCTCCTATTTCCACTCGAGAACAGATAATCTCTGTATCAAACCACCTGGATGCTAATGCTCGGCCTTTACCTACTAATAAAAAAGGCAACGAGCTATAAAGTCTACTATAAAACTCTTTATGCCACTCCACCATTAATGTTGTCTCAAATCTCTATACATCTTAGTTATACCCAAATGAATAAAATATCTAGAGCTGTGAGTCTTATGCAAAGTCAACTAAATCAAGTCATCAATCTTTAGAACACGAATATGGCCATCAAATCACAAAACACCCTCCAAATCTATGTTGTTCCTCCCTGACTCACCACTCAATACCTGATCACAAAGGAAGTGAAGCTTACTATTCTCAAAACAACAATCTTGAAACTGCTTACAAAGCGAAAACCTCATCTCAAGCTAGCAAGAATCTTCATAGGGTATAAAATATCAAGGCAAACCATCAAGTTGGAGAAAGACTAAATGTCCTATGCTAACAACCTCTAAGAAACTAAAATACAAGTCAATCAACCTATACTCACCATCTTTTAACTCAAGGAATTTCCTATTATATTATCCTTGTTCGAATGATACAAGATAGAGATATCATAATCCTTAAGAACCTCCATCTATCTATGTTGTCTAGCATTAAGCTACCTCTAGGTTATAAGATATTGAATACTGCGATAATCGGTGGAAATATTACAATGGACACAATAAAGATAATGCTCCAAATCTTAAGCGCGAAAACTATTGACGCCAACTCAAAATCATTAGTGGGTTAGTTGCACTCATACAACTTAAGTTTTCTTGAAACATAAGCAATAACACGACCCTGCTGCATCAATAGGTAACCTAAACCAATGTAAGAAGCACCACATTACATAGTGAATCCCTCATCTTCTACAAGTAGAGCTAGATTAAGAGTTGATATAAGGACATCCTTGAGCTTTCCCAAGCTCGACTCACACTTCTCAATCCACTGAAAAGGAACCTCCTTCTTAGTTAATCTGGTCATAGGTGCTAAAATAGAAGCAAAACCTTTAACAAATCTTCTATTAAAACCAACGAATCAAATAAAATTACAAACTTCAATCAGAGATGTAGGTCTATCTCAATCATGAATTGCCTCAATCTTAGCTGGATATACCATAATACCATCCTTAGATGCCACATGCCCAAGAAATGTCATTGAATCAAGCCAAAACTCTTACTTAAGTGAATTTGACAAAAAACACATGATCTCTCAAAGTCTAGAGCATAATTCTCAAATGTTTGGCATGCTCCTCTCTATTCAGCAAATATACAAGGATGTCATCAATGAACACAATCACAAAGGAATACAAATAAAGAATGAACTCTTGGTTCATCAAATCCATAAATACGGCTGGGACTTAGTCAAGCCAAATGAGATCACAAGGAACTCATAATGACCATAATGGGTCAAAAGGCTGTCTTTGAGATATCCTCAGCACAAATCCTCAATTAATAGTAACCAGATCTCAAACTAATCTTAGAAAACACTGTTGCACCCAAAATTTAGTCAAACAAATCATCTATGTAAGGCATAGGATAACAGTTCTTCATCATCACCTTATTAAGCTACCTATAATCAATATACATACGCATGGAGCTATTCTTCTTCTTCACAAATAACATAGGAGCTCCCCAAGAAGACACACTTGGTCTAATAAAACCATTTCCAAGAAGATTCTAAAGCAGAGAATTTAACTCTTTAAGCTTGGTAGGATCTACACGGTAAGGTGCCATAGAAATAGGTTGGGTGAGAGGTTTAAGATCAATAGTAGACTCAATCTCATAGATAGGGGGAATATCAGGTAGGTTAGTAGGGAACACATTAGTTAGCTCACAAACTATGGGAATAAAGTCAAGTAATGGACTCTCACTACTCGTATTAAATATAAGTGAGATAAGACTCCCAACCCCTCAAAATAAGCCTCCTAGCACAAATATAAGAAATAATCCCTATCAGCTCATAGCTAATCTCTCCCTGCCATACGACGGAGGGTATATCAGGCATGGCTAAGGTAACAATCTTGGCAAGATAATCCATGACTGATTGATAGTGGGATAACCAGTTCATGCCCAGAATCATATCAAAATCCACCTTATCCCGAATAATAAGATCAACATGAGTATCAATATCTCTAATAGTCATAACACATGGTCTGAAAACTTGATCTACAACTAAAGAATCACCGATGGGAGTAGATACAATTAAGGGCATCAATAAAAAAATCCTAAGATAGCACAAATACAGAACATAATAAGTAGAAACATAACAATAAGTGGATCACGGATCAAATAAATCCAGGGTCAAATAGCGGCACACCAATATCGTACCTTTAATAACAACATCCAAAGACTTAGCCACAAGTCGAGTAGGTATTGCATACTACTAGCCATGCCCTCCAATTGGCTGGGCTCCTGACCGACCTTTTGCTCTGCCTGCCTGAGGACCTCCTTGAGTACCTAGGAAACTAAACCTTTGACCCAGAAAACTACTTCTAGCTAAGGGTTTAACTGCTTTAATAGAGGAAACACTCTGAGCTAAAGCATCAATTAACGCACTACTAGGGCACTCATAAGAATAATGGCCAAAAGATCCACAATGATAACATGATCCTTAAGCTGAATTGGAACTAATAAATTCATTCGACTCGGATTAACCACCACTACTAGAATAGCCAGAAGACAAGCCCCTCAAAGACTGATTGCCAACCAAACTAGGGCAATCACTAGAACTAGACTAACCTAGGTTAGTAATTTGAAAAGCTGCTTGAACCGACCGACTGGGCTAACTCTGAGACAAATAGGATTGTCACGTAGAATGCACCATCAGAACTACTACCTTTGAATTAGGAACTACTACAACTCCCACTAAAACTACCCTAAAATTTTAGCCTCTTATCATTTTCTCCTTGGTCCTCATAATGCATCTCCTTTATCACTCGAGCATGATCTAAAAACTCAGGAAAAAACCTACCAATAGAGGCCAAACTCTAAGTTGACATGCGTAAAGGAAGTCTCAGTCCTCGCATAAAGCAATGAACTCTCTCATACTTAGTATCGAGAATAAAAGTAGTATGCCTAGCCAACTCATAAAAATAAACCTCATACTCTGCAACTTTCATGGGGCCCTACTACAATATAGAAAACTGATCACTCAAATGATCTCCAAGGCTGCGAGGCATGTACTTTTTCAAGAACATCTCAGAGAACTAAGTCCATCACAATGGAGAAAATCCAGTTTTTCTAGAATCTATATAACCTCTCCACCAATGTCTAATAGCCAAACCCAATTAAAATATTGGGTAATCCACACCACGAGTCTTAATATGTCTTAAATTATAGAGCCTATCCCTTCAAGCAATTAGAAACTCAAACACATCTTTGCTCGAAGCAACAGTAAACCTATATGGAGACAATCTCAAGAATCTACCCAATATTTTCTGCTCCTTGATGTTTTATTTTTTGACAAAATATTTTAGGCCTTTTCCTAAGGATAATTGTGTTGTTTTCAAGAAACTATTATTGTATTTAGCATTATACTTTAGTGTTTTCAGGATAAGAACTGAGCGTGAAGAATAACTGGGATAAGCTGGGCAAAGAAGGAAAAAAATGACAAACGATGACTTAGGTGATAGATCATCGACCTTACGATAAACCATCGGCCAATACCGTCTCCCCAAAATAGATTGCAGAATCACTGGAAGTCCTATGATGATCCAGGCGACGAATCTTCGACCTTGCAATGAATCGTCGCCCAGAAATAGAATGCAGAATCACTGGAAGTCCTGCGATATTCCAGGCGATGGACCATCGACCCTGAGATGACCCATCGTCCAGAAATAGAACATGGAATCACTAGAGCTCTAGCGATGGTCTAGGTGATGGACCTTCGCCCTAGCGATGAACCATCGCTCGAACTGTTGAACATGAAGCAGCAACTCCAAGTTTGAATTTTGAAACCCCAATTCTGGAATCATATAAATACTAAGTATTAGGTTTTATTTTGTATCTTTTTGATAGTAGTTTCATACTTTCTTCTCTATTGAGAGTTATGTAACAAATTTCATTGAGATTTGAAACTAGAAATTTAGATCTGATTATTATTCTCTATTTTTCCATTGAAGATTGAGAAGAACAATATTGTAACTTTTGTAAGTACTTTCTTAAAGTTATTTATGAACATCAATATATCTTTGATATCTTATATGGAGATAAGTAGCTAAACTGCCATAACTAGGGTTATGGGAGCCTTGATGTAGAGAGCTATTTGGGGTTGTGAATCCATTTAACTTCTAATATCTATCTAAATTGCATGAATCTCTCTTCATTATAATGACATCTCTTGGTTTCAAACTTGAGAAGCGAGCCCGTGAACACCATATGTCTGATAAGAAAGTGGATGTTGGGAAAAAAGGTGATTCACATGAAATTTATAGGTTTACCCTTTGGGTCAAGGGTTGATGCCCTAACAGGATCAACTCCCGTAAGAGTTTTATCGAATGATACATAGATCCTTTAAGTTTGAAAGAAGAAAAGGGTAAAATACCAATTAGGTTGAGAAATAAGTGGGTAATTCTTAGAATTCAATACTTCTTGCAATAGAAATTATAAGTTAGAATTTAAGCACAAGTTCACAACCCTAACTGTTTGAATATCTTGGTGAGAATAACTCTAGTTAACTCATTTTTATTGAAATTACACTTACATTAACTCTTATTAGCTGGACCGCTGTGTGATACAAGAATGGAAGATCATTATTAACACATCAAAACCCTTTTTTACTCCAGAATCTTAGATTAATAGTATAATAATAGTCACAATACTTAGTGAACAGAGTATTCCCTGTGGGATTCGACACCCAACCCAGTTGGGTTCTATATTTGATAGCGACCACTTACACTTTCGTAAGACAGTTATAATTTGGGCGTATCACTCCTAAACATAAATAATAGGTTGGGCATTCACTAGCTGAGCAACTATGGACTGAGTAACCGCTGGTGTATAAGGGACCTCAACTTTAGGAGCTACAGCTACAGGCTATGCTTTCACCTCAGTACCACTCTGATATATAAATTACGCACCATAGAATGACACACCACTAACTATACCCAAAATCTATACTAAGGCATCTATGATCAGTGAAGAAGAAATAAGCCTTGGTGGAGACTAGGCTGGTCCCTAGCCCATCCCTGGTTGGGGCATAAGAATATTTGGCTAATGGAGAGAATAGAATATGGTGGAGGGCCCCTATCCTATCCCCTAGCTGGGGACATATCTCATGGCTTTCCACAACCTCTGGGTAATCAACAAATAGGAGATAGATATCTAGGCTTTATCTTAGGACCCTATAGAATATAGACGTTGCACGTGTCCTATCTATCTGCGAAAGAGTAAAGTCAAAGAAATATTCTATAAACTAACTCAAACTCTTAGCATAAAATGAGTGAAAAAAGTAAAGCAATCCATAAAATGTCCCATAGCATCCCAAAGATTGGAAACAGATGTCATTGTTCCAAACCGTAGGAATCTACTAGGCATATGCTCTTGTACCAACAATATCGGTGTAACCCAGGCCCTGATACTAATTTTTAGTGACCTAATTTATAAGTCATGATAGCACCTACTAAATCCCACTAGTAGATAAGATGAACCATAACCCAGAGCTAAATGCAATGGGTTAACTTTGTAGAAATGCCCTAAAAGGGCCAAATAGGCAACCCAACAAAAGAAATAAACAAGCAATAAAATAGTATAGAGGTAGTCAGTACATAAATACCATCCCATAACCTGGTAGAAATAGTACAAAAGAATCTATTAATAATAATACAATCCAAGTTCTAAAATAATCAACATAATTTTATCTTGAACTAAAGACTAGACATGCAAGATAGATGGAAATAATTATCTCTTATTCTAAGAGCTCACGCTATCTCTGGATATAAACACAACACAAATGTCGATCAATAATGACAAATGTATTCATATTTGCATTGAAAAAGTATAGAAGTGTAGTGTGAGTACCAAAATCATGGGTACTCAATATGCCTTATTGGTCGACTGAGCTAAATTATGATAAGTATGATAGAATGTAAGATAACATAACAAAGTCAAGTTAAGGAAATGAACCTGAATCAACTCCAACATCATTGTGCATACATAGGTAAACAACCCAAAATAATAGAATAACATAAAATAAAGCATCAACACATGAAAACATAAGTACAAAATTGGCGCCCATACACCAATTAGTGTGTAAAAGTAAATAACCCATAGTAAGCTCCCATAACCGTGGAAGCTACAAACAAGCTAGCATATCCCACCACCGTTATTTATTAGCTCTCATAATACTATTAGAATTCATCCAAGTCATGCCATATTACAGCCATCACTTGTCTATATTCTTCTTTTGTCAATTAATCAACACTTATAAACTAATTATAATTTTACTAGAATCTATTTATATTGTATCATATTATAACCATTTTCTCATTTTTAGACTCAACCAAATTGCTATTTTCAATCACATAACCTAATATCATTATATCATAATAAATATATCATCATATCATAATATACATATTTGGACTTGAATCGGTATATATATAATTAATAGTCGAACATAAATCGATAAATATATCATCAATAGCTGGACTTGAATTGATAAATATATCATCAATAGTCAAACTTGAAATAATAAATATATTAAAACACCCAAGATCTTTGCCTTGCATAATGTTTTGGTTTTTGAGCATATTGTCCAAGATACGGTTGGGCAAGCCACTCATACTCTTTGGATATGAGTCGTGCCCATTCCATCCTTCCCCTTCATACCTTGAGCAACCTAGGAGGATAAAATTTTATCCTTAATACGACTTGGACTTCCACCTAATCATACCCTAAGTATATGAGTCATACCAAGTGATCGTATAGAGTGACGTCCTAGCTTGAGTGGACTACTTTTGGTATGAGTAATGTATACAAGTTAGAGCATCAGTTGTACCCTTTGAATATGACTCAAAAGTGTATGATCATACCCAAACCAGTATCGGTGACCTAGGTAAAGTCTAGAGTATGAGTTAGGTTACCACTAGTACCCTAGGGTTTGATTGACTCAAATGAGTCATACCCAATGTTGTGTCCTATTTTTTCTTTTAACTAAGGGCTTTGTAGTCATTTCCTACACCCTAAACCCTAAACCCTAGGTCCCTTCACTATATAAGTATATATGGCCTCTTTAATCACATTTTAGGATGGATCTAACATCCTAAACTCTCTCTCAAACACTCTTAAAGTTTCTTGAAGCAAGATTAGAGGCTCAGGTTTGAAGGGAGCTCATCTAGAAGACAAAAGGAGTTAAGTTCTTGGTGTATTATCTTGTTTTAGGCTTTTAACCCTCCCCTTATTAAATATCTCTAAAACCATGTATTTTACACTTGAATAGTAAGTGTATATATTGATTTTGAAATCAAATAAAAAGTTTTTTTGTTGCCTAATGATGAATAATGTTTAATTCTTTCTTAAACTTGTGTTTAAACATATTGTGATGATGATTTGACTATGTTTCTAATTGTTGTATGTGGTTTAACATGAGGGTAATGAGTAACCTTAATCCTAATAATTTCTACCATGAAAATGGCCTTGTTAAAGGTATGCACATAAGGTGTTTATGAAAATATCTAACTAAATTATATAGTCACATATTGGTGATTTTTTGAATTAAGGCAATGGACCAATAACCATGAATGCTTGATAAATAAAATTGTGAAGGTATTGTGAGACATGTATTGTATAATTGATGACCTTGTTGGTAGATGGATAATATGGGATTAAAGTTCCTAATCATAAAATTGAATTTAAATAGTATGTTGAACTAAAATATGGTGAGAATGTATTGTAAACTTGCTAATGAAATGTGAATATTTTTGTGGGTCTTGATGACCATAAATTGAATTGGGTGATGAATTGAATTAACAATTTTAGTCCATTGAAGTGGTTAGTTGTTAAATGGTTGTGCGAAGGCCAAATATGTATCTATGGTATTGGTCTAGTGGAAATAAATGAGGTAAGATATTGTTAATGAATATGAATGCTTGGTAAATGGTTACTAAAGGCCTTGTTGGCCATGAAAGGAGTTTATAGATATCCTTGATAGTTGGTTGGTTAAATGGGACATGGGCCCTAAAACATAAACTTGAATTGTGTTTGAATGAAAGGTATGTGTAAGAATAGTAATGAGGAATGGTTGGTTTGTAGAAGTCTTGATGACCATAAATAAACTTGTATCATGTTGTGAACTAAGGACTTGGCCCTATCTATATGGTTAATGGCTAATTGTGTCGGCAATGACCATGTGGTTGTCCATGGAGTTGATATGTAGCCTTGGTGGATAGAATTACCTAAATGGGTTCAACCCTTTAAATGTTCAAATAAATTGTATGGATATTAATGCATGAGCTAATGGGTTAAGAGTTAAAATGTCAACTAAGGATGGTAATAACATGACTTATCGTTAAAGTCCCTCGTATAATGACTAGTGGTTAAAGTCCCTCGTTTAATGACTTGTTATTAAAGTCCCTCATCTAATGACTTATGGTTAAAGTCCCTCGTATAATAGCTTGTGGTTGGAGTCCCTTGCTTAAAAAGATATCTTGTGGTTAAAATACCTCACCTTACGCAACCGCTTATGGTTATCGTCCCTTTCCTAATGTATGAGCATGTGATTAGAGTTCCATGCCCAATGGAATGTGGGATCATGTGATTAGAGTTCCATGAACAATTGAATGTATAAGCATCTGATTAGTGTTCCATGCCAAATTGAATGTGTTAGCATGTGATTAGAGTTCCATGCCCAATTAAATATGTAAAAATGTTATTAGAGTTCCACACCTAACTGAATGTGTGATAAAGTGGTTATAGACCCATGCCTACTTGATTGTGTGGGTAGATAGAGTCCCTTGACTAATGAATTGGTTAAATTAATTAAATCGGTTGATTTGGTTTAAGGTTCAAATCCCCTTGACTAATGTAATGGAGAAGTTTAAGATCCTAAAATTGGTAAGGTGGACGGTTGAAAGTTCTTCACTCCATATCTAATGAATGAATTCTTTAAGAATGATGGGTATGACTTCCTCCATAATTTGGCATGCTCTACAAACATATGTATATGTGTCTTCATATATGCTTATCCTGATGTAAATATGATTGCATATGATGGTTTGACTTGAATTGAATAAATGCACTATTTTATCCTTATCCTTGAGTTACATGCTATTGCTCCAACCACTAATCATCTCTAGATGGTATAATCCCACGTGATATAATTGCCAGAGATTCTTCCTTTTTTCTTCTTCTATGTAGTGATCAAGTTTTTGAGTGGTTCAAGCATTGAATTTACAGTGGTCAGCTTCCATACTTCAGAAAACATATCTTCCATTGTCACTTTATCCTTTGTGATGGACTTGTATAGATTTGGTACTTGGCTATTTTCGGGGGCATGTCCCGACATATTATTGACTCTAGTTTGGTAGAGGCTTTGTGGTTGACTGTGGACTTGGGTATATTGACTAGGATATTGACATTAATGAAATGTTAGATATTGTTTAAATTTTGGCTATTACCCTTATGTTTTTGCTATCTTATAGTAAGGTCGGGATTCCCTAACCCTTGTGTTTATTATGATGATGATTAGATTGGGTTATCAGGGCGGCGTTTGGTTTATGTGGGCTTGAGGTTCCCCTACGACATGGACCAATTTTTGGGTATGTCATATATCATCAATAGATGGACTTAAACCAGTAAATATATCATTATTAGTTGGACTTGAACATGCAATTATAACTATGTCAACATAATCAATAGTATCATGAAATAGCATAAGTAATAGCATAATCAATACGTATCAACCCTCGCATTAACCAACATATCCATCAAGTGTCCAAATTTCACAATATTACCTCAATAAGTAATTCCTAGAGTCTAAAAAGCATAAAAAGTCTATGAAAGCTAACATGCACCTTAGCCTAAGGTGGTTCAAGGGCCCATTTCTAATCCCCGAAGTTCCATATTAAGTAATTTCTACCTGAACTAGGCTAAAGGTATCTACATCAACTTTTAGATGTTAAACAAGCCTCAATAAGCCTAATGATAGGAAATTCACCAAAATATAAGCAACTAGGTTAATCATGCCTAATTTATAGTTTTTGAATAGCTTAAATGATCCAACTAACCCAAGCATATCAATTCATCATAGCAACACCTAGAAACCCACCTCGAATCTAACACAATATCATAAAAATACTATAAAATAGCTCAATTTAATAAGAGGTAAAACCTAGCCTACCTCATCTCCAAAGAAATCTCAATGATCTACTAAATCACTACTTTTTCCTTTTGAGAAGATTCCAAAGATGCCAAGAGATAAAAATCATATTTCACTAATCAATACGAGAATAATGATACCCATATTGCACCATTTCACTTCGAGTCTAAAATATCATACCAAAATCTTATATGGGTTGCATTTTTGGAAAATAGTATTTTTGAAGCCAACCCAACGTTCCCTCATGCTATAGGAATCATTACCCTAATAATAGCTAATTTTGGGACAGGATCAAGATCAATAGCAAACTCAATCTCATGGAAAAGGGGAATACCAGGCAAGTCAGTAAGGAATACATTAGGAAACTCACAAACTACAGGAACAGAGTCAAGCAATGGACTCTCCGCTCTAGTATCACAAATATAAGAGAGATAATACTTTCAACCCCTTGAAATAAGCCTTCTATTATGAATATTACAAATAATCCCCATTGGCTCATGGCTAATTGCTCCCTACCACACGACTGAGGGTATATTGAGGATGGCTAAGAAAACAGTCTTGGTAAGATAATCCATGACCTCTTGATAGTGGGATAACAAGTACAGTCCGATAATCACGTCAAAATCTACCATATCAAGAACAATAAGATCAACATGAGTATCATTATCTCTAACAGTCACAACACATAATTTGAAAACTCGATCCACTACTAAATAATAACCCACGGGAGTAGATACATGCAATGGAACAAATAATAAATACCATGATAACTCCGATATAGAGCATAATAAGCAAAAACATAAACATAAATGGATCCCAAATCAAATAAAGCAAAGGCTAACTAGTGGTACACCAATATCATACCTGAAATAACAATATCCAAAGACTCAGCCTAAGGACTAGAAGGTACTACATACAACTGACTATGACCATCACTTGGATGGGCTCCTGACTGACCTTCAATTCTGCATGCCTAAGAACCTCCTTGAGTACCCTGGAAACCACCCCTATGACCCTGGAAACCACTTTTAGCTAAGGAATAAACTGCTCTAATAGGGGAAACACTTTGACCTAAAGAAATAATTGGACAACTACTAGGGGACTCATGAGAATAATAACTAAAAAATCCACAATGATAACATACTCCCTAAGTTTAATTGAAACCAGTAGTTTCAGCAAACCTGGAGTAACCACCACGACTAAAATAGTCAAAATTCAAGCCCCTCAAAGATAGACTGCCAACCTGCCTAGGGCGATCACCTTCACTATACAACCCTACATTAGTAATCTAAAGTGTTGATTGAGTCAGTTGACTGGGTTGACTCTGATGCTAATAGGATGCTTGCGGAGAATACCTACCCTGAGAACTACTATGACTCCTACTAAAACTACCTTAATATTTTATCCTCTTACTTTTTACCCCTTCAGCCTCATAATGCATCTCTTTCATAACCCGAGCATGATCCAAAAACTCAACAAAAGACCCACCCTGAAACACCCCAGGTTTAGGAACCTTAGAAAATTATGTAGATTTCTGGATTCTGGGCTATATATGACTTGTGGGTATCGTCCATATGATGGGGTATGATTGGTATGCCTTAGTCGTATTCTAACCAGTGATGGTTGTGGGGTTGGATTAGTTTTTTGAAAGGGTACAACTTGGTTGGTACAAGTCATATGGTTGGTGATGGTTCATATGGTTTGGGTTTTTTCTTTACCTAATTTGAGACTTAGTAACTTAAGTTGGATATGATTATGAGTGGATCACCATGAGCCATAATATAGGGTACGAGTTATACCACTGACTCATATGAAAGACAATGATCAAACCACCTTTGATTCTATTATGCTAGTAATACAGTTTAGGGGTACTAATCATATGGTTGGGTAAGTCATATGGTGGATAGTGTTGCATCCAAGGGGGAGGTCTAGGGTACGAGTGGTGGGTACCACTCATTTTTGAGGGTATGACTGGCATGGGAAAGTAGTACCATCTGACAGGAACTTTAAGTAGTTAAGTTGAGGGGAATCTAGACATTTCCCCACTTAACCACTTAAGGCCCTACAACTTATATCACTATTAGGACATTATTTACTCTATTATTCTAATCTTAAGCACTTATAAACTCTCTTTTATTATCTCTAAGTCTCTGAGGTAAAAGAAGGATAGGGTTTCATCTAGAGGATTAATTTGGGGATTGTATGAGTGATTATCTCACTCATCTTAATAATCTAAGGCATGTAATCCTACCTCATTATTAGTTCTAATTAAATACATATTTTATACAATGTTTTCATGGCATTATTATTTTATAGCTTTGGGCTTTTAAAATATATATTGGGGTTTTGGTATTAAATATTTCCTCATGGTTTTCCCCATGTTTAATTATGTTTTCACATACTTTAAAGGTGATTTAGATAACTGGTTGCATAGGAATGGTAAATTGGTAGTTGGAATTGGTTTTATAAACACTATGCCCCCAACATATTTGATAAAATGCCCTTGATAATGCTTTTACCAAATTATTGAACTTTTAATGGAACTATTGCCTGGTATGGTTTGGTAATAGAACCCTAAATGGTATAAATGGTTTAAATGTATTGGAATGGTTAAATGGTAAGGGTTGAAAGTCATGGTTATGGTTAATTGAATTTCATTATGGGGTACAAGGTAATCCCTCAAGTAAACATGCTAATGAAAAACTTGTGGGGTATATGGGATTCTCCCAAGCAAACATAATAAAAGAACACTTATGGGGTACACAGGATTCCTCCAAGTTAACTTAATAATGTAATCTTTGGGCAGATGTGAATCCCTCTGCATAAAAAGGTTGGCTATGGACATTGCTTGCAAGCTTTAGTTGGTATGACGTACTACTACTCAAAGCCTTAATTAACGATAATGGAATATTGGTTTGGTTAAATGATAATGGTTTTAATTGGGCAATAATTGTGGGATGTGATAGCTAACCATGAAGGTTTTATTCCATTAGATGGACATTGGAAACTCATGTTTTCTAACATGAGGGTTGGTCATAGAGATAATATATGATATTATGAGGTACATGGGAATTCTCTAAGTACACTTTACATATATATATCATGGAAAGCGAAGGGTACTCAGGAATCCCCCACTCTTATGGTATCTCTGATTAATGCAGCTACATATATATCAGGGCCTATTCATGGGGTTACACTGGACCCATATAAGCCATGGGTAATTCTAGGATGGTTAAGATCCATATACCCAGGTTAATGATTTTAAAGGTATGCTATACCCGACTCTCTTTTTAGCATGGTTATATATATACATGTGTGGCTTGTATGGATATAGTTGTTTTACTTGGTTTACTGAATGGCATTATTTTATCCTTATCCTGAGTTAATTCTAGCATTTACCCACACCCATCTTTGGGTGGCTGTATCCCCATGTGATGCAGGAACCGATCGTTTTACTCCTCATTCTTAGTGATCGGATTTGGGATCATCTATTGTATTAAAATATTGAGATTCCATATTTTGAAAGGCTTAATTTCATGTCATGTATGTTTTTAAATACTTTGGTCATTTTATAGATGTTGGTTTTGCCTATGGTTGGGGTTATGTGCCAACCAAATATTGTTTTTCTTTTGATTAGAGTATTTATATGACTACTATAGGTTGGAATAAGTGAGATCAGTATTGGTGTCAGCCTTAGTATTGACATTGGTATTGAGATAATACCATTGGATTGAACTTATGATTGTTTTATCCATTAATGTTATGTTATGGACAGGAACATGGTCTTTACATTGGTTTGGTTATGGTTGTTGGTTGGTAATGGATGGTTGGGCTTATTTTGATTGGACACGACTATAGACCTATACTAGATTCTTAGGTTATGCTTAAATGCTATCTTGTTATATGTTGGGAATCCATCCAGCATAGGATATGCATTTGGATGGTTGGGTTGGGTATTACGGTTGGTCTACAATCCTAGTTAGATTTAGGATACCTATTACGATAAGGTTCCAGGTTGGGTTATGTCAAGTTGGTATCGGATCTTTAGGTTTATAGTCAATTGTGAGTCTATAAGTTGTGTTGAGTAGAGTCTCTTTTAAGGATGTGCAGCATGCCATATCATAAGGAAGAGGCTATAAGGCATTTAAGAATGTTTCACTTTCTTGGTATTCTATTTTTAAGCTTGAAGTATAAGTCCTAGAATCTTCTCTAATCCTTGTTTGTTTGCTTTTAAGATTATGCCTGGATGATCTAGGATGTAAGGTAACTCTTCTGTCCAACCTAGGGACAATGTTAAAGGGACACGTATTAATCAATGGATCCATACTCTGTCTCAGGGTCCAGTCCCTGATATTTTTGGAGTTTCACCATTTGATATTAGTTCTCCACAGGGTAAGGTGACTAATGTGGAATTTTTCCAATCAATTCATATTGTTACTTACTTGGTTAGTGTTCAGGCTGAGAGAGATGCATCTGGTGTTTCATCTGCTGAGGCCGAAAGGTTTGGCCAATTTATGAAGATAAATCCTCCTACTTTTACTAGTGTGAAGATGGAGAAAGATCCTTAGGGTTTCTTGGATGAAATAGAGAAAATCTTTAGGGTAATACAAGCCACGAATATAATAAGGATGAATTTTGCTACTTACCACCTTAAGGATGTGGCGTATCAATGGTGCGAGCAGTAGGATAGTGTGAGAGGTGATGTTGAGGATTGAATTTGTGGGAGACTTCCTCTAATACTTTTCTAGATCACTTATTTCCTTAAGAGTTGAGGAAAGGAAAGTCAAAGAAATTTGTCAGTCTGAGCTAACGGAAAATGTCTATTATGGAATATGCCTTGAAATTTCATCAGTTTTCAAGGTATGCCTCAGAATTGGTGTCTAATATAAGGGCAAGGATGAGAAAGTTCACTTCTGGACTATCTCAAGATTTGGTCCTTAAAAACAAGACTGCATTGCTGATCAAGGATATAGATATTTCTAGGTTGGTGGTTCATATGCAGTAGGTAGAGAAGGAAAAGTGGAAATAAGCTAAGGTTGGAAAAAGGCAGGGTAAGAAGTTCAGGTTATATGAATAGGTTGGTGCTCAACAACAAGGTGGTCGGGATGGAGGTAAGTGTCCAAAGAAGAAGTGGAGGAATTTTGGTTCCTTCTCTATAGCTAGTGCTCCTTACATAAAATAGTCAGTTGATAGGAATTAGTAGGATGGCAATAATTTTGGGCATAAAGTGCCCAATATCAGGTATGTGGGGCTCAATCAGCCTCATTATACCATCTTTATCGGTTCTGTAGTAGGTTGCATAGGGGTTTCAGTGATAAGGGGAGGGATATGTGTTTCAAATATGGTCACCTAGGACATATACTTAGAAACTATCTGGTTGGTAATGGTGCTTTGGGAACAAGTTAGGCTCTGATTGCTTTATCTTCTGCACCTGTACCCAAGGGTGCTGTATCTGCATCTATTTCTGCTTTTAGTACCTACATAGGTCAAAATAGGTTATATGCTCTTGCTACTCGATAGGAATTTGAGGTATCACCTGATGTTGTTACTGGTATATTATAAATCTTCTCTCGTGATGTGTATTTTTTGCTTGATTTAGGGTCCACACTCTTTTATATAACCCCATTTATGGCGTTGTATTTTGGTTTTGATCTTAAGGTTATTTCAGATCCTTTTTATTTTTCTACCCTAGTAGGAGACTCTATGGTTGCTAAGAGAGTCTATAGGGTATGTGTGGTATCTATTGGTAGTAAGCAAAGTTTGGTGGATTTTTTTGAACTTGATATGGTAGATTTTGATGTTATTCTAGGGATAGATTAGTTACACTCTTGTTACGCATCCTTAGATTGTTGAACCTGTCAGGTTGTCTTTAGGTTCACCATTAAATTGATTATTGAGTGGGAGGGTGGTACCCTAGCTCCTAGGGGAAGGTTTTTTCTTATCATAGAGCTTAAAGATTAATCTCTACAAAGTGTCTCTATTATTTTGTCTGGGCTAAAGATTCTAACTTTGGAGGTCCTTCTTTACATTCGATTCTGGTGGTGAATGAGTTTCCTGAGGTCTTTTCGGATGATCTTCCTAGTGTTCCTCTAGCTAGAGAGATTGAGTTTGGTATTGATTTTGTTCTGGACACTCATCCAATATCTATTCCTACTTATAGAATGGCTCTGGCTGAGTTGAGAGAACTTAAGGAGAAACTTAAGGATCATTTGAGTAAAGATTCATCCATCTTAGTGTGTCCCCTTGGGATGCACCGGTATTATTCATGCATAAGAAGGATGGTTCCCTTCAGATGTGCAATGATTATCGACAATTGAATAAGGTAACAGTTAAGAAGAAGTATCATATTCCAAGGATAGATGACTTGTTTGATCAGTTGCAAGGAGTCAAATTCTTTTGCAAGATAGATCTTCAGTTTGGGTATTATCATCTTAAGATTAGGAAGGAGGATATCCCTAAGATGGCTTTTCTTACTCGGTATGGGAACTTTGAGTTCTTGGTTATGTCATTTGGTTTGACTTATTCCCTAATGGCATTTATGGATTTGATGAACAGGGTTTTTCGATGGTTTTTGGATCTATTTTTCAGTGTGTTCATTGATGACATTCTAGTTGATTCTAAGAGTGAAGTGGATTATGCTAATCACCTCTGTGTGGTGTTACAGACCTTAAAAGAGTAGTAGTTGTATGCCAAATTCTCCAAGTGTGAGTTTTGGTTAAATGCTGTAACTTTAATTGGTCATATTATTTCTAGTGAGGGGATCATGGTGGATCCACAAAAGGTGGTAGTGATTAAAAGGTATCCTAGACCCATGACTCCAACCTATATTTGGAACTTCTTGGGTTTGGCTGGGAATTAAAGG
Organism: Capsicum annuum; assembly: GCF_002878395.1. Lineage (NCBI taxonomy): Eukaryota > Viridiplantae > Streptophyta > Magnoliopsida > Solanales > Solanaceae > Capsicum > Capsicum annuum. The sequence continues at coordinate 126,597,806 of NC_061115.1, read as the reverse complement.
TGGTTCATGTAAGGTTTCTAGATGATAGTTTCCGTATTGACTAAGTTAACTCAGAAGATGGTAAGTTTTCTTGGTCGGATAATTATGAGGGGAGTTTCGAGAAGCTTAATCAAAATTCAGCTCTAGTTTTGAAATTGCCTGAAGGTAATGAGGGGTTTGTGGTTTATTGGTATGCATCGTAGGTGGGACTCAGTTGCATTTTGATGCAGAATGGTAAGGTGATTGCCTATTCTTCCAGGCAATTAAAGGGGAATAAGAAGAATTATCCTACTTATGATTTGGAGCTTTTAGCGGTTGTTTTTTCTTTGAAACTTTAGTTGCATTATTTGTATGAAGTGCAAGTGGACATATTTTATGATCATAAGAGTCTGGAGTATGTGTTCACTCAGAAGAAGCTAAATCTTAGGCATAAAAGATGGTTGGAGCTTCTTAAGGACTATGATATGAGTCTTCACTACAACCCAAGTAAAGCTAACATGGTTGCTGATGCTCTTAGTAGGTTGTCCATAGGGAGTTTAGCTCATGTGGATAAGAAGAAGCAGGAATTGGTAAAGGATATTCACCGCTTGGCTAATCTTAGAGTTTGTCTCTTGGACTCCAATAATGGTGGTGTGATGGTATAGGAAGTGGTTCAGTTATATCTAGGTACAGAGATCAAGGAAAAGCAAATGAGAGCATCCCATTTTAATAAAACTCAAGAGTGATGCTGGCGGGCAAAGGGTGGTGGTCTTTTGACATCAGCGATTATGGTACCTTTAGATTCTAAGGGAGGTTATGTGTTCCTGACATTGATGGTTTGCGATATGTATCATGATCTTAAGAAAATGTATTGGTGGAGTGGTACAAAGAGGGATGTGACTAATTTTATGGCCAAATGCATGGTGTGACAACTAGTCAAAGTTAAGCACATATGGCTTGGAGGGTTGTATTAGGAAATTGAGTTTCCTGAATGGAAATAGGAACTAATCAATGTGGATTTTGTTATTGGTTTTCCTCGATCTCAGAGTCAATTTGATTTAATTTGGGTTATCGCGGATAGGATGACAAAGTCCGCTCACTTCTTACCAGTGTAGACTAACTTTTTGGCTAAGGACTATACGAGGTTGTATCTTTATGAGATTGTAACGATGCATGGGGTACCTATTTTGGTTATCTTTGATCGTGGTACATAGTTTTCATCTCACTTCTGGTAGTCTTTTTAGAAGGGGTTGGGTGCTTAGGTTAGTCTGAGTACTACTTTTCGTCCACAGACAGATGGGCAAGCAGAGGGGACTATTTACATATTGGTGGAAATTGGGTTAAGCAACTACCTTTGGAAGAGTTTGCTTACAACAATAGCTATTATTCTAGCATTAAGATACCCCTTTTGAGGAATTATATGGTAGGACGTGTATAATCTTATTGGCTGGTTCGAGCTTGGTGAGGCAGATATGTTTGAACCAGATTTGGTTTATTAGGCAATGGAAAAGGTGAAGGTGATTTGAGATAGGCTTAGAGCTTCTCAAAGTCGTCAAAATTCCTATGCAGATGTAAGGCGTAGAGAGTTAGAATTCAAAGTTGGGGATAAGGTATCTCCTATGAAGTAAGTGATATGTCCCCACTATGTTGGTCCTTATATGGTTTTGCAAAGGGTTTGTAACGTGGCATTTGAGTTAGAGTTGACTTCTAGTTTTAGCGCTATTCATCTAATATTCTTTGTCTCTATACTGAGAATGTGTCTTGGTGATCCTTTTTCGGTGGTTCCTCTAGAAGGATTGGGTATCTCAAATTCTCTATCTTATGAAGAGGTCCCAATTAAGATATTAGATTGAAAGGTTTGTAGGTTACGCACCAAGAATGTGGCCTTAGTTAAGGTTTTATAGCAAAACTATAAGGTAGAAGAGGCTACATGGGAAGCGGAAGAGGACATGACGTCCAAATATCTGCATTTGTTTTCTGCTCTGAATATTCATGCGGAAGATATGTGTTCTTGATCATATCTTTGTTTTCTAACCTGGTTAAAGGTTGTATAATTTTTGGTGATTCAAATAAATTGTGCTTATGTTTGAACTACTTTTTTTGTCATTCGGGAACAAATAATCCTAGTGGGGGAGACTGAAACACCCTGAGTTTAGGGCCCTTAGAAAATTTCTTCGATTTCTAGATTCTGGGCTACATATGACTTGTGGGTACCAGTCGTATGATGGGGTACAAGTGGTGTTCCTTGGTCGTTTGCTAACCAGTGATAGTTGGTGGGTTGGATTGGTTTCTAGAAAGGGTACGACTTGGTTGGTACGAGTTATACGGTTGGTGACAGGTTGTATGGTTTAGATTTTCCTTCACCTAATATGATACTTAGTAACTTAAGTTGGATCTGAGTTTAAGTGGCTCACCATGAGCCATAAGATAGGGTACGATTTGTACCACTGACTCATATGAAAGACAGTTATCAAACCACCTTTGATTCTATTATATCAGGGATACGGTTTAGGGGTACTAATCATATGGTTGGGTACAACTTGGTTGGGTAAGTAGCATGGTGGGAAGTATTGGTTCCAAGGGGGAGGCCTAGGCTATTAGTGGTGGGTACCACTCATATTGGAGGGTGCGACTAGAGTGGGAAACTCATACCATCTGGCGGGAATTTTAAGTAGTTAATTTAGGGGTAATCTGGACATTTACCCACTTATCCACTTAATATCCATTACTTGTGTCATTATTTGGATATTATTTAGCCTATTATTCTAATCTTAAACACTTAGAAACTCTCTCTAAGGCTCTTGGGTAAAGGAAGGCTAGGGTTTCATCTAGAGGATTAATTTGGGGCTTGTGTGGGTAATTTCTCTCCATCATCTTGATAATCAAAGGCATGACTCCTCCCTTATTGTTAGTTACAACTAAAGACATATTTTATACAATGTTTCCATGGAATAATTATTGTATGGTTTTGGGGTTTTCAAATATATGTTGGGTTTTTGGTATTAGATTCTTGGTTATGGTTTTTTCTATGTTTTAATTATGTTTTTACATGCTCTAATGGTTGTTTGGACAATTGGTTGCATGGGAATGATAAATTGATAATTGGAATCAGTTTGGAAACATTATGCCCCCAATATGTTTGATAAAATGCCTATGATAATGCTTATACCATATTATTGGACTTTTAATGGAACATTGCCTGGTATGGTTTAGTAATGGAACCCTAAATGGTATAAATTGTTTGGAATGGTTAAATGATAAGAGTTGATGGTCATGGTTATGGTTAATTAAACTTTCTTGTGGGGTACAAGGGAATCCCCCAAGTAAACCTGCTAATAAACAACTTGTGGGGTACATGGGATTTCCCCAAGCAAACATAATAATGGAACATTTGTAGGGTACTCGAGATTTCCCCAAGTTTACTGGATAATGTAATCTATGTGTACATGGGAATCCCTCTACATCAAAAGGTTGGCTAAGGATATTACTTGAAAGATCAAGTCGGTATGACAATACCACTACTCATAGCCTTGATTAACAATAACAGAATAATGGTTTGGTTGGATGATAATGGTTTTAATTTGGAAATAATAGCCAGTTGTGATAGCTAACCGTGAAGGTGTGAGTCCCATGGATGGAAACTGGAAACTCATGTTTGCCAATATAAGGGTTGGTCATAGAGACCATATATATTACTATGAGGTACATGGGAATATGTATCATGGAGGGCGAACGGTACTCGAGAATCCCCCACTCTTATGCTATCTCCAGTTTGTGCGTCTACATCCATAGGGGACCGTTCAAGGGGTTACACGAGACCTATTTGCCTATGGGTGGTTCTAGGATGGTTAATCTACATATAACAAGGTTAATGGTTTTAAATGCATGCTAAACCCAGCTCCCTTTCCCGCCATGGTTATTTATATATATACATGTCTGGTTTGTATGCATATTTCTGGTTTACTTGGTTTTACTGGATGTCATTATTTTATCCTTATCCTGAGTTCATGCTAGCATTCATCCACTAACCTATCTTCAAGCGGCTGTATCCCCACGTGATGTAGGAACCAACCATTCTACTCGTCCTGCTTAGTGATCGGATTCGAGATCAGCTATTGGATTTAAGTAGTAAGCTTCCATATTACGGAAGGCTCCATTTCATGTCATGGATGATTTTAGATACTTTAGTCATTTTATGGATATTAGTTTTGTGTATAGTTAGGGGCATGTCCCAAGCAGATATTGTTTTTCTTTTGATTTGAGGCTTTGTGTGACTTCTATGGGTTAGAATGAGAGGGATCAGTATTGGTGTCAGCCTTAGTAGTGACTTTGGTATTAAGGTTGATGCTGTTGTACTGAACTTATGATTGTTCCATACTTTTATGTTATGTTATGGACAGGAACTTGGTTTATACATTGGCTTGGTTATGGTTGTTGGTTGGTAATGGATGATTGGACTTGTTTTGGTTAGTCCTGGTTATAAACCTATCCCAGAGTCTTAGGTTATGCTTACACTCTATCTTGTTATACTTTCGGAATCCATTTGGTACAAGGTACGCAATTAGATGGTTGGGTTGGGTATTGGAGGTGGTCCCTAGACTTAGTTAGGCGTGGGATGCCTATTACGACAATGCCTCGGGTCGGGTCGGGTCATACCCACAACAGCTAAACTCTAAGTTGACATACGATGGGGAAGTCAGTAATTAACTCTCTCATACTTATTATCCATAATAAAAGTAGCATGCCTAGACAAATTGTTAAAATGAACCTCATACTCCAAAACTTTCATGGAGCCCTGCTCCAATCTAGAGAACTAATGCCTCAAATGATCTCTAAGGCTGAAAGGCATGTACTTCTTCAAGAACATCTTAGAGAACTAAGTCCATGACAACAGAGAAGATCCGGCTGGTCTAGAATCCATATAACCTCTCCACCAATGTCAAGAAGCAAATACAATTGAAATGTGGCGTAATCCACGCCACGATTCTCAATAAGGCCCCAATTATGAAGTCTATCCTCACAAGCAATCAGAAACTTATATGCATCTTCGCCCAACGCACCCTAAAACCTACACGAAGCCAATCTCAAGAATCTTGCCAATATTTTCTGCTCCTCAACATAAATAGAAGGTTGGGCAACCACTAGGTAAGCATGTATTGACTAACAACCGCCGGTGCAGGATGGACCTCAACTCTAGAAGCTGCAGCTACAGGTTGTGCCCTCGCCTCAGTACCACTCTGATATATAAATTGTGCACTATCAGACGGTGCACCACCAACTATACCCATAATTTGAACTAAGGCATCTTTGATCACTGAAGATGAAATAAACCCTGGTGGAGGGTGGGTTGGTCCCTGGTCCACTGCTGGTTGGGCATGAGAATATCTTTTTCATGAGCGGGAATAGGGTCTGGTAGAGGACCCCTACCCTATTCCCTAGATGAGTACACATCTTGTGGATTTACACAACCTTTGGGTCATCCACGAATAAAAGAATGATATCTAGGCTTGATCTCAGAACCCTCATCGCCTGTAGCGGTAGCACGTGTCCTAGCCACATGCGAAAAAGTGAATTCAAAAGAATGTGCTATAAACAATCTCAGACACTTAGCACAAAATGAGTGAAAAAAGGGAAGAACTCCTAAGAATATCCCATAACCTCCCAAAGATAGGAAACATACATCATTGTTCCAATCCGTATGACTCTACTAGACACTCTCTTTTGTACCAACAATACCGGTGTAACTTGAGCTCTGATGCCAATTTGTCATGACCTAATTTATAAGTCATGGGTACCTACTAAATCCTGCTAGTAGGTAAGCCAAACCCTAACTCGAAGCTAAACGCAATGGGTTAACTTAGTTGAAATGCCCTAAAAGCGCCAAATAGGTAACCCAACACAATAAATAAACAAGGAAATAAAAATAGTATAATGGTAGTCATACATAAATACCATCACATAACCTGGTAGAGCCAGTACAAGAGCATCTAGTAATAATAATACAACCTAAGTCTTAACATAGTCAACATAATTCTATTTTAAAACTAAAGATTAGACATAAAACATAAAAGGAAATAGGTGACTCCGACTCTAAAAGCTCACCCTATCTCTATCTCCGAATATCAACAAAACACAAATGTCGATCAATGAAGGAAACTTGTACTCAAGTCTGCACCAAAAAGTTATATAAGTGTAGTATGAGTACTAATACCATGGGTACTCAAAAGGGATAATCAGTCGACTGAACTAATTCATGATATAAGTATGATAGAATGCAAGATAACATATCTAAGTCAACTTAAGGAAACTAACCTGAATCAACTCCAACATTACAATGCATACATGGGTAAATAAACTGAAACAATAACATAAAATAAAATAAAGTATCAACAAACATGAATATAACTACAAAATTGGCACCCATACACCAACTAGTACAGAAAAGAAAATAACCCATCGCAAGCCCCATAATCCTGGAAGGTACCAACAAGATAGCATATCCCACCACCATCATTTATCAGCTCTCTTAATACCATTAGAATTCATCCATGTCATGCCATACTATATCCATTACTTGTCCATATTTTCCTTTTTTCAATTAATCAACACTTATCGAATAATCATAGTTTCACTAGAATCCATTAATATCATATCACATTATAACCATTTTCTCATTTTCAAACTTGGTCAAATTGTTATTTTCAATCTCACACCCCAATATCATCATATCGTAATAAGTATATCATCATAGCATAATATGCATATCTTGACTCAAATTAGTATATATATAATAAATAGCCAAACTTGAATTGATAAATATATCATTGATAGTCAAACCTAAATTAGTAAATATATCATCAATAGCCAGACTTGAACTGATAAATTTATCATCAATAGATGGACTTGAATCAGTAAATATATCATTATTAGCCGGGCTTGAACCGGTAATTATAACTATATCAACATAATTAATAGTATCATCTAATAGCATAATAAATACGCATCAATACTCGCATTAACCAACATGTCCATCAAGTGTCCAAATTTCACAATATTACCTTAATAAGCAATTCCAAGAGTCTAACTAGTGTAATAAGTCTACAAAAGATAACATGCATCTTTGCCTAAGGTGGGTCAAGGTCCCACTTCTAATCCTCGAAGTTTCATTTTAGGCAATTTCTAATCCAACTAGGCTTAAGGTATCTAAATTCACTTTAGATGGTAAATAAGCCTGAATTATCCCAAAGATAGGAAATTCACCTAAATACAAGCAACTAGGTCAATCATGCCTAATTTATGATTTTCTAATAGCTTAAACAATCAAACTAACCCAATCATATCAATTCATCATAGTAACACCTAGAAATCCACCATGAATCTAACACAATATCAAAAAATTACTATGACCTAGCTCAATCTAACAAGGGGTAAAACTATCTTACCTCGTCGCCCTAGAAATCTCAACGATCTACTAAATCACTACTTTTCCCTTCTAAGAAGTTCCACAAGAGGCCAAGACCTCAAAATTACATTCTACTTATCAATACAAGAATAATAATACACATATTGCACCATTGTACTTCGAGTCCAAAAATCATACCAAAATCCCATGTGGGTCCCATTTAGGGAAAATAGCATTTCTAAAGACAACCCAATGTTCCCTCATTCTCTAGGAATTATTTCCCTAATAAATAGGCATAATTTGAGCTAATTTTGTGCTAGGATCAAGAGCAATAGCAAATTCAATGTCATGGATAGGGGAAATACCATGCAAGTCAGTAGGGAAAATATTAGGAAACTCACAAATATAAGCAAGATAAGCAAGATAAGACAAAGTTAAGCAATGGACTCTCCACACTTGTATCCCAAATATAAGCGAGATAAGACTTGCACACCCTCAAAATAAGAATCCTAGCACAAACGCAAGAAAAAATCCCCATAGGTTCACGGCTAATCGCTCCCTGCTATATGACTAGGGTATATCGAGCATGGACAAGGTAACAGTCTTAGAAAGATAATCCATGACTACTTGATTGTGGGATAACTAGTCCATGCCCAGAATCATATCATAATTCATCATATCCAGAACTATAAGATCAACATGAGTATCAACAACTCTAACAATCACAACACATGATCTGAAAATCAATCCACTACTAAAGAATCACCTATGGGAGTAGATACACACAAAGGCATGAAAATTAAATACTAATATATCTCTAACATAGAGCATTATAAGAAGAAACATAAGAATAAGTGGATACCAAATTAGATCAAGCAAGGGACATCTAGTGGTATAACAATATCGTACTTTTAATAACAACATTCAAAGACTCAGCCTCGGTTCTAGCAGGTACTGTATACAACTTACCATGCTCGCCACTTGGTTGGGCTCCTAACTGACCTCCTATTCTTTCTATCTAAAAAATTCCCCAGTAACCTGGAAACCAACCTTACGACCATGGAAACCACTTTTGGCTAAGGGATGAATTGCTCTACTAAGGGAAATACTCTGAGATAAAGCAATAATTGGCCCACTACCAAGCACTCACGATAATAATGACCAAAATATCCATAATGATAACATGTTCCCTACTCTAAATTAAAACCAATAGATTTATCCAACCCAGAGTAACCACACGAATAGAATAGCCGACTGATGAGCCCCTCAAAGACTGACTACCAACCTGACCAAGCAATCACTAACACTAGACTAACCTCCATTAATAATATGAAGATCTACTTGAATTGGTTGATTGGACTGACTTTAAGGTTGATAGGATGGTCGCTGAGAATACCCACTATGAAAACTACTACTTCTGAATCAGGAACAACTATGATTCTCATCAAAATTGCCCTGGTTTTTTGGCATCTTATCCTTTGCCCTTTGGGACTCACAATGCATCTCCTTCATCACTCAAGCATGATCCAAAAACTTAGCAAAATACGTACCCATAATAACCAAACTCTGAGTTGACATTCGAAGGGGAAGTCTCAGTCCTCCCACAAGGCAATGAACTCTCTCATACTTAGTATCTTGAATGGAAGTAGCATGCCTAGTCAACTCATGAAAATGAACGTTGTACTCCATAACTTTTATATATCCCTACCAATCTAGAGAACTTATCCCTCAAACAATCTCTAAGGCTACAAGATATGTACTTCTTCAAGAACATCTTAGAGAACTATGTCCATGAAAAAAGAGAAAATTCAGCTGGTCTAGAGTCCATATAATCTTTCTACCAATATCGATAAGCAAATACAATTAGAGTATGGTTCAATCTAGACCACGAGTATCAATAAGGCCTAAATAACAGAGCCTATCCTTATAAAAAATCGGAAACTCATATGCATCCTCACCTGGAGTACTAGAAAAAACTATGTAGAGCTAATCTCAAGAATCTACCCCACTTTTTCTACTCCTCAACATACTTAGCAGGCTGGTCAACCACTTGCTGAGAAACTATCAATTGAGGGATCCCTAGTTGATGAGGGACCTCAACTCTAGAAGCCGCTATGTCACCACCTCAATACTATTTTGATCTATAGATTGTGCACTATCAGATAGTGAACCACAAACTATCCCTAAAATCTGAGCTAAGGCTTCTCTAAGAAATGAAGAAAAATAAACCCTGGTAGATCCTGGGATAGTCCCTAGCGAATCGCTGGTTGGGGCATAGGAATATCTAGCTCAGGAGCGGGAATAGGGTCTGGTGAAGGACCCCTATCCTGACCCCTACCTTGGGATATATCCTATGGCTTTCCATAATATCTAGGTCATCCAAAAATATGATAAGGATATCTTGGCTTGATCTTAGGACCCTCATTGTATGTAGGGTAGCACGTGTCCTAGCCACCTACAAAATAGTGAAGTCAAAGGAATTTTCTATAAACCAAATTAGACTCTTAGCAAAAAATGAGTGAATAAAGTGAAGAACTCCTAAGAATGTCCCATATCCTTTCAAAGATAGGAAACAAACTTCATCATTCCAATTAGTAGGACTCTACTAGAAACTTTCTCTTGTTCAAAAAATATAGGTGTAACCTAGGCTCTGATACCAATTTGTCACGATCCAGTTTATAAGTCATGATAGAACCTACAAAATCTTACTATTAGGTAGCTAAACCATATCTTGGAGTTAAATGCAATGGGTTAACATGGTAGATATACCCCAAAAGGGACAAATAGGCAACACAACTCAAGAAATAAGACAATAAAATAAGTATAAAGGTATTCATGACATAAATACCATCCTACAACCAAGTAGATCCAGTACAGAAGAATCTAGTAATAATAATACAACCCAAGTCTTAAAATATCCAACATAATTTTGTCTTAAAACTAAAGACTAGACATGAAAGATAAAAGGAAATAGGTGACTCCGTGAAACACCCTAGGTTATGGTCTTTAAAAATTTCCTAAGTTTTAAGTTTTTATATATCATACGATTGGGGTACTTTTCATATAATAGGGTATGTTTTAGGGTCCTTAACTCGTATATTCACCAGTAAAGTTTGGATAGGTTTTTGGTGTGGATAATGTTTAGTGGGTATGGGTCATATAGTTGGTGATGGTTCGTCCTTCATTTAATCTGAAACTTAGTAACATGATTTGGCTCTGAATATAAGTGTCTCACTAAGAGCCATGAGGATAAGGTACGAGTGGTATTGTCCAATTCGTATATTGCATAGTGTCAACCCCTTAAATTTTGTCTTGGATATGGTTTGAAGGAATTAATCATATAGTGTGGGCACAAATTAGGATAGGGGGAGTAGTATGCTGGACCCTATATGATTTCCAATATTATGGATAGGGTACAAGTGATGGGTATCACTCGTATGTTAGGGTATGCTTTGGGGAAGGTGTAGTCATACCCTCCTACAGGAATATGTACAGTTTAAGTTGACGTATTCTAGATATTTACCTCTTAACCCTTTATGAGCCCATAACTTAAAAAATTTTGGGGAATCATTTACAATATTATCCTAATCTTAAATACTCAAAAACACTCTCAAATCTCTTTCAAGCTATAGGATTAAGCAAAGTCTAGGATTTTCTTTAAGGTGGTCAATTAAGGCTTTTAAGGCAGGTTTCTCTCCATCTCCTTCATAATCTAAGGCATGTTACTCCTCTCTTATTTTTAGTTCAACTAAAAACATGTTTTATGAATGACTTTTTCTTGGCATAATTGTGATATGGTTTTGGGTCTTGAATTATATGTTAGGGGTTTTGGTTCTAATGGTTGATTTATGTTTTAACATATTTTTACTTATGGTTTTCATATTATAATGGTGGTTTGAGCATGTGGTTGCATAGAAATGATCAATTGGTACTTTATTTTAGTTTTGGAAACTATATTCCCTCAACATGTTTGTTAAAATACCTATGAGAATGCTTTTATTACATAGTTGGATCCTCATTAAAAATCTTGCATGATATGATATGGGAATGGAACCCAAATTGGCTAGATGATTTTAATGGTTAAATGGTAAAGCCTTGGTGGCCATGGTTTTGATCTAAGACCTTATGGGGTATACGGGAATCCCCCAATTGAATCTAATAATGGAACCTATGGTATACATAGGAATCCCCGAAGTAATTGGTTGAGGACAATGCTTGCAAACTATAGTTGATATGACAATACCACTTAATGTAGACTTGGTTAATAAGATTTGGAATTGTTGGTTTGGTTGTGCGCTAATTATATTAATTCAACAATAACGGTGGATAGTGATAAATAACCATAAAGGTGTGAGTCCAACAGAAAGACACTAGAAACTCATGTTTGTCGACATGAGGATTAGTCATAGAAACTATATGCTTGTAGCGTATATGAGAATTCCCTAAGTTATACTCGTAGATATGTTTGATAGTGGGTGAAGGGTACACGAGAATCCCCGACCCCTATGGTATCTCCAGTTCGTATGGCTACATGCATTGAGGCTCGTTCAGGAGGTAACACTAGACCTATGTAGCCCATGGATGGTTCTAGGATGGTTAAGCTACACAAACCCCGATTATGGTTTTAAATGCATGCTAAATTCAATTTCTTTGCTCAACATAGATATATATATATGTATAGTTGCGAATTCATATGGTTATTTTTTTGTTTTTAACTATTGGTATTATTTTATCCTTATCCTGATTGAATACTAGTGTTCACTCGATAACCCATCTTTGGGCCGCTATATCTGTATGCGATGTAGGAATAGGCCGTACTACTCTTCTTGCTTAGTGATTGGATTCAGGGACAACTTATAGTTATATTAAAGTGGTAAGCTTCCATACTCTGAAAGGTTCCATTACATTTTATGGTCTTTTATTCATATTTTATTTATTTCTTAGACTTTGTATTTGGTCATGGTCGAGGGCATATCTTGACCAAATATTTTTTGGATTTTGGATAGAGGCTCTGTGGGTCTACTTTGGTTGATATAGGTAGTATCGGTATTGGTGTCAGCCTTGGCGTTGGTATTGGGTAGACACCATTTGAATATATTTAATTTATGATTGTTCTAGTTGATTATGTTACATAAAATTTAAATTTATTCAACATATGCTATAGGGCAGTTATGGTTGGGTATTGGGGATAGTCTTCGATTCTGTATGGGCTTAAGGAACCCGACATGACTAGGCCCTGGTTTGGTTCGTGTTAGATTAGTATTAGAGCCCTAGTTTTATGTTCACTTAGGAATCCACAAAGTCGTATCGAGTAGAGTCTCTTTACTGGTTTGTAGTGCACTATACTCATAAGGGTCAGACTACATGCACTCCCTAAGATATCCACATGCACTCCCTAAGATATCCAGTTACCATCAGTTAAAGATTAGGGAGGAGAATATCCCTAATACTTTGTTCTATACCAGATATGGGCATTTTAAGTTTTTGGTTATGTCTTTTGGGTTAAAAAATTCTCCAGTGGCATTCATGGATTTAATGAATAGGGTCTTCCATTAGTTTTTAGATCTTTTTGTCATTGTGTTCATAGATGACATTTTGGTGTACTCAAAGAGCGACGTGGATCATGCAAATCACCTTCGTATTGTGTTGCAAATCTTAAAGAAACAACAGTTGTATACCAAATTCTTAAAGTGTGAGTTCTACTTGAACGTTGCCACTTTTCTGGGTCATATCATTTTTGGTGAGGGGATCATGGTAGATCCACAGAAGGTTGCTGTGGTTAAAGGTGTCCTATACCCATGACTCTATCGATATTTAGACCTTCTTGGGTTTAGCTGGTTACTATAGGAGGTTTTTGGGGAATTTCTCGATGATAGATACCCCATTGAGTAAGTTAACTCAGAAGAAAGTAAAGTTCTTGTGGTTCGATTCTTGTGAGGGGAGTTTTGAGAAGCTGAAGGATAAGCTAACTTTGGCCCCTATCTTAATTCTACCTGAAGGCATGGATGGGTCTATGGTCTACTGTGATGCATCCCATGTAGGACTTAGTTGTGTTCTGATGTTACATAGAAAGGTAATAGCTTATGCCTCTCGATAGTTAAAGGTGCATGAGAGTAATTATCCAACTTATGACTTGGAATTATTAGTTATGGTGTTTACATTGAAAATCTGGCATCACTATTTGTATGGAGTGCATGTCGATATCTTTTCCCATCATAAGAGCCTGCAGTATGTGTTTCCTCAGAAAAAGCATAACCTCGGGCAAAGAAGATTACTTGATCTCCTTAAGGATTATAACATGAGTCTTTACTACCATCTAGGTAAAGCTAATATGGTTGCTAATGCTCTTAGCAGTTTATCCATGGAAAGCCTGGATCATATGTATTAAGAGAAGTGGGAGTTGGTAAAGGACATTTATTGATTGGCTAACCTTGGAGTTCGTCTCTTAGACTCTAAAGAAGGTGGTATGTTATTGCAGAAATTGGCATGGTCATGTTTTGTTTTTTAAATAAAGAAGAAAAAAGTGTTATATCCAGTCTTAATGAGGATCAAGGGTAATGTAGGCGGGCAAAAGTTGATGGCCTTTAAGATTAGCGATGAGATACTTTGCGGTACCTAGGAATATTACGTTTTCCCAACGTCGATGGTTTGAATAAGAGGGTCTTTGCTGAGGGGCATGTGTTGCGCTATGTTGTTCATCTCATTTTGAAAAAAATGTGTCATAACCTCAAGGAGATTTATTGGTGGAACAATATGAAGAAGTATGTGGCTAATTTTATGGTCAACTGCATGATGTGTCAATAAGTGAAAGTTGAGCACATGAGGCCTAGGGGATTGTATCAAGAGATTGAGTTGCCTGAATAGAAGTGGGAAGTAATAAATATAGATTTTGTTATCGATCTTACTTGGTCTCAGAATCAGTTTGATTAGATTTGGGTTATCATGGATAGGATGACAAAGTTAGCTCACTTTTTGCCAGTGAGGACTTACTTCTCAACTCATGATTATACGAGGTTATACCTTCATGAGATTGTGAAATTCCATGGGGTACCTATTTCTATCATCCTGGATTGCACAATGTATTTTACATCTCACTTTTGGTGGTTATTCCAGAAAGATTTAGGGACTGGGGTATGGGCAAGTAGAAAGGACTATTCAGACATTAGAGGATGTGCTTTGTGCTGGTATGATTGACTATGGTGGTAATTGGGTTAAGCACTTACCTCTTATGGAGTTTGCTTATAACAATAGCTACCACTCTAACATTAGGATGGCTCTGTTTGAAGCCTTGTATCGTAGGAGGTGCAGGTCTCCTATTTGGTGGTTCGAGCTTGGTGATGTAGATATGTTTGGCCCGAACTTGGTTCACCAGGCCATGGAAAAGGTAAAGGTGATTTTGGACAGGCTTAAGGCTGCCCAAACTCGTGAAAAGTCCTATGTAGATATGAGGCGAAGAGAGTTAGAGTTTGAGGTTAGGGTTAGAGTTTTCTTGAAGGTGTCTCCCATGAAGAGAGTAATGCGTTTGGTAAGAAGGGGAAGCTCAGTCTCAGTATATTGGTCCTTAATTAGTCTGTAGAAGGTTTGATAAGGTTGCATATTAGCTGGAGTTTCTTTATAGTTTAAGCTTTATTCATCTGTTATTCCATGCTTCCATGTTGAGAAAGTGTATTGGTGATTAATCGCAAATCATTACTATCAAGGCTATTGGTATTTCAGATTCTCTATCTTATGAGGAGGTCCCTGTTGATATCTTAGATCAACAGGTTCGTCAGTTGCAGACCAAGGATGTAGCTTTAATTAAGATTCTACAGAGAAACCCAAAGGTTGAAGAGGATATTTGGAAAGCGAAAGAGGACATGAAGTCCAAGTATTCATTTATGTTCTCTGCTCAGGAAGTTTATGCAAAAGGTATGTGTTTTTCATTATGCTTTTGTTTTCTAGCTTCTTTAAAGAAAGGATTGATTCTCAGGAGTCCTATTTTCTATCCTAACGGTAATGGTAGAGACATTTTGTGGTTTAAATCATGTCAGTATTTCCTTGTTCAATCATTTGGGGATGAGTGATCCAAGTAGGGCAGAATTGAAATACCCTGGGTTTTGGTAGTTGTAAGTTTTTCATGTTTTGAGATTTTGGACATTATACGGTTGGGGGTACCTATTGTATGATACTGTATGATTTAGGGTCATCAATGAATGTGTTGATCAGTGAGTTTTGGTTGGGTTTTTGCTGTGGATATGGTTTGGTAGGTATGGGTTTTATGGTTGTTGTTGGGTTGGTCCTTTATTTAATCTGAAACTTAGTAACATGAATTGGCTCTGAGTATGAGTGGCTCACTAAGAGCCATGAGGATAAGGTATGAGTGGTATAGTCCAAGTCGTGCATAGTGTCAACCCTCTTGGATTCTATCTTGGATATGGTTTGAAGGTATTATCATATGGTGTGGTTACAACTTAGGCAAAGGGGATTCATATGGTTTATAGTGTGTGATGTCCAATATTTTGGTTAGAGTATGAGTGATGGGTACCACTCGTATGTTAGGGAATAATTTGGGGGAGGTGTAGTTGTACCCTCCTGCGGGAATTTGTATAGTTTAAGTTAGGGGTATTCTGGAAATTTCCTCTTTTAACCCTTTATGACCCCATGACTTAAAACACTTTTGGGGTATCATTTACCCTATTATCCTAATCATAAATACTCAAAAAAACTCTCAAATCTCTCTTACACTCTAGGGTTAAGAAAAGGCTAGGGTTTCCTTAAAGGTGGTGAATTAAGGTTCTTAAGGATGGTTTCTCTCCATTTTATTTGTAACCTTCCTCATTGTTAGTTCAACTAAAGGCATGTTTTATGAATGGTTTTCATGGCATAATTATGATATAGTTTTGGGTCTTGAATTATATGTTGGGGTTTTTTTGTTCTAATGGTTGATTTATGTTTTCACATGTTTTTACTTATGGTTTTCATATTATAATGGTGGTTTAAGCATGTGGTTTCATGGGAGTGATCAATTGGTACTTGGTTTTGGTTTTGGAAACTATATTCCCTCAACATGTTCATTAAAATGCCTATGAGTATGCTTTTATTACATAGTTGGACTCTCATTGAAAACCTTCCATGATATAATATGGTAAAGGAACCCAAATTGGCTAGATGGTTTTAATGGCTAAATAATAAGGCCTTTGTAGCCATGGTTTTGATTTAAAACCTTGCGGCTACACGAGAATACCCAAGTGAATATAATAATGGAACCTACGGGGTACATGGTAACCCCCTAAGTGATTGGCTAAGGACATTGCTTACAAGCTATAGTCGGTATGGCGATTCCACTTAATATAGCCTTAGTTAATAATATATTGAATTGGTGGTTTGTTTGTGTGCTAATGGTTTTAATTGGGCAATAATAGAGGGTTGTGATAGCTAATCATGAAGGTGTGAGTCCAATGGACAGACACTGAAAACTCATGTTTGCCGACATGAGGATTGGTCATGGAGACCATATGCTTGTGGGGTACACGGGAATCCCCTAAGTTATACTCATGTATATGTATCATGGTGGGTGAAGGGTACATAGGAATCCCCGAACCCTATGGTATTTTTGGTTTGTGCGGGTACACGCACTGTGGCCCATTCAGGGGGTAACACTTGACCCTTATAGCCCGTGGGTGGTTCTAGAACAGTTAAGATACACAAACCCAGGTTATGGTTTTAAATGCATTCTAAACCCGATTTTCTTACCTGGTATGGATATATATATATATATAAGTATGTGTGTGTGTGTATATATACATGTATGTATGTATATATATATATGTATGTATGACAGTGAATGCATATGGTCATTTGCTTGGTTTTAAATGTTGGCATTATTTTATCCTTGTCCTGAGTGCATTCTAGTGTTCAACCGCTAACCCGTATTTGAGTGTTTGTATCCCCACACAATGCAGGAACTGGCCATACTATTCCTTTTGCTCAGTGATTGAATTTGGGGACAACATAGAGTTAGATTGAAGTGGTGAGCTTCCATACTCCGGAAGGCTCCATTTCATGTTATGGTCATTTCTTCATATTTTGGTTATTTCTTAGACTTTGGTTTTGGCTATAGTTGGGGGCATGTCTCGACCGAATATTATTTTTATTTCGGATAGAGTCTTAGTGGGACTACTTTTGGTTGGTATGGCGGTGTCGGTATTGGTGTCAGCTGTGGCATTGGTATTGGTACTGGGGATGACACCGTTTGACTGTATTTGATTTATGACTATTCCATTTTGTTAAGTTACATAAAATTGGAATTTATTTAACATATGGTGTAGGGCGGTTATGGTTGGGTATTGGGGGTGGTCTTCGGTGTCGATTGGGCTTACGCACCTTACAGGACTAGGCCTTAGTTTGGGTCATGTCACTCAACCTCTAAGAGCTCACCCTATCTCCAGATATTAACACAACATGAATGTCATCAATGGCACAGTCAAAATTTCCATCCATGGTTGTTTTGATGAAATGTGGGTCACACACCTAATTTCCAATTTCTTAAGTTTCTGACGAATAGGTCAAAATGAGCCTGAGTGCCTCGGGACCCAAACTAAGAGGGCCCCTAGCCTAAAATAAATATTTTTGAGCTGATGGAACAATTAGAATTTGCATTCAAGGTTGTTTAGCTGAAGTTTTTTCCAAGTGTTTATTTGGAACCAATAAAGATTTCAAAATAAGGAATTGGCTCTTAAAAACCAAATGAACTGCCCGGTAACCGAACTATCAGTTCCAACAAGTCATAATTGACTTGGGGCAGCTATAGAGAAGCTCAAACTACAAAAATAAGTAGAAATATGGAAAATGACTTGAAGAAACATTATGAATCCTTTGACAACGGGCTGGACAAGTCTCTATGCATCCTAAGATAGCAATTCTACCTAAGGAACAAGCGGTTAAGTCAAATACACCTAATTATGGTCCCTTAATTGGCTAAATAGTCCGATTCACACTAAATATACATCCAAGTACTAATTACCAACTCAAACTAGCATAATATCCTATTGATACTATAATTAATATCAATATAAGACTAACCTACCTAGACACCGAAGAAAGCACAACAAAGACTGCTAAATTGGCGATTTCCCCTTTTGAGAAGCTTTCACATAATGCTATGCTATTAAAATAATAATCTACACATTAATACGAGAGTAATAGTACCCATATTGTATTTTTATGCTTTGGATTCAAAATCAAGTTGAAATCCTATGTAGGTCCCGCTTGTGGAATCATGCTTCTGAAACCGTCAACACATCCCTTTATGATCAAGAATTATTTACCCACAAGGATGGGTAAATTTCGAGATCAACCGATAACAATATCAACTCATCAAGAACCTAAGTATTTATGATTATATTGGTAATTAAACCAAGAATACGATGGAAACTTACAAGGTTTATGATGAGAAAATAATTATTCCAAGCTTGCCAACACCCCACGATCACCTAAAGGTTAGTCTCTAATAATGCTAAACTTACATGTCAATTTAAGTGAAAGGCGGTCGTCGTCAATATAATTACCCAACTATTGAGTCAATTTCAAATCCACGAGGAACAATGTTAGTGGCTATCAAATTAGATCGAAATAATGGATACTTTCTAAATTCAAACCGAGATTACAAGATAATAAAAATGGGGGTTCAAAAATATCACAACTAATATTTCTTTTTGGGGGTTTCAAGTATTAATTTGTGGCTACGAATAATTAGAGTTTATTCAATTACGTTTGGATCTAGGGTTATGTCGTACTAAGGGAAGCTAAAATGAGGATGTTAACAATGCAACTTCACTTTTAGTAAATAAAAAATGTGTAAGTTCTGTTAGGGGTTTTGGTACTAGCCTTTAAGAAAGAACCAAACTATAACCCATTGATTACTTCGAATACCAAATAGGTGTGTTCAACAATTGGTAACAAAACCTCAATTTAAGCATCCCTATTTCTAGGATGATGCCTAATCCATAGCCATTCCACAATTTATCCTTATTTCTAAGATAACAAAAAGGGAATAACTATAACCTAAATAATTGTTCACAAATGCTCATGCCACCTTCAACCCCTCTTTCAAGGATAGTTGAAAGATCTAGGTTTCCTAGGAAATTTGAGGCTTTCACCAACAAATTCTAAATTATCATCAAGCATTTTCAAAACCCATCAACATGAACTACTAATTGAAGAAATAACAACCCATACACACTTTGGCCCTATTCATACATAACCCCAAAAGGAAAAACTATCAACTCTTAAGATAAATAAGTAAAGATGTACCCAAAATCTCAATTGATTTGATTTATCGGAGACCAAGTAATGTTACTTCATACTGTGAACTCAAAAAATATCTTCAATGGGAGTTTTATAATCCCCCACTTTGAAGTTACTCTAATGTATTTTTCACCCAAAATTAATATAATATTTTCTTCTCCAAGTATGGTGACTAAGAACAAGACAAAGTTCAATACTTGGGAATTGGATTCCTCCCCTAGAATGATAGGGTTTGAGTTTTATTTAAGGAAAATTTTGGGAACAGCTATGTGCATTTACATCTTTACCCTTAGGCTGATTTTCCATTAGGTCGCGATAGCACCAGCTTTGCCTCAATCGCACCTACCACAACTACGGGAAACGCCATGCGATCGCGGTATCGTGACCATCTTGACTAACTGCACACCTAGCTACTAAAAATGCAATAAGGAATTTTATGTGCAAAACTCTCACCCTCACAAGAACTCTCTATGCTAACAAGTGTCATACCATAGGCTTGCCCCTATTTTCAATCACCACTATAATAAAAGCAAGTGGTTGGAAGCTCGAAGGTCTTATTAAGCTTGTAACATAGGTTCAGGGTAGGGTAGGATAGGATATCATTTAGGAAAATTCATGGATAATACCCTCCTTGAACGTCTACATCACACTTATTTAATCCACTATTCACTATGGTCCACTTATTTTTATAAATGTGCCTACTTTTATTTCCTTTTTTCACCTATTTTCTTCCATTTTTTTCTCGTAAATTTCATGCAATTGATTACTTTATTGGGTCCTTTATTCTTCTATTCACTTGTTTCAATGCTTAAGCATGTAGGCACTTACTATCACTTTTGTGGCCCAATGTTGCTTCTTTAATCGTGATCACCCCTAACTTAGGCTTTTAGCCTCAAATTGCATTTTGAATTTCAAGGAGGGTAGGGTTCAAAAGAGGGATAATAATTGAAAGGGTCACGACTTGTAATGTGTTTGCCAAAGAAAGGCCCAAAGGCTCAAAATGGGTAACTAGGGTAACATATATGCATGGGTAATCTTTTTAGGCTAAGTGGGATTCCAATGTCACCAAGATAGCCTTAGATCATCTCAACAACCAATTTACAATCAAAATTTATCCTTGAGAGAGTAATAGGGAAATTTCTAGATGATAAAAGTATATATGAGATTTAAAAAAATAAACTTACAGCACATTGCATGTGGACCCGCCAAGGAGGCTTAATTTCCTCTCAAGGTAGAGATAAAAATGTAGTATCTATCAATATTCAAAAGCCAAAAGTTTTGGAGACACAAAAAGAGAAAGGGTTTGGTTATAAGGTTGATCACGTCCATGCCCTTGATTTTTGTAAAATTTTGGACAGAGGGTATGTTTGTTTTGCATTTGTACCATGAACAATTTGCTAACCTTTAGAAATGATCCAAATCTTTGTCTTCACATTTAGCTAAATATAGGCAAACTAACAATATGGCTACTTAGACTTTGCCAATGGCATAAGTGGGATCCCAAATTAACAATGCTACAGGTACTCAAACTTCCCTTACATTTATGACCTTGATACCACGGGTATTTAGAATTTCCTTTATCTATGGCTTACCTAATCACGACGCTTTTCCCTTAAGAATGTCACCACTAAATTTATCATAGGGAAATGCTTGTCATGCATCACCAACATCAAATTAAAACTAAAGTAGCAAAAAAGCTAAAATAAAAACCAAATGACTAATCCATGAAATGTGGGCACAATCAGAATACCCATGTGTAGCTTCCCAAAAACAACGATAAAACATCATCCGTAATGGCATCAAAATAACATAAAAAGCATCTAGAAATATATCAAAACAATTCAAATCTGGGAACTCCCAGTTAAAAGACAATAGTGTCCCCACTGCATACGCAATGTAGAAAGAGTAAAGGATACTCCCTGAATTTGCATCAAAGGATTCTATGTCCCTTAGAATCTATGTTAGCTCTATAATTATTTGCACTTGGATACTGGTGAAGGTAATCGCTCCTTAGATTTGAGCACCTTAAAGATTCCCTTCACCGATTTACACATCTGGGTGAAGAATTTATCTCTCTTTACCATCTTTTTGTGTGATGCCTTGAGGTCCCTATGTGATTTGGCCAAGGCTGAATAGGCTCTCTCCAATTTGGCAATAGTGGTTTTTTGCTTTTTTTTGCTTCTATAGGTATACTTCATAATTCGAATGAGCTACGTATAAGTGAAGAGCAGTGGAGGACTCTCCCAGTATATGGGGAAATCTGGACACTAGTTTATTAATCACCTACATCTCACTTAGGATCTCATCTAAGGGGTTTGCTGAAGAAGGTCTCCATGAGTCTGTGTCCTCCTAGGCTGACTTTCCCAAGTCAACCATTTTTTTCTTGCTCTGAAAAGGTGCACCTTTACCCTATAATTTGAATGGGAAGATGAGGGGTCCTGGGTTCACCCAGTTATCTTGCTATATTCCTCAGCTTCTGCCCTCCTACATAACTCAGTAATAAGGGAAGGAAAGAGAAGAAGTGTACCCCTTGATTGTTGAAGTGCATCCACTCTAAGATCACAATTTTGCCCACATTCAGAGAAAATCCAGATAGGATACAAGCCATCATTCAATCCCGTATATATGTTACAGCAGTCATGTCTATTCACGGTGATACTCTTCTGCAAATGAGTTCAACCAAAGCCTAGCCTCCGTTATGAATTCATTTATAAAAATGCCTCTTTTGCTGGTAGCCCAGGGAACTTATTTACAAGGACATAGTATGTTTGCTATCCAGGTCCTTGGCTCGCACCCTTTTGCTTGGAAATGATCCATGTTTGCATTCGGGAGCCTATATATATCATTTATCCACTACTCTCTGAAATGCACCTTCTTTTCCCGAATTATCATCACTAGGTTTATGAGAGAGACTATGCTAAGGTAGTATAGAACTAACTTACCAATTTCTCTTTAGCATAGCAAGGGTCTAGGGAAAAGCACATCCACTGGGCAAAACTGAGTCCAGCATGGAATCCCGAGAGATACACCTCCACTTTATCTAAACAAATGCCCCTTTCTAGGATTAATTTAGTCCTTGGAAGGTCACTATAGTTGAGGTTGTGGAATTCAGTGGACATGAATCTTGTATTCTCAAAGTCTCCCATTTTATGGTTACGTACCTGTAAACAACACAATTTAGACAATCAGTCACATTCTCACACCAAAACCATATTAGCTTAATAAGATAAACCTATGTGGCAATGTCATGGTGAGTTTTGGGGTCAGAAATGGAAGTGCAGAATTTTTGGTTTTAGCAGAAAATTTCTCTCATTTAGGGCGATCATGGAGCCATAACTACAATCACGGCACCGTAAATACGGTCCCGATGACCACGATTGTGGTAACTGACACCATTTTTATTAGTTCTGCAATATCACCCATATAATCATCATGCTCAAGGAGCTTGGAATGTGTAATTATACCCTTAAAATTCAAAGAAATTAACATGGAATTCATTGGGTCATTAATTCAAACACATGATGTACACATTGATTTTAACAATTTAAGGCCTAAATTTGGGTACTCAAGACTTCCCCGATGATGTGTACACCCACTACAATAGCTAACTTATAATGCCCTGAGTCTGTACCCCAGGCACTATACGGTGCTCATAATCTCGAAGGACCACAAGATAACCCATGACTAGTACATGCTGTAATAATTGAATAGTAATACTGCAAATAAACAGAAATTAGGCGGAAAATATGCCATAAGGTTCAATGCTGTAATAAAAATAAATACGGTATAACAATACCAAAACTAAAATATCTGTCTGAAAAATACTCTAGTCTGAAAAGCCTCTATTGTCTAAAATATGGAGTTGATAAGACAAGTCCCCAACTAACTCCGAACTATTGAAATAACTTGAAATACTGAAATAATCATCATGTTCTCAAACTAAGAGGACCCACCACTAACTCTATTAGCTGAATACCTGAACTGCTAAGTATGATAAAAAACCTTCGCGTCTGAACCTATGATATAAAATATCATAGCACAAAAGAAAGGTATGCATCAGTACTTTGAAAGTACTAGTATGCAAAGTGAGATAGGCTGAAATGCATGGGTTCATATGCATGAATAATACTGACTGAATAACATGAATATAACTGATTAAAAGTACATACATGAATACGTAAACTGTAATTGAGATCGCGATAACACTAGATACTGAGTTGTATGTTACTGAGTTACTGATATTTAAGTTTAATAATACTGTGTAGCTGATAATTAAGTGAACGTATTTGACAGTCTTGATCTTGTGGAACTATACTGGGTTCCCTACTAAACTGAGTGACTATATCTAATAGTTCTAAATCTATAAAACTGAACTGAGTTCTATTCTGAGACTGGAACATAAACTAAGACTATGGGAAGTAATTATCTAACCGACATGCCACTCTCTGAACTAATTAGGGTCCGACCTATAACCCCAATTGGAAGGGTGTCAGTACCGTGCCAAGGGTAAAGACAACCTGAGTCAACCTCATCTAGCAGGTGATCTTAATGAGAATGGTGGTACCCTCAACTTGCAGGTAGATCACCTTATCAACCCTCAACTGGTAGGTTGATGTCTCAACCTATGATGGCTATATAATTCTGGAACACAAGGACTGCTTCTAAGGATGACACTCTCTACTGGCAGGTGATTCCCCATCCGTTGGTTAACTCAGTGTTGAATCATACTCCTAACTAAATATACATTGAAATAATTTCTAGTTCATACTAGGCTTGACTGAACTATTACTAATTATACAGTCTAGCTAAACTAAACTAAACTGAGTTCACTCAGTTTTTTTGACTGACGAAATACTACTAAATTCTATTTAATGGTTGAATTTACTAAGGTCTGAACTGAATACTAAACTGGACTGGATTGATACGGAGTCTACTAAGTTTTTCCTGAGGTTTGTAACTTATTGAGAGTACTACTGATCATGATATGACTGATACTAGCCTAAAACTGACCACGGCTCTAGGAAATCAGCTAAATTGTCAGGTATTAAATAGCCCCAAGACTAGATAGAATAAATTATAAGACATGGCTCAATCTTGAAACATGATAAATAACTACTTGATCATCATTCATTCATTGGGACATTCTAGCAAACACTTGCATGTCATGAACTTGAATACACACTAACATGATATAATTTTATTATTTAATTCTAACGAACAACTCATCAAACACTTGGAAAGTATTGTATATGCACATAGAACAAATTAATGCATGAACATCACAATTTAAAGGCTTTAACATGAATTCACGTGATACTATATACATTATAGTTGTTTTTACATAAATCTTGCTTTAATCATGGAATAGAAATCCAATCAGTATTCTAATCGTGAATACACTTGAATCCAAATCATGGAAAGCGTGAAATCAAGCTACTTAAAGTTTAAAAGAGTTTATTGGACTCCAAGGGTAGAAGGAACCCTTGGATGAACACTTGACATATCTTGGTTGCTAAATTCTTGAAGATTAATGGTGGAATCTTGAGCCTTGAATTTGAAATTCAATCACCTAGGGTTTTTGTTCTTGAGAAATTTATGAAATAATGAGTGTATGTTGCAATTAGAAGGCTTAATTTTGTATTTTCTAGGGTTGAAGCATGTGGGAAAAGACCCAAATATCTCTAAGGTTGCAAATTTTTAATGACTAAAAATAGAACTGTCGACGCGCAGAACGACGCATCGTGTCATTGGCATCGATGCTATGGCCAACATGCCCCATCGAGTCATTATCGGTTCACTAGAAATTACCACTGGAGCCAAGGAAAAATATTAATCAATGTGATGGCCGATGTATTGTGTCGAGATCACATCAATGCACTATTTTGGATTCCCAAACGTGTTTCAAATGAGGTCCAAAAAATAAGAAACTCGTTCGGGAACACATATTGACATTCCTGATCATGAATCAATCTAAAGATCGATACTTTAAGGTCATAATAGTAATGAAATAGAGTTTCCAACTTACGAAGTCCAAAATAATACTAAGTCTGAATACTTAGCTAAAAATTTTTAAGTTTGGGACCCCTTAACAAGCTTGAAAGATTGAGTTGAGCTTAGGATTTTGTAGGGTCTTACAATATCTTCCCCTTGGGAGCATTTGTCCTCGAATGAAACTAATTAAATTGAGAATATTGATAGACTGGATTTAGACACTGGACATGCACAACTAAAGCATGATTTCATGACTGTAATTACTGATATATTTCTTTATCATATTGAACATGCATATCTGAGGTATGAGTGTATAACTAAACTTGATTCATGAATTTATGATTTGGGATTACTGATAAGATGAGTTTATATACTGAACATGCATGTCTAATGCATGAGTACATGATTGAACTAATTCGTGAATGCATGACTGGGTATGCAACATTAATTGATACCAAGTTTGTAGTTATATTTGAACATGAGACTGAGTAAATTCAAAGAAAAAAAAATACCTTGATCTGAGTCTGAGTTTGAGGAGAAAATGTGAGGACACTTGGTCCACATGTCTACTTCTGCTTTCTAAGTAGCTCCCTCCATGAACTGATCCTGCCAAAGTACTTTGACTAGAGGGACTTCTTTGTTCCTCAGTCTGAAAATCTGATAATCAAGGATTTCGACTATAATCTCTTTATTAAAGAGGTTGTTCTAAATATATATGTCCTCTATAGGTACTACGACTGCTGGTTCACCTATGCATTTCTTAAGGAGACATGGAACACTGGATGCACTAAAGCTAAGTCTGAAGGCAACTCAAGCTCGTAAGATACCATTTTGAAATGACTGAGAATTTGGTAAGGACCGATATTTCGGGGATTGAGATTTCCTTTCTTGCCAAACCTCTTCACTCCTTTCATAGGAGATATTTTCAAATACAAAAAATTACCAATCCCGAACTCAAGATCCTTTCTGTGTACATCTACATATGATTTCTGTTGGCTTTGAGCTATCTTAAGCCTTTCTATGATCAACTGAACTTTTTCTAAGGTATCAAATACTAAGTCAGGCCCTGCCACTATGGCCTTACCCACTTCAAACTAACCAATGGGAGATAGACACTTTCTCCTATAAAGCACCTCAAATAGAGCCATCTGAATACTGGAATGATTGCTGTTGTTATATGCGAGTTCAATAAAGCAAGTGATCACCCCAACTAACTTTAAAGTCTAGTACACACGCTCACATCACATCTTCAAAAGTCTAAATGGTCCTTTCTACTTGACCATCTGTTTGTGGATGAAAGGTTGTACTTAGGTGAACTCGGGTACCAAGACCCTTTTGGAATGCCTTCAAGAAATGAAAGGTAAATTGGGTACGTCTATCTGAGATAATGGCTAATGGAACACCATGCAATCTAACCAACTCCCTGATATAGAGTTTGGTATAATCCTCGGTTGAATAAAAGGTATGGACTAGTAAGAAATAAGCTGATTTGGTCATCCTATCTACAATAACCCAAACTGAATCATGCTTGCAGCGAGTACGAGGCAAACCCATCACAAAGTCCATGTTCACTTCTTACCACTTCTAGGTGGGAATACTAAACTCCTGCATGGACCCACTTAGCTTCTGATGCTCGATCTTAACCTGCTAACATGTTGACCACTTAGCCACAAACTCTATAATGTCTTTCTTCATCCCACTCCACCAATAGATCTCCCACAAATCATAGTACATCTTAGTGGCCCCTGGATGAATAGAGCAACGCGCACCATGCACTTCTACAAGAGTTACTGGCTCAAATTATCTACACCTGGCATACATAGCCGACCTTGGCAGCGCAACATATTATCTCCCCATTTGGAGAAAACCTCTACCTTCTAATCTCTGATTGATTCCTTTAACTTAGCTAGACTGGGATCCCTATCCTACTTTTTCTTTACCTCAGAAACTAGGGGTGAATTTGAACTAATCTACACCCATACACTACCTCCTGACAAATCGACTAAGCGAACACCTAGTTGGGTAAGATGTTGAACTTCCTGATCTAACTTCTTCTTACCACCCTCCAGATGAGCAACACTTCTCAAAGAAATCTTATTGAGAGCATCAGCCACTATATTGTCCTTACCCAAATAATACAAGATACTCATATCATAGTCTTTCAATAACTCCAACCACCTTCTCTGATAGAGGTTTAGGTCTTTCTAAGAGAATACATACTGTAGGCTCTTATGGTCTATGAACAAATCAACGTGCACACCATACAAATAGTGCCTCTAAATCTTTAAGGTAAATACTACTGCTGCCAACTCAAAATCATGAGTAGAATAGTTCGTTTCATGGGGCTTAAGATGTATAGAGGCATAGGCTATGAACTTACCTCTGTGTATCAAAACACACACCAAATTGACTCTAGAGGCATCACAATATACCACAAACCCATCTGGTACAGTCAAAACTGGAGCTGTAGTGTGTGGAGTCTTCAACTCCTGAAAACTCTTTTCACAAGAATCTAACCACTGTAATTTGACTTTCTTCTAAGTCAATCTAGACATAGGGGATGCAATAGATGAAAATCCCTCAATAAACCATTGGTAATAGCTATCCAAGCCCAAGAAACTCCTGATATCTGATAGAGAGATGGGTCTAGGCCAGTTTCTTACTTTTTTGGTCATTTGGGGATCAACTTTAATACCATCACCGAAAATGATATGGACAAGGAAGGCTACTGACCTTAGCCAAAATTTGTACTTACTGAATTTGGAAATTAGCTGGTGGTTTTTGAGAGTCTGCAATACTATTATGAGATGGTATGCATGATCATGCTCTCTGCAGGAATAGACAAGAATATCAACTATGAAGACTATGATGAACATGTCTAAGTATCATTTGAACACATAGTTCATCAAGTCTATATGGCTACAGGGGCATTGGTAAGACTAAAGGACATGACTAAGAATTTGAAGTGACCATACCGAGTTCTAAAAACTCTCTTCGGGATGTCACATTCTTTGATTCTGAGCTGATAATAGCCTGATCTGAGGTCTATCTTAGAAAAGTAACTGGCTCCCTGAAGTTGGTCAAACAAGTCATCGATTATGGGAAGTGGATACTTGTTCTTGACTGCGACTTTATTTAGCTGACGTTTGTCAATACACATTTTGAGAGAACCATCTTTCTTATGTATGAATAAAATTGGTACGCCCCACGGGGACACACTGGGTTTGATAAATCCCTTATCTAGGAGATTTTTAACTTTTCTTTTAATTCTTTAAGTTTTGCTGGAGCAATTCTGTATGGTAGAATAAATATGGGCTGAGTATCTGGAAGAAGGTTTATTCCAAAGTCAATTTCCATTTTGAGAAGAACTTCGGGAAGATCTTCGGGAAACACATCTGGGAATTCATATTCTATTGACACTGATTCAAGAGTAGGTGATTTTGAACTAGAGTTCTGGACTCAAATAAGATGGTAGACACATCCCTTATATATTATTTTTTCTCACCCGAAGGTAAAAAACAAGCTGGCCCCCTAAGTGTTAAAGTACTACCCCTTCATTTTAGGACGGGCTTATTTGGAAACTAGAATTGGACAATTTTGTTTCTATTGTTGACTGAGGCATAGTAGGAATGAAGCCAATCCATACCGAGAATGACATCAAAATCAGTCATCTATAATTTGACTAAGTCTACTGAAGTAACTTTCTGAGATTTCATAATCGGATAGTTCTTGTATACCCGTCGGGCTATTTTAGATTTACCCACTGGGGTAGAGACTGAGAAAAACTCTAATAGAATTTTGGGACTGACTTTAAAATCAAATGCTATGTATGGAGTAACAAAGAACAACGAAGCTCCTGTATTTAGCAAAGCATAAACATGTAAATAGAAAACTTGTAACATTCTAGTGACCACATCAGGAGAATTTTCCTAATCATGTCAGGAATGAAGAGCATAGAGTCTGTTTGGGCACTGCCTACTGGTGGTACTGGAAGCGATACCCTACTGATTTAGGTGATCGGACTGAGCTGGGGGTGGTTATACTGACCCTGAGAACTTGACTGGGGACAATCTCTGACTCTATGGGCTGGCTTGCCACACCCAAAACATATATCTCTAATCACTATACAGATACCCTAGTGATTTTTGCCATATTTTTTACAAAGGGGATTGGTTCAGGGGCTGCTGACACTAGACTGGGATTTAGGGCCTGGTGCCCTATCTTTATTACTGTCCCTGAAATTTGGCACTGGAGCACCTTATTCTTCTCGCTTTTTTATTCTCTTTCTTCTTCTCCTTATTCTTAGCCTCCTCTATCTACTGAGCATAAACCATGAGCCTGGATATGTCTATCTTCTTAATCAACCTTGCAGTCCTACACTCCTTGACCACACTATTAGACACGCCAGACACATACTTACTTATCTTAGATCTGCTATCTGCTACTACATGAGGAGCGTATCTGGCTAATTGAGTATATTTGAGAGAATACTCTTTCACTATCATGTTGCCCTACTTTAGATTTATAAACTCCAAAACCTCTACTTCCCTTAACTCCAATGGGAAAATCCTATCTAGAAAAGCAATGGCAAACTCCTCCTATTCTATAGGACCTGCATATGCGACCCTTTCTGCTTTGTACTTTTTGAACCATAAGTGGGCCACATCCTACAACTAATGCAGCTAACTCAGCACTCTCAATAGCAGTCACTCCTATAATATCTGTAACTGTATGCTCCTGATCAATAAACTCCTGAGGGTCCTCATCTGACTTAAACCCAATAAAAGATAAAGGATTTATTTAGGTAAAATCCTGAATCCTGAGAGCAGTAGTATTGGCAACTGGGATGGACATAATAGAAGTTAGACGTTCATTCTGGGCTACAACAGAATGAGCTAAGGTGGTGAAATCTGCTCTAAATTCAGCGTGAGAGATTTGTTCATCCAAAGGATCTCGCTGGACGGCCTGGGATTCTGGCTGGTCTCCCGTTCCTCTTTCCTTAGTTCTCTTTGGAGCCATATTCTGAAGAGAAATTTTTATTAGACAGGGATTTTAAATAGAGCTCATGCTTACTCGCATGACATGAATACTGAAAGAAGGAAAACTTTTCCTAAAACACCTCGCAGCCTCCTGTCAATAAGTATGGTGTGCTACACACCCATGCACAAGATTCTACTAGATGTGGCTTTCATACTTCCTAGGAATTTATTGAACCATAGTATCTAATACAAATTTTGTAACACCTCGAGTCTGTACCCCAGATGCTACACGGTGCTCATAATCCCAAAGGACCACAAGCTAACCCATGCCTGGTACTTGTTGTAATAACTAAATAGTACTACAATAAATATGCAAAAATTAGGCAAAAAACATGCCCTAATGTTCAATGCTGTAATAAAACTTAATACAGTATAACAATATCAAAACTAAAACATCTATCTAAAAAATACTCTAATCTAAAAAGCCTCTATGGTCTGAAATATGAAGTTGATGGGACAAGTCCCCAACAAACTTCGAACTACTGAAATAAGATGAACTACTAAAATAATCATCTTTTCCTTAAACTAAGAGGACTCACCACTAACTATGTCAGCTGAATATATGAATTACTAAGTATGATCGAGAACCCGCGCATCTGGACCTATGATATAAAAAATTATAGCACAAAAGAAAGGTATGCATTAGTACTTTGAATATTCTGGTGTGCAAAGTGAGGTAAGCTAAAAGGCATGGGTTCATATGCATGAACAATAATGACTGAATGAAATAAATATAACTGAATAAAAGTACATGTATGAATACGTAAACTGTAACTGAGATAGTGACACTGGATACTGAGTTTTGACTAATTTACTGATATCTGAGTTTACAGATACTGTGTAGCTGATAACTGAGTGACTGGATGTGACATTCTTGATCCATTAGAACTATACTGAGTTCCGTACTTAACTGAGTAACTGTATCTGACAGTCCTAAATCTGTAGAACTGAACTGAGTTCAATTATAAGACTAGAACAAAAAATGAGACTATAGGAAGTAATCATCTAACCGACATGCCCCTCTCTAAAAAGATTAGGGTCCAACCTGGAACCCCAACTGGAAGGGTGTCAATATCATGCCATAGGTAAAGACAAGATAAGTCACCCTCATCTGGCAGGTGCTTAGAACAAGAATTGTGGTACCCTCAACTAGTAGGTAGATCACTTCATCAACCCTTAACTGGAAGGTTGATGTCTCAACCTATACTGGCTATGTAGTTTTAGAACACAAGGACTGCTTCTAAGGATCACACTCTCTACTGGCAGGTGAGTCCTCATCCATGGGTTCACTCGATGCTAAATCCTACTCCCAACTGAATAGACACTGAATTAATTTATAGTTCAAACTAGGCTTGACAAAACTATTACTGATTATACTGTATAACTGAACGAAATTGAGTTCACTGAGTTCCATTGAGTGACGAAATACTACTGAATTCTGTTAACTGGCTGAATTTACTAACTTCTAAATTAAATACTGAACTGGACTGGACTGATACTAAGTCTACTAAGCTTTTCCTAAGTTCTGTGACTAACTGTGAGTTCTACTGATCATGACATGACTGATACTAGCCTGAGACTGACCATGCTTCTAGAAAATCAGCTAAATTGTTATGTATTAAATACCCCCAGGACTCGATAGTATAAATTATAAGACATGGAACAATCTTGAAATATGATAAATAACTACTTGATCATCATTCATTCATTTGGAAATTCTACCAAACACTTGCATGCTATGAACTTGACTACATGCTACCATGATATAATTTCATTACTTAATTCTTATGAAAACTCATCAAACACTTGGAAAGCATTGTATATGCACATAGTACAAATCAATAGATGAATATCACAATTTTAAGGCTTTAACATGAATTCATATGATACTACATACATAGTAGTTGTTTTTATATAAATATTGCACTTAATCATGGAATAGAAATCCAATAAACATTATAATCATCAATACACTTGAATCTAAATAACGAAAAGCATGAAATCAAGATACTTGAAGTTTAAAAGAGTTTCTTGGTCTCCAAGGTTATAAGGAACCCTTGGATGAATACTTGACATACCTTGGTTGCTAAATTCTTAAAGATTAATGGTGGAATCTTGAGCCTTGAATTTAAAATTCAATCACCTAGGGTTTTTGTTCTTGAGCAATTTATGAAATAATGAGTGTGTGTTGAAATTTGAAGGCAAAATTTCAAGTTTTTGGGGGATGAAGGACGTGGGAAAATACCCAAATACCCCTATGGATGTGGCTTTTTAATGACTAAAAATAGAAATGTTGATGCGCAAACCGATGCGCTACATCATTGGCATCGATCTAATGGCCAACACACCATATCGAGTCTACATCAGATCACTGGAAATATCCACTAGAGACAAGGAAAACTATTGATCGATGTGATATCCGATGCACCGCGTCAAGATTGCATCGATGCACTATTTTGGATTCCCAAACATGGTTCAAACGAGGTCCAAAAAATATGAAACTCATCCGGGAACACCTACTAGCATTCTTGATCATGAATCAATCTAAAGATTGATACTTTAAGGTTATAAGAGTCATGAAATAGAGTTTCCATTTTATGAAGGCCAAAATAATACTAAGTCTGAATACTTAGCTAAAATTTTCTAAGTCTGGGATCCCTTATCAAGCTTAAAAGACTGAGTTGAGCTTAGGATTTTGCAAGGTCTTACATAACCAAAATGATCATCACAAATATGCATAAATTTGATATCATAAACTATTTTAGTCCTATTCCTAAAAACAAGTATCAACCCTAAAACAAACATAAAAATAAGAGAGTTAAGAGAACATACCAAATTAGATGATGCAAATGGATTGAAATGCACAATTGGACACTCAACACAAAGGTAGAACTCAGAGAGAATTTAAAAAGGGGTTTGTGAGGGGAGAGTAGAAGTCAGATGGTATTTTAAATTTGTTTGAATATGATCACAGTCCTTATTTTGCAATAGTAGACACTCGGCTGCCACAATCGCTATGACACAGGCCGCGATCGCGATAACTGTGACAAAAATTTAGGTCCCCTACACTCCTCTATTCAGTTCAAAACATGATAATTTCACACTCTTCCTTTTTTAATTTCAATAAACACTCCTCATAGCACCACCTTTTCATGAATTATGCCTAATCTAAAAATAAAATCAACACTATCATGCATAAACTAAAGGATACGTGCCACTTTTGTTGAATGATGGGTTGTTTCCTATCTTTGGTGGTGAAACGCTGCTTAAACTATCATTTATGTTTCCACTTAGAAGATTGAATCTCCATCCCTACTTTTGGTCACGTTGAATTGAGTGGTAGAGGGACAAAAAATTTAGATCTTCCAAGATAAAAAGTGATAGAATGGATGGCATAGTTATATGGTTTGTATCTCACCACATTGAAGACTTTAACCTTTTACCCAACTTCACATCAAATTTTTGACTTGGATCCATGGGTAAGGGTTAGAACATTAAAAGGCCATTAATTGAACATCGGAATTTGAGCTCCTTAGACTTGGAGTGGGGGGTGACCATGTGCTCATTAGGAGCGTCAAACTCCAAAATTTAGGGGTGGTTCTTCTTCTCCCCAAAATATATCATTTGCTCGGGTGGATAGATTTTCCTCAAACCCACCAAGCACAATGTTGAAAAATGGTTCGAATAAGGTCCATCCCTTAATTCCAAAATTGTATCCCTTTTGTCATCCTCACCTTGAGATGGGCTAGAATCTTCATAAGAGATTTGCTTGGCTTCTTCTTTTGACTCTAGCACTATTTCTTCACTTTTGGCATCTTCAACAATATTTGGTTTGGTTGGTTAGGAAATCACCAAGGATTGTTCACTACCAAGAGCATCATTAACCACATAGCTTGGTTTCTCTTCTTGATTCACCTCCTCTTGGGAAGTGGGCAAGGTGTTGATTTTTACAATATTTGTTTCTTTGCCTATTTTCTCTCTCTTAGCGATCTCTCTTCTAAATGCCTCATTGTCTTGATGTATGTCTTGCACATTCTCTTTTCTTGTAGTTACCCAATCCAAAATGGTTTGAAGAATAGCTTTAAAACTATTGGACCTAATATTTTGTTCTTTCCTTTTCGTATAATGATACTTATGAAACTCATAAGAAGAACTAGTAATTGGGTTATCATAATTAGGGGATGGAGCATTTGGACAATAACTCCAATATCCATCCGGACCGCCACACAAAGAAAAATAATACTCCTAATAGGATCAAGATGGTGCTTCCATCTCTTTTTTGGGGAGCATATCTACAATCTTGCCGAAAGTGAGGTCCACCATAATATGGACATGGATCGTCAAAATAGGATTTCCAACTGCCAAAGTCATAATTATCCCAAGATGCCATGGAGTAAAGTAAATAAACAAAATTTACCTAGCACAATAAGCAAAAGAAAATCACAAGCACTTATTTACAAGTTTGAATTTAAGCAAGTAAGCTAAAATTCTAAACTAACTCAATACGCCAAATTGTTCCCTGGCAACGACACCATTTTTGATAACGCTCAACTTACACGTCAATTTAAGGTCAAGACAGACATTATTAATTTATTTACCAAACTTTTAATTCAGGGTTGAATCCACGAGGAACAATATGAGTGGGTATCAAATTAGCTTAAAATAATGGATACTTACTGAATTCAAACCTAGAGTATAAGAAGATAAAAAAGAGGGGTTGGAAAATATCACAACGAAAATTTCTTTTTGGGATTTTTAAGAATTAATTAGGGGCTATGTATAATTAGAGTCTAATCAATTAGGCATGGATCTTGGGGTTACGTCTTACTAAGGGAATGTAAAATGAGGGTGTTAATAATTTAATTTCACTTTTAGTAGATAAAACATGGGAATTTTCAGTTAGGGGTTTTGGTACTATCCTTTTAACAAAGAACCAAACTATCACCCATTGATTCTTTTAAATTCCAAATGGGTGTGTTCAACAATTGGTAACCAAACCTCAATTTAAGCATCCCTATTTCTAGGATGATGCCTAAGCCATAGCCATTCCACAAGTTATCCTTATTTCTAAGATAATAAAAAGGGAACAACTATAACCTAAGTAATTGTTCACAAATGCTCATGCCACCTTCAACCCCTCTATAAAGGATAGTTGAAAGATGTAGGTTACCCACATTCCTTTGTCAAGGATGATGTGGGAGTTAGGAAATTTGAGGCTTTCACTAGAAAATTCTAAATTATCTTCAAGAATTTGCAAAATCCATCAAAATGAACTACTAATTGAAGATAACAATAACAACCCACACACATTTTGACCCTATTCATACATAACTCCAAGAGGAAAACTAGCTTCTCATAAGATGAATAAATAAATATTTACCAAAAATCTACATTGATTTGATTTATAGGAGACTAAGTAAATGTTACTTCAAACTTTAAACTCAAACAAATCTGCAATAGGAGTTTTCTTATCCTCCACTTAGAAGCTACTCCAATGTATTCTTTGTCAAAAATTAATACAATATTTTCTTCTCCAAGTATGGAGACTAAAAACTAGAACAAATTCAATTCTTAGGAATTATTTTCCTTCACTAGAATGATAGGGTTTGAGTATTGTTTAGGGCAAATTTTAGGAACAGTTAGAGAATATTAGGTACAAAATTCGGTTCCAATTGGATTTTATAAGTGCATATTTTTTGGAGCAATTTTGATGATGTCATTAATTGTCCATATGATGACCTTTATGAACTTTTGCAACACTGAAATACCAAAGCTTCAACTTGAAAACCAACAAATTATCATATATGATAATGTGTAAAGTACTATCTTTTCCTAATAAAACATATCAAAGGTTGGATAGAAGAGTCTTAAGCTCTAGCTTTGGCGGCTCTTAACTGGATGATTTGGTAGGTGGACTTTCTCAGTTCTTCAAGTCACCTACAAGATCCATTGGGTTCTTGGGATAATTAACAATTCATTTAATAATGTCACCACTTCATCACAGTGTGATATCTCTTCACCACCATAATTCTACACCCCTACTACCACTGATTCACCTATAAAATCAACCTCTAAGGTATAAAAAACTAGTTCACCATTGAATAAATAACCAAAATGACTTGTAAATCCTATGGTTGTTTTATTAACTTGCACAAATTGAGGGAAACTTCTCCATTGTTAACTCTAAATTTCAATCCTCTACTTTTAATATCCACCAAAGCTCTCCTAGTAGAAAGAAAAGGCCTACCAACAATGATGGGCACTTCTTAGTCAATCTCACAACCAAAAATAACAAAATAATTAGGGAATATAAATTTATCAACTTTTACTAAGACATTATCTAATACTCTAATTGATCTTTTGATGGACCAATTAGCCATAAAAAAACTCATTTTCATGGGCTTTGGAGCTCGGACTTTAGGAATTATATTAATAATTGCACTAAGTCACACAAAGAATTTGCATATGGATACATCTCAATAGGGCATGAGATTATAAAAACTCTGGTATCTTTCTTCTTTATGACCAAGTTGCTTGACATAATCATGCTATAATGGTATGAAGCTTTGAAGGCTTTAAAACTCGTACTCTTATTCTTAGTCTCTAAGTCTTTTACGAATTTAGCGTATTTGGGCTTTTCAAGCAACGTATAAACAAAGGAGATACTGACTAATAGATTTTTGAAAAAGGATGGAAACTTTTTAACCGACATCATCCTCTTTCTTATTCAACCTATGTAGGAATGGAGGAGGAACTTTCATCATTGGCTTTGAAATAGAAGGAATTTTATCTGATTTTGAACTTTATTCTTTGAATTCCTTTTGTTTATAATCATTGCCACTTTCATCTTAAAACATTATTGGCTCCTCAACATTCAACTCGTTATGATTCAACTCCTCAAGATTAGGGTTAAGTAACTTCTCAACGCGTTTTTTTTCACATTTGTGGGCTCTATAGTGATCTATTTGTCAGAAGTTTCACCCATCTCATCATTTAGTATCTTTTATATCTTACTAATTATCACCATACAATGTGTATTGTCTTTTTTTGGATTAACCATCATGTCACTAGGAAATCTACCTTTTTATCTTAGATTATGGTGGATGAGATTTAACTCAAATTTGTTTAATGGAGACTGCATGAGATATGACCATTTAATTCAATAGAGAGAAAATACTCCTTATATGTTTAAGGACCTTGTCACTGCCGTTGACTTGGATAAGAATTATTCCAATCATGTCTTCTTTTCTATAGTTTCTTGGGTCTAAAATGGATTCTTTATCTTTTGGTCAATCATGAGCGGGAACATATTTAGATCTATCATGATCCCTATTGTAATGACCCTTCCAGTCATTTTTTATATTTTCAATTATCTTTATCATTAGGGTTTCTCCATAGCTGCCTAAGTTATTTATGACTTTCTAGGACCGATGGTTCGGTTACTGGGCAGTTCATTTGATTTTTAGAACCAATTCCCTATTTAGAACTCTTCGTTTGTTCTAAATGGCAACTGGACAAAAACTTCAGTAAAATGATCTTGGATACAAATTTTAACTATGCCAACAGATCTGAAATATTGATTTTAGGCTAGGTAGACCTTTGGTTTGGGTACCAATGCAAACGATCTCATTTTGACCTATTGGTTGGAAACTTACAAATTTGGAAATATAGATTTGGGACCCATATTAGGTCAAAACAAACTCGAATTGAAAATTTGACTTTGCCAATGCATTTAAAACAATGAAATTAGTGTGGTTACATAGTTTATTTGTGAATATTATATTCTAAATGAGTCCCGAGGCATTGGTCAAAACTTGGGAGAATTCCAAGGTTTAGATGCAATCTGTGAGGGAAAGATATAGCACAATCGCGCAATGGGCTTTATGGCGACCACGACTCATAGACGGCGATCGATGCATCTCCTTTCTTGAGGGTCTAGAAATAGACCCTAAAATCACAAATTTTGCTATTTTCCCTTGATCATTGAGAGATTAAAACCCTAAATGGGTATGATAACTCAAAATTTAGTATGGTGGATGACTTGGGAGCACTTGCTAAATATTTTTTATCACGAATATCTTTAAATGTAAGGTAAGAATCCTTCGAATTAATGGTTGAAATTATTAGTTTTAACCCAAAACCCCGATTTAGCTTAAGGCTTGCTTTTATCCCCAAATTAGCTTTATTTTCACCCATTTCTTGAGGATTATGGTTCCATGTTTATGTATGAACATTGGTTTGACCTCACAAATGTATTTTCCATATTTGGGACCCACTTGAGGTTTTTGGACCCGAAGCATAATAGTGCACCATGGGTATTATTAGACTCGTGTTGATGAGTAGATTACTATTTTGATACTATGATGGCATTTTGGGGTTTCTGAAGTGAAGATAGACGTGTGGTGAATGGTGTAAGGTTTGTAGTTCAGCTTTGAGGTAGGTTTCTATCTACTCTTCTCCATAGATGATGTGTGATATGTATTACATGTGAATGTAAATATTAATTTTGATTATGCACATGATGTCTTAGTATTGTATATTAAAGTTGGGAATTAGATGAGGCTTTTGACTCGTAAGTAGGAATGTGTAATATCCTTTTAGAATCCCATTGCCCTCTCCCTAGATTGGACTAATTTGTATCATGGATATGGTATAATGCTAGGTTTAGGATGTGGTTTATATATTGGAATCATGGTTTGAATGATTAATCTTAGTTGAGATACTCTAGTGATCTTAAAGCCGTAAATCGGGTTGACTGGACTTGAATGTCCATGTTTCTAGATGAAGTTACTATCTTAGAATTAATTATGGCATACTTGACATTTAGATGTTGAGCTAGATACCTTATCCTAGTTTGGGAAATAGTTTTCCAAATGTGGAAATTGAGGATTAGAAGTGGGATCGTTCGTCCCACTTAGGTTAAGACTCGTGTTAGCCATTGTGGACTTTGTTGCAGATGTTGGGACTAGCTGAGACTTGTGAGACTTAAGAATAAGTTTACTTCGTGACTTGGCAACTATTGATTACTTTCCCCGAATTATGAATAATGAATTATGGCCATGATGTTCTTGATAGAAATGATATTGGGCCTTTAGAGATACTATTTCCTTCTTGATGTGATATTAGGCCTTTAGAGATGATAATTCTCTTAGATATAATAATTGTCCTTGAGATGGGATATTCCTCATAGTCATGATTTATGACCTATTTATACAAGATGCCTTATAGGTATTATATTTCTCCTAGTTATGATTTATGGCCTAGTAATATGTTATATCTCCTAGATGTGAGATGCCTTTCTTATGTTATGGTTCTTAAATGAGAGAAGATTCTGAATATGCTTTATGGCTTATAAATATATGATTCCTCATAGTTAGACCATGACTTACAAATATAAGGTGGTTTAGTATTATGATTAGTGATAAGAGTTTTGGATGCATATGTGGGCCTAAGGTCGTGATTATGATGTTATGATTAGTTTGAACCCAATATTAGGCCAAGGGCCATGTTATGATATGAATTGAGTATTCGAGAAGTAATTATCCTTGTAAAGGATAAGGTTGTAGTGTATGAATATATATGTGTGTGTTTATATACACATCTCTCTGGTATGGGATGCAAAAAGATGAAGTATGATGTTTATTATTCAAATGTTTGAATACTGGTGAAGGCATGTATAGATTCAGTACATTTATGATTATTTCATAGGTGATTGATACGATTCAAATTATGTTATAATGTTGTTATTGTTGTCACTAACTAAGGGTCAAAGCCCACTTTCTACCTTTATAATGGATTTCTTCATCATAACAATTACCCATTTTAATGAATAATTTATATATGTAAAAGAAGATAATAATGATGATTTAAAAACTGAATCGAGATAAGTTTCGGCCTATGATATGAGACTACTAATTATTTCGATCATGGAAGATTTCGTCCCATTCTACACTTATTAATGATTTAGTCTCAAAGATCACTCTAAGCAATGGATTTATGACTTACACTCTTTTAGTCACGGCTAGGGTCTGTGCACCTTTTATATATATACATACTTATGGATAATGTGATATTGATAATGAGCGATGAATTATAGAGATATACACTACCTTGCTTCTCTTTCGATATCTATTTACTTTAGCCCTTCTGGGGCTTGTAATTTACATTATCTCGTGGGACTTGTCATTTACTTTATCCCTCATGGGGCTTGCACTTTACTTTAGCCCTTCTGGGGCTTGCTCTTTATTATGCAACTTTGATTTGAATATTATGATGATGATATTGATACTCGACAAGGCCGGAGGATATTGTGATGATGATGTTGATGCTCCACAATGACGGAGGATATTATGATGATATAATTTTACCCAGGAAAGATGGAGGATATTATGATGATGATTTTGATACCCAAAAAGGCCGAAGGAGGTTGCGATGATTATATAACCAGCAAGGACAGATTCTAATCTTGATGATGATGATTATAGTACTGTGGATTCTATTTCATTCATTCTTGCAAGACATCACCTATCACTAGTATGCACCTATGTCTAGCATTTGGTATGGGTCGGTTGCATAGATATGGGTGATGACTATTAGCCTCCTCAAATAATATTTTAATAATGACAAACAAAGTTTTAAATGATGACAAACTAATGAATGAATCTTTTGCATGATAAAGGATGCAAGGTACTGGATAATTGCTGATGGGAAAAGAATTAAACATCTATCAAAGATCTCCCTAAGAAAGGAAAGACATCCAATCATAAGAAGATCATGAAACTCTCTAAAAAATGAAGGAATAGTAATCTCAAGAAGATCACGACACTCTCTAAGAAAGGAAGGACATCCAATCACAAAAAGATCACGGTACTTAAATAGAAACCTTGGAAATGAAAATAAAATTCCTAGATTCATGGAACACCGGATCAATTAGAAAATCAATCAGGATCTAAACGAAGGAAAGAAAGACATAACTGTTACATAGACATCAAAGACTAAAAAGAAGTAAAGATCACAAATATATCTGATATGAACGTAACCCAAAGATGTATATAGACATATTTGATATGGACATATCAAACAGCTATATCCCTCAATTAAAGAAACAATTAAAATCCTTGATTGAGAAAAAATCTCTTGGGTTTCCATATGAAGTGAAGTAGCCGAAGACTATAAAAAGAGAAAACCGAAGACAGACACTCTTTCCACAACTTTAAGTAGAAACGTTAAAGTATCTTAATCTTAGTCCAAGAAGGCTTTGTAAATGTAGTTTACAATTGTTATATAAAGAGTAGGATCAAGTCAACTTTGTAACATCTACTGAAGTTGTGTCACAAAATCTGAAGAGCAAAATATGTCTGCAGAATTTGTTTCCCATAGTTGTACTCGAACCAAATTTTCAGCGATCTAAAGGAAACTTGAAACCCAAGGGGACTGGACGTATGCACTGGATTGGTATGCCGAAATAGGATAAATATTTGGGTTGTTTACTTTATGTTATTATTTACGTGCTTAACTATTTATGTTTAAGCTATTTGTGAAGTGTTTTTGATCCGCAGGCGAGTCGACTGTGAGGATTCAGTAGTTGACTCACAAAAGAAAATTTCAATTCACCCCCTTCCTTGAATTTCAATTGGCATCAGAGCAGGTCTCACAGATAGCATTGCCTAACCGCAAATGACCAAAGATAAAATGGCTAATTATCAAATTCCCGGTGCTCTTCTTATGGAGGGTCACTCCTCCATAAGACCACAATACTTAAATGGACAACACTATTCATATTGGAAAAACAGATTTACTATCTTTGTCCAATCAAATGACTACCAAGCCTAGGTTGTCATAAAAAAGAGCCCTAAGCCAATTCTAGGGCTCAAGGAAAAACAAAAGGACAAGGATAAATAATCCAATACTACTGATATGGAAGATCTTGAAAATTTTTATATTATCAAAGAACAATATGAAGCAATCTAAACTAATGCATGTGCTATAAGTTTACTTTTATGTGCAATTAGCGGAGAAGAATACAAAAAGATCTCAACGTGTGATATACCAAAAGAAATATGGGACAAACTGGAGGTAACCTATGAAGGAACCACAAAAGCCATGAAGTTAAAAACTGTTGTTCTTATTAATGAATATGAGCTGTTCAAAATGGAGAAAAATGAGGATATTGAATCAATATTCACCAGATTCAGTAAAATTGTGTGTGAAATAAAATCCCTGGGGATGATCAATCCTCAGAGCCTGCAAGTCTAGAGACTAGTCCAAAGTCTCCCTAAGATTTAGGAAACCAAGACTACCATTCTAGAAAATAGAGATCTTGACAACATTACTTCTGATGAACTGCGAGGTAACCTTATTGCTTATGAAAAAATTTTTATCAACAAGTTTTATAAGGATGAAAAGAAGAAAGGAGTATCTTTCAATGCTGTTCCAACCAGCTATGAGTACATTCTGCAAGATTATAATAGCGAAGGAATAACCCTCACCAACTGTGGGGTATGGAAGATAATGAGACAAAGACAACAAGGATCCCAAGGAGGCCAAAGTAATAATTCCATCAGAAATAGTGAACACTGCTACTATTACAAAAAGCTTGGTCACTTCAAATAGAATTATCCAGAATTAAAAAGAAGAACATCCAGGAAAAATCAAAACTTTGGATCCTAGAGTGATAAAGATGAAACCAAAGAAGAGATTGAGGCCATGAATATGTGCTTCATGGCAACTGGTGAATCCAGCATGGTAAGACTACAAGATTTCCATAATTGTAATACTCTTGAATCTAACCTGGATATTATTATTGATGAACTTCAAAAAGTTATAGATGAGTATAAGAAACTTGCCTAAGAGAAGAAAATTTTTAAATCTAAATGTAAACAAAAACTCAAAGAGGAACGATGAAATTGGAAAAAAGAAATTGACACATGTCAAATTAAAGTTGACCAACTTCATGAAGAGCTTGACGATACAAGAATAAAATTTAAAAAATTTTGGGCATCCCCAAGTCATAGTTTCATAAGATCAAACTCATTTAAAAACTACTCGAGTTCCTCATCAGGGTCATTTAAATTATCTAAGAACTATTTCTCCTATCAAGGGCCTGTTTGTTTTATTAGTGGACAGAGAGGGCACAAATCCTACAGTTCCAGGCATAAGCCAAAAAATGTACGAGTTTGGAAGCCCAAAGGGAGTACATCTAACCTACAAAGACCCAAGATTGCTTGGGTACCTAAGTAGAATTAATCTCCTTGTTTTACAGGAGAATATCCAAAAGATCCATAACAAGACAGAATTGATGATGGATGTTCCAGAACTATAGCTGGAGAGAAAAAGTTTTCACAAAAAAATATGTCAGATTCAGTAATAACTTCAGAGGAAATATCATCAGAGTCGACTATACC
The DNA here is from genome assembly GCF_002878395.1 of Capsicum annuum. NCBI lineage: Eukaryota > Viridiplantae > Streptophyta > Magnoliopsida > Solanales > Solanaceae > Capsicum > Capsicum annuum. Next base: position 126,553,728 of record NC_061115.1, on the reverse strand, counting down.
CCCTTTTAGAGTCGACTCTTGCAGGTAAAACGATTAAATAAATAAAGATGTTTTCCCTCTAGGAGAATACTGCCTTAAATATCTTTTCCTTATGATAATGTAAAAATCTAATGCAAATTGTCCTTGACTTTTTATTTTCGTTTCTTTTACAAAAATTATTATTTTTTTGTGTATACTTTTCTGTAAATTCTAACATATTTTTGTGAGAATTTTGGCCACTCTGATGAAGGCCTCCTCTGATGAGCGTAACTCAGTAAGGAACAAACTTTAGTTGACTCATCAATAACCGGAGCAGTATTCAAAACTCTCAAAAATTGTTCTATGAATCCTACGTCAACTACTTGGTTATAATTTGTCTTTTAAGATTATGCCTAGAACATGTGAAAATTTTGTATTGATCGTATGTTTAAATGATTTTGTTTAAGTATGTTCGAGTCAAGTAGTTTTTGTGCATGATATTTTTTTGGGTTCTCAGAAAAAATTTGTGTCAATAATTTATGCTTCTTATTTTTAGACACAGATCATTTTTACTTTGTCTAACCTTATTTTTACTAAGAAAAGGTTCCCAAAAAGGATTCTGCGTTCATGACTCATGAGTCATACTTTTGGTCTTCATTTTTACTCAGTTCTATTTTTCTTCTTACCAAAACTTTCAAAAATTTCTGGAGAAAATCTCAGTGCTGAATATTTTAATTTCCAAAAAGATTTTTAATATTTTTGGCACAAAAAGCTTCAACTTTTTCTGGCCTTTCTGTCATTTCCTTTCAAATCTTCCCTCTCTCATGCCACCTCCCTCTTTTCCTTCGTTATTACCTGCTAGTCTCTTTTCCCAACACTTCTCCACCCCTTCATCTTTAACCCTAACCCTCTGCACTTTCTCTTCCATCTATCTCTTCTCTTCCTCTTTGCTCATGGTTTTTCTCATCCATCCTCATCTTCTCTACTATGACTAAAACCCAATTAAAGGCTAATCTTACAAAAGCTTTCCCTAATCAAAAGCCCTCAAATATTGAACCTATCCTTCTCCCGAAGTCCTTTATAGAGGTGTCCTCTCACTCCATCTAGCCAACTATATCCAAAAAGCGTACCGCCTCTAGTCTCTTGTTGTCCTCTAACAAAAGAAAATCATTTTCTCTGGAGTCTCTTTCTTTAGAAGACATGTATAAATTCTGGTCTCTTGCCCATAAAGAGAAGTTTCTCTCCATCAAGAATTACCCCATTATTTATAGATGAATCTTCAAATTCTCCCTCTTAAAAGAGTTTCATTGTAATATCGGTTACTTTCTCAAAGCTCAAGACCTATCGATGATTCTTCACCTATCTGGGTTGGAGTTGTTTGAAGATCTAATGCATATGTTTTTTGCCAATCTCTGCCTTTCCTGTGATAGTGGGGAACTAGAAACTCTGGTTGTTTATATACGTATTGTTCTAAATGACTTCTTATTTGAGAAAGTGTTTCACAAAAAATTCTCTGGCATTGTCCCATTTATAAATAAAAGCTAGCCTGAGAATATTGAATTGAGTTTTGATGAAGTGAAGGAGGTTTTCTCAGAACCTGATACAAATAGCTCTGCTTTTTGTCTTCTATACCTCAATTTTTACAATAGGATTTTGGTACATATCATGGCAACAACCCTGATACCCCAAAAAGGGTCCCTCAATAATGTGACTTATAGAGATATATTTGTCCTCTACTGCATAATAAGAAAGTACAAAATTAACTAAAGTATCTGGATTCATGAGCATATGGTGGAAAGTGTAGCTAACTGCCATGCCTCAAAAAGACTACCCTACGGTTTTCTTATCACTCGGATTGTCATCTACTATGGAATTGACCTTTCAGCTTATCCAGTGGTAGAAGTCTCTGCCACCTATGATTCATAAACCTTCGCAAGCATGGGTTATGTCGTGATTGAGAAAGAATTGTGTAAACAGGAATCTATCAATTACCAATATAAGACATCTGGCATAATTAAAATAGTGCCTAAATCCATGTTTTATGCAGATAAGAAGACTAAAAAATCAAGAACAAGATCACTTCCATCAAAGAAGGAATTACTAGTACCAAGGAGTCGACTTCCAAGTTGCGGCAGCAGGGAAAAGAAATAGGTACTAACATAGGTAAAGTGCAACTCTCTCTTGATGACTTCAAAAAGACAGGAGTGTAATTGTTTAACAGGGAGTTTTCCCATGTTGAGTCCATCAAGGAAAAATCTTTTTCCTCCTCAAATGAGCTTGCTGTCTCAGTTTAGAATTCTAACTCAAATTTCATCAAAAGTGTTAAAAAATCTTATGATCGCTTTTATTCTAATATGCACAACACTCTCACTTATTTCATTGCAAAAAGACATTGACCTCTTTCATTCAAAAGGGGTACGTCCCTTCATGAACTTCGAACTTTATAAAGATACTACATACTCCTGCTCTAATATATATAACTGCATAACTAGTACTCTATGCTATTTTGGCTTGTTATTCTACTATTGTCTAGTTCTGTGTTGTTTTGTTTTGTGGCTCGATATATTCCAATTGCTATGCTTGCTATGTTTTCTTTTTTATTATACCAAAAAAGGGAGAAAATATGCATCAGTTAACTAGACAGCTAACAAAGCAAGAGCAAGTTATTATCATATCAAAGCTAACTACAATCATCAATACATGGGGAGCTAAATGAGATAAATCACCATCACCAAGGTAGAAAGACAAGGGGAGATGAAACAACAATCCTAATAGAAAAATAAACTGATATTTTTGTTTGTCATTATCAAAAAGGGGGAGATTATTAGCTTCCTCATACAATATTTTAATAATGACAAACTAACTTTTAAATGATAACAAACTAATGAATGAATCTTTTGCAGGATAAAGAATGCAAAATACTAGAAGACTGCTGATGGTAAAAGAATCAAGAATATATCAAAGATCTCTCTAAGAAAGCAAGGATATCCAATCTATGAAGATCATTACACTCTCTAAGAAAGGAAAGACAAGTAATCTCAAAATCCAATCATAAAAGATCACGACACTTACATGGAAACTTTGGAAATGAAATTCATATTCCTAAATTCATGGAAGATCAGATCAATCAAAAAATAAATTTAGATCTAAATAAAGGAAAGAAGGACACAACTGTCACATAGACATCAAAGACTAAAAGGAAGGAAATGTCATGAACATATCTGATATGGATGTAATTTAAAAATGTATTTGGACATATCAAATGGCTATATTCCACAATCAAGGAAATAGTTAAAATCCTTGATTGAGGAGAAATTTCTTGGGTTTCCTTATGAAGGGTAGCATCTTAAGACCATAATAGTACAAGAACAAAGACAAACACTCTTTACACAACTTCAAGCATAAATTTCAAAGTGTTTCAATCTTAGTCTAACAAGGCTTTGTAACTATAGTTTACAATTGTTATATAAAGAGTAGGATTAAGTTAAGTTTGTAACATCAACTGAAGCTATGTAACAAGATCTGATGAGTAAAATAAGTCTTCAAAACTTTTTTACCATCATTGTATTCGAACCAAATTTTTTATGATCTAAAGAAAACTTGAAACCTAAAGGGACTGGACGTATGCACTAGATTGGTGTGACAAACCAGGATAAATTTTTTTGTTGTTTACTTTATGCTTTATTATTTATGTGCTTAACTGTTTAAGTTTAATCCATTCGTGAGGAATTTTTGATTTGCAGGTGAGTTGACTATGAGGAGTTAGTAGTCAACTCATAAAAGAAAATTTCAATTCACCCCCACTTGAATTTCATTGACCACGCCTTATGTTGTTGTATGTTGATTGAACCTTTCGAGCCTAGGCTAGTGGGGGTATGCATAAGCTCAGTGAGGTATTTGGTTGTTCAAAATAGCTTGGTACTCATGTTGTTGTTGATTTTATTATTAGCATTGTTATATACATTATAATGGCTAGTTTATGACAAATCAACCTTGATTTACTTTCAAGATTTGAGGTATATTTTTGACCTCTTCTCTCTTTTGATTGTATTATTTTGCATGTTTGTCTCATGTTGAGACATGTGGATTAGAAACCCTGAGTATTATAGTACTAGATCCTAATACAATTATAATGAGGCCTTAAAAGTGAAGACATGATGATTTAGGTTATGCTTTGAGTTTACTTCATATCTATTTATATGCTTATTCCTTCCACTTGTACTTTGCATATTGGCTAGTGATATACAGTATAGTATTAAGATTCATGAATACATCTAGAATAGGATATATCATCTTTGTTACTTCCTTAGTCATAATATATAGTCTTTAGGACATGAATAGGATAGTTTATCCTTATTACCTTCTTGGTTGTGTTATATAGATGCTAGACAATTGAGTTTAGTTTTCCTTTTGTTTATATGTTATATATATCTGCTTTATCTTTGGATCTCAATTGCAGTTGCCTACTAAGTTCCTTTTTCTTGCTACTCATACTATACTTCTATAGCCTACAGATCATAGTACAAGTTATAACTATTGATGTTGCATCATGCAGAGCAGCCATGGTTCAGATACTTAAAGTGAGCTCCTGGAATTAAGAGTATTACTTATCTCTCCCTTATGTATCCGACTAGTCTCTATGTTATATTCATAGATAAGTTGTATTAGTTTATTCATTTGTATCTCACTCTTGTACTTTTGCTATATTAAAAGCTCTTGTACTGATACCACCAGGTTTAGGGATTATATTATGTAATTTTTTCTTTATTTAATCCATTTTGCAATTCATTTCTTTATATATTTGGTTTGTTACTAGCCATTTCAGACTATATGTTTGTCTTGCCTACTGATGGGTTATAGTAGGCGCCATCATGATTTGAGAAATTGGGTCATGACAAATTGGTATCAGAGATAGGTTTCACTGGTGTATTAGTACAAGAGCTAAGTATTTAGTAGAGTTTTGTGGATTTGTATGGAGACGTCCATAACCTATCTTCGAGATACTATAGGGAACTTTTAGGAAATTCACTTCTTTACTCATTATCGTGTGTCCACATTGCAATCAACCTTAAACACATTACTTGACTCTATTCTATCCCCGATGAATGATATAAAATGGGCAAAATTGTCGATAGATGCGAATGAGACTTTAGCACATATTTTTAAAGTTTTGATAAGAGCGTCAGACTAGAGAATAAGAGATGGATACTGAAAATATTTGCATTAGCCAAAAAAATTTGGGTCTATTTTAGGCTCGAGTTGAGCTCATAACTGCTTCAAACCTTTTGAGGTTCAATATTAGGGATTTGAATCATGTTGTAGATCTCTCTTAGCTACAGACGACATTTGAATCATTGAGTAGTTCTTAGACTAGAGTTGGGTTTATTGGTGTTCATCAGGGTTCTTGACCAGTTTCTGAGTACGAGATTGGATATCTCAAGTATGCCAAACTCATTCCTATGCTATATTCCTTTGAGCAGTGAATGGATGTGTTAGAGGGTTAGTATTTTGTATTACCCCGTATTTTCCTAGCTTAAATTAACTCTTAGTCCATGAGTTATCTAATATAAAATTTTAGAAATACTCAGTATTTTCCAATTTAGAGCTCACTAATGTGTAGAAAATTCAGTCAGTTTTCCAAGGATATAAAATTCTCCCAAATTTGATACTCTGGCGAAGAGTTAGAGCTATTTTTGTGAAATAGTGTACCACCTGGTACTTCAGTGTGATGTGGAGGTAGTCCAAATGGCAATTGCCATTTTCCAGTGAGCCAATGTGATAACACCATGACACGCCAAGGCACAGTTTCCCATCTAGTAAGGTACCGCGATGGCGCCGCATCGCGCCATCAGCCTTGTTCCTAATTGTCCACTTTTCAGTGAACCGACGCGATTGTACCACGTGGTACTGGGGTGAAAAATCAGGATTTTTAGTTTCCATTATTTAATTTTAGGGGCTCTTTGGTCAATTCTCAAAACCATAATCATCCTAAACATGGGATTTATACCCAAAATAACCAAATATCTCATTATTTCCTCACTTTCTCTCAAGAATAAAACATTCTCTCTCAAAGAGGCAATAACCCTAGTTCAAGACATCAAGAACAGGCTTAAGAATTCCTCCAAGAACCTTCAAGAAAGAATCTTCTAAGGCATGTTAGGTGTTTATCTATGGGTTCCTTTCACCCATAGAGTCCGCGTATCCATTTCAAATTACAAGATTGTTAAATTATGAACTTCCATGTTTGAATTGAATTCATGTTCATGTTATTGTTGGTTCTTAGTCTATGACTAAATTACAAGCCTTCATGAAATAAATTATTAAATATGTTGATTTACATGATATTTATGATAAACCCTTTAAATTATAAGTTGATTATTATAACCATGTTTACCCTAAGTGTTTATGATTTAGTAAAACAAGTATGCTTCCCATGTGTTTGATAAATTGTCTAGGAGAATGAAATAATGCTATTATAGCATGCTAACATGTATTCCCCATTCATGTGCAGGTTAATGCATTACAAGTGTTTGATGAAATGTCTCTATGAATGAATTATGACCAAGTGAACACTGTTATGTTATTCAAGATTATGTTTTGCTTTACTTTTTATGCTATCGAGTCCTGGGGGTATTTAATACCTTATAATTTAGCTGTTTACCTAGAGCTAGTATCAGTTAAAAAATAGTATCAGTCATGTCACGATATGTATAATTTAGTTAGTTACAGAACTCAGGAAAACTCAGTAAACTCAATTTCAGTCTAGTCCAATTTAGAATACTCAGTTCAGTGTCTTTCAGTTGGGAGTAGGATTCAACAACGAGTGAGCCTAGGAATGGGGGCTTACCCGTTAGTTAGGACTGGGTCCCAATAAGCAATCCCTAAGTTCTAGGACTACGTAGCTAGCATAGGTTATGAGATGTCACCCGTTAGATTTGACTGACATACTCAGGGGTCACCCACTAGTTTAGGATTGATATTAGGGGTCACCCGTTAGTCAGGACTAACTCTATAGCAGTTGTTAGTACTCGTGGCATGGTACTAACACCCTTCTAATAGGGGTTACAAATTAGACCCTATCTCAGTTATCTTCGCTTATTTGGGGCATGTCGGTTAGAAAATTACCTCCCATATTTTCTATTTCTGTCTTCAGTGCAGAACTCAGTTCAGTTTTATAGAATTAGGACTGTTAGACACAGTTAATCAGTTTTAGTAATTCATTTATAGATAACTTCAGATTATTAGTTACTTAGTTATGAGAAATCAGTACTCATCTTCAAAAAATCTCAAATACAGTATATATCTATATATATGCACAGTAGCGGGTACTCAGTATTTATAGTAGTATCAGTTATCTATGTACTCTCATGTCAAGTTACTCTATATCATATAGTATGTAATTATTCATGCATATGAACTATTTTGTTCAGTCTTACCCCATGTAGCATACCATGATATTCTATGTAGTGACACATATTTTCTCCTTGCGCTATAATGTCTTATATCATAGGTTCGAATAGTAAGGTTCCCCACCGCGCATAGACAGATTCAAACTTAGACAGCAGTATCAGATTTAGTAGTGATTCCTCATCTATCGAGGATATGCTTTTATTTTAGTATTTTAGTTTATCAGTATTTCAATAGTTGGAGTTAGTTGGGGACTTGTCCCATCAAATCCATAGTCAGGCAGTTCAGTTAGATTCTTTCAGACTAGACTAGTTCAGACAGTGTTTTGTTTTCAAATATTTTTACCAGATGTTATTATTTATCAGTATTTAGATTTTGAACCATATGGCAATTCAGCCTAATTACGCATTTATTTTAGTATTATTATTCAGTGCTCATAGAAGATATCATTCATGTGATAGCTTATGGTCCTTTAGGGTCATAAGCACCAGTAGCATCCGAGGTACAGACACAGGGCATTAAAAACTTGGTGTTAGAGCTTAAGTCTCAACAGAGTCCTAGGAAGTCTGAAGTATGTATCAAGTAGAGTCCTGTGTAGGGGTGTGTAATGCGCCACACTTATGGACAAGAGGCTATGAGATGCTTTAGGAAAAGTTTCCCTTATTTCAGTATTTAGGTCATGCGAGTAAGCATGAGCTCAAGTAAAACTCTGAGTCTATCCTGTTCTCTCCTTTTTGTTTACAGAACATGCCTCCTAAAAATACTAACGAAAGGAGAGTTAGAAATTAGCCAGCATCTCAGCCCATTTAGGTAGATCCCTTGTATGAGCATTTCTCTCATGCTAAATTTAGAGCTGCATTTTCTACCTTAGTTTATTCAGTAGTTGTTCAAACTAATTTGTAGACAGTTGTCCTATCTAGGCTTTTAACTTGCATTCAACAGAGTTAGAGAGGAGAGTGTAGGAAGAATAAGAGGGACAGAATGAATAATTCTAAGCCAATATTAGGTGGTAGTAACCATTTCCAGTTCCATCAAAGATTCTTAGCACCATTTTTGCTTTTAGTTTGGGCACCGGTACCCTAGTCTAAGAATGCCAGTCGAAATAGAGTACTAGGCTCTAAGTCAAAAGGTTGTAGAAAGGGTGTTCATACTAATTTGCCTTACGAAGAATATGGTAAGAACCATAAGGGTGTGTGTAAAGATGGCAGTGGTGTATGTTTTGGATGTGACAAGTTAGGTTACAGAGTTCGAGAATGTCCTAAGGTTGTTCCACGAAGTCAGAACAGTCATCCTCCAATCCCATTCGGATGCTCCAACTAGCAAGGTGCCACTTCTAGTGCTGGTAGTGGGCAACGCCTAAACAGTCTTTATGGACTTTAGTCCCAACAAGATCAGGAAAGTTTTCCTAATGTAGCCACTAGTATGTTACAAATCTTCCATTTACATGTTTATGCTTTATTAGATCCAGGAGCTTCCTTGTATTTTGTAACTCTTTCATAGCAGTCAACTTTAAATTCAGATTAGAAATCTTAATAGACCCTTTCTTAGTGCCTACCCCAGTAGGTAGATCTTCTATTCAAGCCAGATGAGTATACAAAAATTGCTTGATTTTAGTATTCCAGAAAATCCCTTTAGTTAATTTCAATAATGAAGTCATTCCATTTCAGTTTCCAGATGGACCAATCTTTGAATAAAAGGCTAGTAACTCAGTTTCAGTTGATATAAGTTTGAATCTCTAGATTGAACTAGTAGAAAAAGGAGTTGAGAATTCTAAGTTAGTCAATGTTAAGGTTACTATATGATGATTGTTGGGGCAATAGAAAGCTAAGGATCATGTATCAGAAGAAAGTACTAGTAGTGAACTTTACGTTATTAGGAGTAGTCCTTCAGAATGAGTTAAGTGTTTATGACTATCGTTATATCTCGGGCTCCAGAGTAAAGTGGTTTTAGTTTGATTTAGAATTTATTAAGGGGTTCACAGACTTAGAATAACGACTTTAAGCTAAGGGGGAGATGGTAGCATAAGTAACCAAGTCAGATTTTCATATTTTAGTAGTAATGTTAGTATATGTTGAAAAATAGTGGGAGAGGTAGATGACCAACCCATCCTTACCTCAGTGCACATTTTTGCACTTCAGCTATCATAATATCTAGTGATGCAGTACATGTCAGCTCTATGATATCTCCTATTCATGCACATTAATGAAAATCATGTACACTTATAGTTCTTAGTATCAGGAGTTTTAGTTCACTCAGTGTTTTGAATCATGTTCTATGAAAACAGAAACTTCAAACTTAGATCATGCAGCTCATGACTCATGTACTTATGTCATGCTTTATAGTATGCTGAGTTCCCATGACTTATGCTATACTCTTAATGATCAGCTAAATTCAGATTTTGTCATGTACATCCTCAGTTTAGATCTTTTAATAAAGTCTAGAATATTGATGTTCTATTCCTCAGGCCTTAGGTAAGTGTCAAGTTCAGTATAGTATGCATTCATTCTTCAGGTTCCCATGTTTTAACCTTTAGTGAACTCTCCTTATGAAATGATGTAGTGATGAGCAGTTGTTTAGAAGGGAGAGAGTAGATGTTTCATGTTAAAAAAATATTGTTGCATACTAGTTTTACACAAAGCCATAGTTATAAAGATAGACGTGAATGTCATGTTTATGTGTAAGTGATTAAATCCATTTCGAAGATTTGAGTAGTCTTGAACTTTGTGGGAGAATTCATTCCAGCTTATACCTCAGTAGGTAGAGTTATCAGCGACCATATTACAGATTTTTAACCATATTATGGCTTCTTATTCAAATGTTTTATTCAGACCATGCCAAGGTTCCTTACTCCCTAAAGTCATTACAACCTTATAGAAAGAGTGTCACAAGAATGCTCCAGTCGAGTATAAGTTTTCAGCATGATTTAGTCTGTACAACCATCAATTCAGTTTAGCAGTCAGGTGGGCAAGTTCGTATTTTTTCCCATCCTTCCATCTAGTCGTACTATCCGAAGTCTCATGAATATAACTTCCCCAAAAATGGCACAGCTGGGTAGTTACGAGTTTAGCCCAGTTCATATGTCATACCTTAGTTTCAGATCCCAAATATTTAGTCATGATTCAGTTTATAGGTCCCTCGTGCATCGTCTTATCTTTTCCTCTGTATCTCACCCAAGTCAGCATTCTTCGAGGGATATAATCTCCCAAGGGGGAGATGCACTATAACCCCTGAGCTTTTATGTCCTAAACCTTTCAGTTTCTCTTCGCATAATGAATCTAGTTAGGAGTAATGGACACTCATAAGTTGAAGCTCTCATTAAATCTTAGCTGTAAGACCATTTCCATGGCATGACATGTATTTAAGAAATTAGTTCAATTCATGGTATTCAATTCATATATCATGCTTCAGATTTATTCATGTCCTCATGTTCCCGTTCATACATGTTTGGTAAATGATCTTAGGTTCATTAGAATTCTCAGCTAAAGGTGACAGACTTCCTTAGATTCACTCAGTTCCATGATCTAGTTATAGTTATAACCTTAGTATCCATTACTGTTGCATATTCAGTCGTGTATTTATGAATCAGTTCAACTAAAAACTCATGCATTAGATATGCTTGTTTAGTATGAAACTCAGCTTATCAGTAGTTGTAGTCATGTATTCCATGTATCAGATATGCATGTTCATTGTGTGAACTCAGTCTATCAGTGTTCCTCATCTTAATTAGTCCCATTCGAGGATGAATGTTCCAAAAGGGGAGATATTAGAATTCCCCATATTTTCCTAGCTTAAATTAACTCTCAGTCCATGAGTTATCCAATATAAAATTTTTTAAATACTCAGTATTTTCCAGATTATATCTCACCAATGAATAAGAAATTCAGTCAGCTTTCCAACGATATAAAATTCGCCCAAATCCGATACCCGGGCAAAGAGTTAGAGTCATTTTTGTGAAATAGTGTACCACCTAGTACTTCAATGCGTGGCAGAGGCAATCCAAATGCCAATTGTCATTTTTTAGTGAGCCAATGTGATACCACCGCATCACACCAAGACCCAATTTCCAATCTAGTGAGTAACCGCGATGGCACCGCATCGCGTCATCAGCCTAGTTTCCAATCATCCACTTTCCAGTGAACCGGCGCGATTGTACCGCATCACGCCAGGGTGAAAAATTGGGATTTTCAATTTCTGTTATTTAATTTTAGGGGCTGTTTGGTCAATTCTCAAAACCCCTAATCAGCCTAAACATGGGATTTATACCCTAAATTACCAAATATCTCATTATCTCCTCACTTTCTCTCAAAAATAAAACGTTCTCTCTCAAAGAGGCAAAAACCCTAGTTCAAGAAATCAAGAACAATATTAAGACTTCCTCCAATAACCTTCAAGAAAGAATCTTCTAAGGTATGTTAGGTTTTGATCTATGGGTTCCTTTTACCCATAGAGTCCACTGATTTATTTTCAAATTACAAGATTGTTGAATTATGAACTTCCATGTTTGAATTTAATTGAATTCATGTTCATGTTATTGTTGGTTCTTAGCCTATGATTAAATTACAATCCTTCATGAAATAAATCATTATATGTGTTGATTTACATGATGTTCATGATAAACCCTTTAAATTATAAGTTGATTATTATAACCATGTTTACCCTAAGTGTTTATGATTTAGTAAAACAAGTATGCTTCCCATGTGTTTGATAAATTGTCTATGAGAATGAAATAATGCTATTATAGCATGCTAACATGTATTCCCCATTCATGTGCAAGTTAATGCATTACAAGTGTTTGATGAAATGTCTTTATGAATGAATTATGACCAAGTGAACACTGTTGTGTTATTCAAGATTATGTTTTGCTTTAGTTTTCATGCTATCGAGTCCTGGGGGTATTTAATACCTGATAATTTCGTTGTTTACCTAGAGCCAGTGTTATTTAAAAATAGTATCCATCATTTCACGATATATAGAACTTAGTCAGTTACAGAACTCAGGAAAACTCAGTAAACTCAGTCTCAGTCTAGTCCAGTTCAGAATACTTAGTTCAGTGTCTTTCAGTTGGGAGTAGGATTCAGCACCGAGTTAGCCTAGGAATTGGGGCTTACCCGTTAGTTAGGACTGGGTCCCTATAATCAATCCCTAAGTTCTAGAACTATGTAGCTAGCATAGGTTATGAGATGTCACCCGTTAGATTGGACTGACATACTCAGGGGTCACCCACTAGTTTAGAATTGATATCAGGGGTCACTCGTTAGTCAGGACTGACTCCACAACAGTTGTTAGTACTCGTGGCATGGTACTAACACCCTTCCAATTAGGGTTACAAATTAGATCCTATCTCAGTTATCTTCGATTATTTGGGGCATGTCGGTTAGAAAATTACCTCCCATATTTTCTATTTCTGTCTTTAGTGTAGAGCTCAGTTCTGTTTTACAGAATTAGGATTGTTAGACATAGTTAATCTATTTCAGTAATTCAGTTATAGATAACTTCAGATTATTAGTTATTTAGTTATGAGAAATTAGTTCTCATCTTCAGAAAATCTCAAATACAGCATATATCTATGTATATACACAGTAGCGCATACTCAGTATTTACAGTAGTATTAGTTATTCATGTAATCTTATGTTCAGTTACTCTATATCATACAGTCAGTTATTGTTCATGCATATAAATCCTTGAATTCATCCTTACCCCATCTAGCATACCAGTACATTCCAAATACTGATGCATATTTTCTCCTTGTGCTATAATGTCTTATATTATAGATTCGGATGCTCAAGTTCCTGACCATGCATAGATAGATTCTGACTCAACCAACAGTATCTAATTTAGTAGTCAGTCCTCATCTATCCAGGATATGCTTTTATTTCAGTATTTCAATTTTTCAGTAGTTCAGTAGTTGGAGTTAGTTGGGGGCTTGTCCCATCAAATCCATATTCAGGTAGTTTAGTTAGAGGCTTTCAGACAAGACTAGTTCAGATAGTGTTTAGTTTTCAGATGTTTTTACCAGATGTTATTGTTTATCAGTATTTAGATTTTGAACCTTGCGGTAATTCAGCCAAATTTTGTATTTATTTCAGTAGTATTATTTAGTGCTCATATAAGCTATCAGTCATGGGTTATCTTTTGGTCCTTTAAGGTTGTAAGCACCATGTAGTGTCCGAGGTACAGACTCGGGGCGTTACATATTTTCACCCCGCTTAACATCAGTGCATATGATAATAGTTAAGTTTTTCTTCCCATAGGATGTTGGTTATGAGAGGACCATAAAGAGCATGTATGGAGACTTACGAAGGTGGAAATAAGAGGGAATTACTTTGGAATTATACTATTAATATTTTATCTAGGAGTGAGGATCCTTCTGGTAGAGTTCAGCTTCACCTACAACCCATCATCTTTATATAGGTAGTATTCCAAACAATGAGTAGTTCTAAAATTAGTTATGATGATCATAGTGGGCAAAGTTTTCTTCAAACCTTAGGTTATTTTTGGGATGGTTCTTTGGACCATGACATCCATTTTGTATTATGAAGGGAATTATCGTAAAGTATTATAGGATCTTATTTTAGTTGTGTCGTGATAGGACACCAGATCTGTGAATGCCCAGATATGAGATACCTAATCATATAGAGTTAGCATGTATTCCCTACCAGCTTAAAGTCCCCGAGATAGGCTATGATTGTGGAAGGATGGATATCTTATTAAAGTTGCTATCAGTGTCAGTTTGCCAGCTATTTAGGCATTTATTGTGTTTCTATCCAGGATTCAAGCTTCAGGAGTTGTTGCTACCATAAAGATAGCAATTTCTTATCTAGAGAGTGTCTCCAACATGGGATCTTAAGTCATTCATCTCATTCAGATCAATCTTGTGATTATTGTGACATCTTTAATAAAAGATAGTGTGTGTGGTGACTCGATTGATGATTTAGTTGGCCGGTTTAAGTTTGGACTCGTTCAAATTAATTTGCCCTAGAGGATTTGTATCCTAGATTTGTTGGGTTTTGTTGGATTTATCACCTAATTTAGAATCATTCAAATTTATTCTCCCTCTGCCCTTGTCATGGATTTAGAGATAGTGTGTGTTGAGACGCGCTATAGTGTGTGTTGAGACGTGCTATGATATTTATGATTCCATTATTTGCATACTGGTGATGGCATGCATAGATTCATACATTCAAGATTATAGCATTGGTGATTGATACGATTCTAATTTAATTATAATATTATTATTATTGTCACTAACTAAGGGTCAAAGCCCACTTTCTACCTTAATAATGAATTCTTCATGATAATAACAACCCATTTTAATGAACAATTTATATACATAAAAGAGGATAATAATGGTATTTTAAAGACTTGACTGAGATAAGTTTTGGTCTATGACTTGATACTACTAATTATTTTAGTCATGGAAGATTCTGACCCCTTTTACACTTATTAATGATTTAGTCTCTAAGATCACTCCAGGCAATAGATTTACGACTTACAATCTTTTAGTCATGGCTTGAGTCTGTGCAACTTTTATATAAATATACACTTATGCATAATGTGATATGGATGATGAACGATTAATTATGAAGATATACTCTATGTTGCTTCTCTTTTCATATCTATTGACTTTAGCCCTTGTGGGGCTTGTCATTCATTTTAGCCCTCATGGGGTTTGTCATTTACTTTGGCCCTCATGGGGCTTGCACTTTACTTTTGCCCTTGGAGGGACTTTTATCTATTATGTGAATTTTATTTGGATATTATAATGATGATATTTATACCAGAAGGGCCGGAGGATATTGTGATAATATTGTTGATACCTGGCAAGGCCGTTGAATATTATGATGATATGATGATACCCGAAAAGGCTGAAGGAGGTTGTGATGATTATATACCTGGGAAGGCTAGACGTTTATTATGATTATGATGATGATGATTATGGTCTTGTAGATTCTATTACATTTATTCTTACATGCACATCCCTCTCACTAGCATGCATCTATGTCTATCAGCTGATATGGGACGGTTGTATAGATATGGGTGATGACTATGCCTTGTATTATTGTATGTTGACTGAACATTCCGAGCCTATGGTGGTGGGGGTATGCCTAGGCTCAACTAGGTATTTGGTTGTCTGGAATAGCCGATTACTCGCGCTGATATTGATATTGTTATTATCATTATTATAATTACTATTATGGATAGTTTATGATAGATTAGTCGTTGCTTCGGTATTGAGATTTGAGGTATGTTTCTGACCTCTTCTATCTTACGATTGCATTATTATGCATGTTGTCTCATGTTGAGACATGTGGATTAGAAACCCTAAGTATGATAGTACTAGATCCTAATAGGATTATAATGAGGCCTTAAAAGTGAAGAAATGATGATTTAGGTTATGCTTTGAGTTGACTTCATACCAACTAACACTGGTTAGCATACGACAGGACCATACCACTTGTACCCTAACATATGGCTCGTACCCATGAGTTGTATTGTGTTTGGAGAATGGAAATTCCAGGAAATTTTTCTTAGGGTCAAAACCCAGGATGTTTGAGTCTCCCCTACTAGGAACATTTATCCCCGAATGACAAACAAGGTTAGGGTAACCACACACACAAACATTGCATTATCAACCATCTTTTCAACAAAGTTTGAAAACAAAGAGGCAAACATGTTAATCTTTCCTTTAACAAACTCAGAAAATAAAGATGTGTTGAAGAACACATACCTTTTCTACGAATCCTAGGAGCAGAAAATAGATGTGGATACTTGGACTTCATGTCCTCTTTCGCTTCCCAAGTAGCCTCTTCCACCTTATGATTCCACTATAAAAGCTTAACCAAGGGTAGATCCTTGGTCCGTAACTAACAAACTTGCCTATCTAATATCTCAACTGGGAACTCTTCATAAGAAAGAGAATCTGAAATACCTAATCCCTCTAAAGGAACAGCCAAAGAAGGATCACCAATATACTTCCTCAACATAGAAACATGAAAGATCAGATGAACCAATCTCAAGCTAGATGGCAACTCCCAGTCATAAGCAATATTTCTAACCCTTTGCAAAATCACATAAGGACTAATGAATTAGGGATTGAGTTTCCCATTTTTGCCAAACTAGACCACTCATTTTATGGGAGACACCTTGAGAAAAAACCTATCCACGACCTCAAAGTCCATGTATCTACGCCTAACATCCGAATAGGACTTTTGTCGACTTGGGGCAGCTTTAAGCCTATCCCGAATCACCTTGACCTTCTCCATTGCTTGGTAAACCAAATCCGGGCCAAACATATCCTCCTCCCAAAGCTCAAACCAACTAATAGGAGATCTATACCTCCTAACATACAATGCCTCAAAAAGAGACATACCAATACTCGAGTGATAGTTGTTGTTGTAAGAAAACTCTTACAAGGGTAGATGCTCAACCCGATTTCCACCATTGTCAATCACACAAGCCCAAACCATGTAGTCCAATGTCTAAATAGTTCTCTCCACTTGCCTCTCCGACTGTGAATGAAAAGCAATACTCAAACTAACCTTAGTCCCTAACTCTTTCTGGAAATATTGCTAGAAAAGAGGCGTAAACTGCATACCACATTAAAAATAATCGAGACAGGTACCCCATGTAGCTTCACAATCTCCTGAAGATACAGTTTCGCATAAAACTCTACCGAAAAGGTAGTACGCACTGGCAAGAAATATGTAGACTTAGTTATCCTATCCACGATGACCCAAATTGAATCATAATGATTCTGAGATTGAGGATGACTGGTAACAAAGTCTATATTGATCACTTCCCTCTTCCATTTTGATAAATAAATTTCTTGATACAACCCTCCTAGCCTCATGTGCTCAACCTTAACCTATTGACATACCATGCACTTGGCCACAAAATTAACTATATCCTTCTTTATGCCATTCCACCAATAGATAACCTTGAGATCATGAAACATCTTTGTCGATCTTAGATGGAAAACATAGCACAACTTATGTGCCTCAGCGAAACCCTTTGACACAACCCATCGACATCAAAAACACATAACATTCCTTGGTACCGTAAAGTACTATCACCATCTATCTCAAACACCATAACTTTTTGCCCACCAACGTTACACTTGGTTTTTATTAAGACATGATCTAGCTCTTGCTTCTCCTTAATCTCTGCACCAAGAGATAATTGAACCACTTTTTGCACCATCACACTACTATCCTTAGAGTCCAAGAAACGAACACCAAGATTAGCCAAGTGGGGATTATCCTTTACCGATTCTCGTCTTTCCTCCTCCACATGAACCAAACAACCCATGAATAACCTATTAGGAGAATCAACAACCACATTAGCCTTACATAGGTAATAGTGAAGACTTATATCATAATCCTTGAGAAGCTCAAGCCATTTCTTCTGCCTGAGATTAAGCTCTTTCTGAGTAAACACATACTAAAGACTCTTGTGATCAGAAAAGATATCTTCGTGAACAATATATAAATAATGCCTCTATTTATTCAAAGCAAACACAACCTCCAACAACTCCAAATCATGAGTAGGATAGTTCTTATCATGCACATTTAACTGCCTAGAAACGTAAGTAATTACCTTCCCATGTTGCATTGAAACACAATTAAGCCCTACCTGAGATGCATTACAATAAACCACAAACCTATCTTTACCTTTTGGCAAAGACAGAATTGGAGCTAAATTCAAATTATCTTTCAACTTCAAAAAATCCCTTCACAAGCATCCAACCAAGAATACTTAGCTTTCTTCTGAGTCAACTTGGTCAAAGGGGCCTCTATCAGCGAGAAGCTTTCCACAAACCACCTATATTGGCTAAACCCAAGAAGCTCCAAATATTGGATGGAGTCACAGGCCTAGACTACCTCTTTACCACAATAACCTTTTGCGGATCCACCATGTTCCTTTTACTAGAAACCAAATATCATATAGAGTCATAGGCCTAGGGCTCCTCTTTACCGCAACAACCTTCTGCGGATCCACCATGATCCCTTCACTAGAAATTATATGACCCAAGAAAGTCATAGTGTTAAATCAACGCTCACACTTTGAGAACTTGGCATACAATCGCTATTCCTTTAAGGTTTGCAACACCATACGGAGGTGATTAGCATGATCCACTTTGCTCTTGAAATAAACAAAAATGTCATCAATAAATACAATGACGAATATATCTAAATACTTCCTGAACACACTGTTGATCAAGTCTATAAATGATGCCAGAGCATTGGTCAACCTAAATGACATTACCACAAACTCAAAATTCCCATACCAAGTACGAAAAGCCATCTTAGGGATATCTACCTCCCTAATCTTAAGCTGATGGTACACAGACTGAAGATCTATCTTAAAAAAGAAGTTGGCATCATTCAATAGGTCAAACAAATCATCTATCCAAGGAAGAGGATACTTGTTCTTGACCATCACCTTGTTCAACTGTCTATAGTCAATGCACATCCAAAGGGAACTATCCTTCTTGCACACAAACAACACTAGTTCACCCCACAGAGAAACACTAGGATGAATAATTCCTTTTTCCAGAAGATTCTTAAGTTTCTCCTTAAGTTTCCTCAACTCAGCCGGAGCTATTCTAAAGAGGAATGGAAGTTGGACGAGTGTCTAAAAGTAAATCAATACCAGACTCTATTTCTCTGTCCGGAGGAACACCAGGAAGATCATCTGGAAAGACCTCTGGAAACTCATTAACCACAGGGACTGAAGATAAAGAAGGACCTTTCAAGTTAGAATCTCTAACCCGAACAAATGATAAAGATAATCTTTAAAGATTAACTTCCGAGCTCTAAGATAAGAAATAAAACTCCCCCTAGAAGCTAAGGAACTACCTTCCCATTCAATAACCCGCTCACCAAGGAACTTAAAGATAACCCTACGGGTTCGACAATCCAAAGACGCATAACAAGAATGCAACCAATCCATACCTAGAATTATATTAAAATCTACCATATCCAACTCAAATAGATCTGCCAAGGTCTACTTGCCACCAACAGATACCACACACGCTTTGTATACTCTACTTAGCAAGAATTGAGTCACCTACTTCTTAAAAAGAAAAAAGACCTGAATCAAAACCAAAAGATACAATCATATATGGAGTAACATAAGAAAGAGTGTACCCTCGGTCAAGCAAATAATATATGTCATAAGAGAAAAGCTATAACGTATAAGTAACAATATCAGGTGATGCATTAGATTCCTATCAGGATGCCAACGCATATAACCTAATTCAACCAATACTAGAATCAGGAGCAGTAACAAAAGCAGATGCCACACCACCAGGTGTAGGAGTAGAAGATGAAGCTACAGGAATCTTATTCGTCCCTATAGTAACTTTGTTAACCGAACAATCCCTTAGTTAATGTCCTACCTGGCCACACTTGAAGTATTTGTCCTTTCCTTTATAGCAATAACACCGATGTGGATAACCAAAATCAATATAGAGGATACAAAGATATTAACTGACCTTCGCTCGCTTGAGATTGGGTAACCTGTGCCCGAGAATTGTCACCACCTTGATAACGCCGGTCTTCCAACTAATAAAGAGCACTAGGAAAAAATAAACCAAAACTCCCCTACTTCTTTTTCTGCAACTTGCTACCATCTCTACCACCCTGAGATTAAGTAACTCCCTGATAAAAAAATCTACTCCTTTTTTCTTGCCTATCCCCAAACTCTATCTACTTCTTATTCTAATCCTCAACCTGCTGCATATGAATAGTCAACCACGAGATGTCCATATTTTTAATCAGCAAAGTAATCTTGCTCTTGAGAATTAAATTTCTCAACCCAAAAGCGAACTTCCTCATTGTCGACCTCATATCAGCCACTAAGTTAGGAGCATACCTTAATAGATGATGGAACTTCAAAGCATATTCCTTTACTGACATCCTCCTTCGCCTGAGGTTTACAAACTCCTCTATCTTAGATTTCCTTAATTTTTGAGAAAAGAACCGACCCAAGAAGGCATTAGAAAAGGCCTCCCATAACCTTTCCTCTTCCATATAATCTCTATCCCTATCCCACTCCTCGTACAACTGATAAGCAATATCTTTGAGATGATAAGCTACAATGTTAACATCCTCTATATTAGTAGGCTACATCTCCTAAAAGATGTTTTCTATCTCATCCAAGACGCCTTATGGATCCTTCTCACCTTCACTCCAATAAAAGTTGGAGGACCCATCTTTATAAATTGCCCAACCCTTATGGCATGAGCAGACAAACCATCAGTTATACCCCACTAAGCATGAGCATCAACCAATTGGGAAATAACATGAATAGACTAACAAAATTCTGCATTCATCATGTTGGCCTGAGGGACCTGAGGAGAACTAGCTAGAATAGGAAAAACTCCAACACCATTAGGAAAAGGATCATGAGATCTAAGATGTACTCTAAATGTAGGATGTACCCCTTCATCATTATCCCAGATGGGACAGAAGAATTTTCTTGTGTTTCATATCTAGAAGGCATGATCTGAAATATGAGCAAACAAAGATTAGAGAAGATTCTAGGATTGAGAACTCAAGCTCGAAGATAGAATACAAAGAAAATAAAACATTTGTAAATTCCTTGTAGCCTCTCTTTTATGAGTGTGGCACACTTCACAACCCTAAATAAGACTCTACTAGACACAGCTTTGTGGACTCCTAAGTGACCATGAACCTAGACTCTGATACTAACTTGACATGACCTGACCCTAGGCCTTGTCGTAATAAGCAATCCAAATCTAACCAGGACCGGGGACCACCCCCTGTTACCCAACCCAACCACCTATATCAAGCCATAGATGGGCTAAATTTTGAACATATAACAAAATAGCATAAATTTTCTTACTAAGACTCTGGGATAGGGTCACAACCCGTGACCGACCCAACCGAGTTCAACCGTACCACACCAACTGTCCAACCATACCAAACCAACCAAAGGCCATAAACTAGGCCATAACTAAAGAGAATACAAAAACATAATATAATTAATTCTAAATTTAAGAATGATGGAACAACCAACAATATCGCCCAAGGATGTAAGACCCAACACTAATACCATTGCCAAGGCAAACACTAATATCGATCACCCCATACCAACCCTCAAAAGTACTATAAAGCCCCTATCTAAGAGAGTAAATAAGTTCAGTTGGGACATACCCCCAACCATGGGCAAAACCAATATCAAAGCTAAACAAGAAGAGCCTAAAGAAATCTATAACATAAAATGGTGCCTTATGAAAGGATGGAAGCTCACCATTTCAATCCAAATACTGATACCGAATCTGTATGCTAAACATGAGAAGTAGAATGGTTAGTTTCTGCATAGCGTGGGTATACAACTGCTAGTAGATGGGTTAGAGGGTAACCACTAGCATAAATCTTAGGATAAGGATAAAATAATGCATATTATAAAACATAGTAAAACCATCCATAATGCATATAACCATACATATATATAAGTTCTAAGAAAGGGAACCGGGTTTCATATGCATTTAAAACCTTTACCTTGGCTATGTAGCTTGGCTATCCTAATCCACCCATAGGCTATATGGGTTCAGCTCCCTCTTCTATAAGGGCCCCAGTGCATATAGCTACATGACCAGGGAAGTATCCCATGGGATGACTAGTATATCCCCTAATAGCATGACATTATGTACATAGTCCACTAAGACCAACCCTCATATGACAAATATGAGTTTCTAATTTTTGTCCCTCCAAAACCACCACCTTCCATGGCTTTGCTACACACCTGCCATTAATGCCCAATTAAAATCATTTCTAAATAACCAACCAATCTATTTACCATTTTATTAACCAAGGATAATATTAGTGGTATCGTCATACCACCCCTTACTTACAAGTAATATCTATAGCCAAACTATTTAGGTTAAGGGGACTTTTAAATGCCCTTTTCATATACCATATTAAACTACTTGGAGTCGTCCATGTTCTCCACAGGCATAACCATTTAGCCTTTAGCCTTTTCAAACCATTTAAACTATGTATAATTCCTTTATCAAGTTTAAAACATGCAAGAGTTCTATTAAAAGAAGTCAATGCAATGTACATATCTTTATAAGAATTTTATCAAATACATTGGGGGTATAATATAACCAAAACCAATTCCAAGGACCATTAAACCATTACTATGCAATCCAATTGTCCAAAATCACCATTAGTGCATTCAAAAGCATAATTAAAACCATAGGAAACCATAACCAAGCATTTAATATCAAAAACGCTAAATAATAGTTGAAAACCATAATCATGGAATAGTTAAATCGTGAAATCAATCATATAAACCATGCCTTTATTTGAAATTACAATGTGGGAAAAGAATCATACCTTATACCAAAGAATTGATGGAAAGAAATCACAAGAAAAGCTCCATAGCAATCCTCAAGATGAAACCCTAGATTTCTTGCCACAAAAGCTCTTGAGAGAATTATGAAGTGTTTGGGAATAGTTTCTTAGTGTTAATGAATAGAATAATAGGGTAAAAAACCTCTAAAGTATATTAGAAGTCGTAGGTACTAGTTATGATAAGTAGGTAAATATCCAGAATAACCCCACTTAAATTCCTTAAAAATAGATCATATGGATATGACTGACCCATACGAGTCGTACCCTTCCAATACGATCGGTACCCACCACTCGTATCCAAGCCTCAACCCTTAGATCAAACGTTGTCCAATATATGAATCATCCAACCAAGTTATAACTACAACATATGAACCATACCTATGACACATATCCCTGGTAGAATTAAATACAAAGAGGATCAAATATTGCCCGCCATATGAGTCCCCGATACGACTCGTATCAAGCCATACAACTCATACCCCTAAGTCATACCCATTTAAGTACCAAATCCATCCCACCAAATAACATTACCACTCGTACCGCATCATACAGCTCATACCCATGAGTCCTATTAGGTCTGGAGAACAAAAATTCTCAAAAAAAATTTTAAGGGTCAAAACCTAGGATGTTTCAACCACCTATGCATGTAGGCAGCCATCTGTGTATATAGGTGGCCAATGCATCTCCCTTGACAGTTCACTGTCTTGACCTATGCACCTCCACTTTGGTGAGCAGGTCACCACCTATGCCTATATCTCCTTCAAATACATCTCAAGCGTTCTTAATCCACGTTTACTCAGGTTAAATCATTCTATTTTAAATTCATAATTTTTTATTCATTTATAAATTAATAAACTATTCAACAAATAGTAATTTACCTACTTAGTTGGTCGATTAGTTCTTGAGTTTGATTTCTTTCACTGTCCTACTAATTTTGTGCTTTCTTATTTTCATTCATTGTTAATTCTTGATTCAAGTCTGGATGCATCTTTTTTTTAGTCTTTTAGACAAAAATCCAATACGATCAAGAGTAGCAATAGACACTTTGACTACCACCCATAGTGTAAGACATCCTTCAGCATTTGATATCCAATTGTGAGGCCTATAAAGGGGTGTGGAGTTGTGAGGTTATTTCTCTAATGCTAACATATTTGTTGCTTATGTCCAGTGCGTTTTCCAAAAGGTACGTAGGATATGGAAGGAAAAACACAATCAACCATGAGTGGCAACTTACAAATGTAATCTTAGCAATAATTTAATTCATAAACCATCAAATAGAATCCTTGAGTGCTAAGGTAGGATCCATTGAAAGAAGTATGCTAACCATGGGTGTAAAGATAGTGAACCTTAAAGGATATTTAGACTCTTCCCTATCCACTCCCCAAAATTTCCATGAATCTTCTTGTGGACATCCTCGAAACACATCCACTACTATCACCCTAGAAATACTTTACCAAATTTTCAATCTACCAAGATAAATACAAGACACCACTACCCAAACCACTACCTATCACTATAACCAAAATACTATTTTTCCTTTCCAACCATATTTCAACCAAACAAATGATGGAGAACCACAAAATCAAATACCCCAATATCCATGAAACTAAATTCCCCCACTCCAATACCATATAACCAAAACCAACCAATCCAAGTTAAAGTAAAAAAGTGGTAGGAACCTCAAAGAGAGTTTATAGCATATAATGAAGTAGATGCGTGGGTGGATAACATGAAGAGTAGAGGTCAAGAAGGTTATAAAGGTTGAGAAGGAATCTTTGTTCCTGTTCTTCATGTGAGAGAAAACTTGGGAAATCATCCCTAATGTTATCACCGATTGAACTATATTGAGAAATAACCGAGAAATAGGGATATAGATATTGGGATCAGCTTAATCAAGGCTAGTCTTCCAACATTCAAACAAGAAAGTAATCCCAATGCTTATCTAGCATGGGTATCCACTTTTGATGGATCTTCCAAGTGAATTATCTTACTAATATCAAGGAGATTTTCTATGATATATCCTAATTTGAGGGATTTGATATCACATAGTGGGACTATTCCAAGAGGTTTAGGAATGTGTTATATTAGGGACGCCCGCCACCATAGAATGCTTTGAAAGGTCTCATGAGAAAGAAGTATATTTTGAAAAGGTATAGTCATGAGTTACTTGCCAAATTGTAAAATCTAAGGCAAGGAAACAAGGATGTGATGACCTACCATGATGAATTTCAATAATTGATCTTGAAGCTTGAGTACTATGAGAATATAGAACATGCCATCACCTGATTCAAAGTTGAGTTGAACAACGATATCACCTCATACATGACTTACAATACGTTTCCTACCCTCAAAGTAATTTTTTATGTGGATTTAGAGGTTGAGAGGGATATCAAGGAAAGTTCATCTTACAAACTCAAAGGGTATTCATCCACAAATTAAGGGAGTAAGAACAAAGAGGTATCTTAACCATCAATCCAATAGAATAAATGAAAGGACATCAACAAGTACTATGACCAAAAACCCGCAAAAAATAATACTACAAAATATCTACCAAGAATCCAAAATATCCACCAAGAATTAAAGTTAAAAAATACCCAACTCCTAATCCTAAAGGTTTTAAATGTTTTACATGTCAAGTTAGGGGACATAAAGCAAGTGAGTATCCCAACCAGAGAAATGTGATTCTTAGAGAAGGAAGGTTGTATTATATTATAGAAAAGGTAGTGCATGAGGATGAAAATAATAAAAAAGCCCAAGATAGAGAGGGGCCCAAAGAAGATGAGCAAGTAGAGAAAGAAGATAATTAGGATGCTTGACCTCAAGATGGAGAGTTTCAAGTCCTAAACTATGTTGTGAGATGAGCAATTATAAGTAAGGAATTAGATGATCCTAGTTAAAAGAAAAATATATTACATACTAAGTGTCTTATCAAAGAGAATGTGGGCTCATTGGTTATTCATAGTTGGAGTCGTGCTAATATGTGTAGTGCTTCTATTTTTGATTTCTTAAAGCCAACCACAACAAAAATACCACACCATAAAAGCTCAAATAATTAAATGTATATGGAGAATTGAAGGTGACTAGATAAGTTGTGGTTTGATTCAAGGTCAGAAATTATCATGATGAGGTACTTTCTGATGTGATACCCCTACAAGCTTGTCATATCTTACTTAGGAGGCCATGATAATATGATCGTTCAACCAAACCAGATAAAAGAACTAATCAATATTCTTTTGAGTTGAATGGTTAAAAGTTCACAGTCCAGCCTCTATCACTATCACAAGTGAATGAGGTTTACTAAACAATTAGAAAGTTAAAGAAGAAGGGAAATAAGGAAAGGGGAGAGCTCTAAACAAAAAAGAAGGATGAAGAAGCGGAGAAAAAGAGGTTTTAGGGGAAGAGTCCTATGGTGATATTAGATAGAAATAAAGATCTATTTAAGAAACATAGTGATGAAGCACCCATGCTTCTCCTAGACTATGCACGTTATACTAATACTCTACTTTTCCTATTCTCTATTCTATTTCTCTTGTTTTGTAGGAATTTAAGGATGTATTTCCAAAAAAAGCTACTACAAATATTACCCTACTTTAGGGAATTGGGCATTAAATAAACTTCACATCAGGTTCTTATTTGCCCAAGAAACCGGCTTACCAAAGTATTCTAAATAGAGACCAAAGATCTCTAAGGAGAGTTGGGGAACTCCTCAATGAGGAATACATTAAAGAAAACATTAGTCTATATGCGGTCTGGATATTTTTAGTGCCAAAGAAAGATGGGACGTGTCATATGTATGTTGATTGTTGGAGTATCAACAAGATAACAGTAAGGTATCACTATTCTATATTTAGATTAGATGATATTTTTGATGAATTGAATGGTTCTTATGTGTTTTAAAGTTGATCTTAGAAGTGGCTATCGTTAAATTTTGATGAATCCTAATGATGAATCAAAAAATGCCTTTAAGACCAAATTTAGTCTCTATGAATGAATGGTTGTTCCATTAAGAATCACTAATGCTCTTGGTACCTTTATGAGGTTAATGAATCATGTAATGAAACTGTTTATAGGGAAATTTATGGTGGTGTAATTTGATGATATCTTAGTTTATAGAAAGTCCATAGATGATCAAGTTAAACATCTGAGGTGTATTTTTGAGGTATTAGGAAGGAGCAATCATTTGGTAATATTGAAAATGCTCTTTTTTGTGAATGAAGTTGTTTTCTTGGTCGAAGTTGTGAGATCCCACGGTGTTGAAATGGATGAATCAAAATTAAATTCTATACAAAATTGTCCAACTCCATAATCTATTGGTGATGCAAGAAGTTTTCATAGACTTGCTAGTTTTTGTAGAAGGTTTGTCAAAGGGTTTAGCACCGTAGCCTTCTAGTGACCAAGGTAATTCAAAAGTATAAGCCTATTAAGTGGGATAGAGAGCAAGCAAAGGCATTGAAACTTTCAAAAGAATTCTTAGCTTCACCTCCAACTTTAGTAATATATTTGAAGTTGAATCTGATACTAGAAAAGTAGTCATTGGGGCTGCCTTAATGAAAGACCAAAAACCCATTCCATACCATAGAGAAAATCTCAAAGGGGAAACCTTGAACTACTCTATGTATGATCTTGAGTTGTATGACTTGGTTAGAGCTTTGAGTAATTTGCAACACTACTTATGCCCTAAGAAATCTATGATTCAAACCGACCATGAATGTTTGAAACACCTTAGGGCCCAAGAAAAGTTGATCAAATGGCATGCCAAGTGGATTGAATTCATTGGTACATTCACTTAAGTAATCCAACACAAAAAGGGAAAGGAGAATGTGGTAGCTTATTCCTTGTGATTGAAGCATGTTTTGATTTCCTCTTTGTCTTCTAAATTGATTTGTTTTAAATGCTTGAATACCTTATACCCCGAGGACCCCAAGTTTGCTCCAATCTTTAACGATTGTGATGAATAGGATATAGAAAGATAGATTAGGGTTAGAACTTCTATACCCTATTCCAAGTTTAATGGTTTCTCATTTAAAGAAAAGAGTTTATGTGTTCCCTCTAGCTCATGGAGAGAGTTTTCTTTAAGAGAGGCATATGATGGTGGCGTGATGGGTCACTTTAGAATTGACAAGATCATTGGAATCTTAGAGAAATAATTTTATTGTCCCAAGATACGTCATGATGTTGCTAGAACTACTCCCTCAGTGATTATATAGTGCACTACCTATTCACATATGCCTATGGCTTGAAATATCTGTGGATTTTATTTTTGGTTTACTTACGATAAGGAGGGGTAAAGATAGTCTCTTTGTAGTGGTTGATCGGTTTTCTGAAGTTGTCCACTTTATTCTGAGTCAAAAAAGTGATGATAAAATGTAGCTTATTTTTTTATAGAGCAGGTTGTCAAATTATATGGAATTCCTCGAAACATTGTTAGTGATAGGGACTCTAAGTTCCATAGTCACTTTTGGAGGTTGTTATAAGGTAGGCTTGGCACCAAATTTCTTCTCCCAATGTCCTTCCACCCACAAACCAATGGGAAAATAGGGGTGGCAAATAGAACCTTGGGTTCTATGCTACATACCTTAGTTTAAGGAAATGGCGTCTTGCGTGGAACACCTAACTTTAGTCAAATTTTCTTATAATCGTGTTATCCACTCAACTATTGGTATGACTCCCTTTGAATATATCTATAGTTTTAACCCTCCACCCCTTTAGATGTCATTCTTTTGTTTAGTGATGTTGTGATAAGATAAGATGGGAATAAGAGGGAGAAAAAAATGAAAAAGATGCATGAGAAAGTGAGAATTCTCCTTGAGAGAAGAATTTAGAGGTTGCCAAAAGAGTGAACAATAAATGGAAATAACTTGTACTTGAACTTACTAATTGGATGTGGGTACACCTCCATAAAGATAGGTTTCCAACCAAAAGAAAATCTAAGTTGATGCCTTAAGGTGATGGTTCATTTCATGTTCTTGATAGGATAAATGATAATTCTTACAAGATCGACCTTCCTCTAGAATACCAAGAGCACAACACATTCAATATGTATGATAATGTGTTGATATTTCACTCTTTGACATGATAGAAGGCAATAACCCATAAATTTAAGGTCAATTTTTTTCTCAAAATATAGAAGATAATAAAATCTAGGTGTTCTCAAGACCATTCACTAAAATCCAAAATCGAGAACTTCAAGTACTCCAAGGATTTTTCATGAAGTAAGACATCCTTTAAAACACCCTAGTACCATTAATAGGGTACTATGTGTTCATGATTCCATACACTATGGATCAAGGGGCCTTGGAGGGGTCAAATAAGTATGAGACGAAGTTAAAAAGTCCACTTAAGGGACCTGAGAGCTCACCTGCACCTATAGGTGAGCCTTATGCGATCGTAAATGTAAGTAATGGCACATGCGGCTATGACTGCAGGAGCAGGTGGCCTAAATAAATTGATTAGTCTTTTCTAAGTGAAAATGGGCCACTTTTGGGCCCAAGTTTGTTAAAATTAGACTATGGTTATAAATACCCAAACCATTCTCTGTTTTTGCATGATTATTGAACATTTCTCTAGTGAGAGAGTTTGGTGAACTCTTTTTGAACTTTGGCTTAGAAACAAGTTATTTCAAGGGCGATCAATTCCCTCTTAGTAACCAAATGGATTATGTGGTAGATTTAAGTTATAATTATGGCATAAGGGTTTAATATATACTTTTTATTCTTGGTTACATTTTTTTCTTGTGTCTAGTTTTCAGCTATCTTGATTTTATCTTTACTTTATATTTTTGAATCCTAGTTTCTGTAGTCTTGATCTCTATCACTACCTCCCCTCCCCTCTCCCCCTCTCCCCTTCTACCTCTTCTAGCTTTCTAAAAACTATAACTTTTTTTATATGAGTCATCAAAATCATTGTAATAGAGTCGACTTCCTCTAGTAGCCATGATATCCATACTTTTAGGGATCAAACTCATGACATGCTTTATTAAAAGGTCCATATAAGTTTATTTTTACCATGTTATCTTCACTCTGTTCATCAATTTTTCTTTGCTCTTGCGTATTCAAAAAGTAAGAGTGAACACTCGCTACAACCTTTCCATCTCGAGTATGCCAAGCACGATTTGTCTTAGTCATTTGTTAATGCAAACTTGATACAATACTAAAAGTTTGATTTATCAAGAAACCACCAGCAATTTGTTTGCTATAGTTATGTTCAAGGAATTAAACAAATGATATAAATTATGTAGTAACATATTCTCCGGTAACCCATGGTTAGGACATTGAAGCAACTTTTTCCTAAATTGAATCTATGACTTATAAAGAGGCTCACCACTCAATTGGCAAAAATTCATGGTTTCATCCTGGAGTTGGAGCATTAGAAAGGGAGGAAAGAAATAATCAAGGAATGTGTAAGGACCTAATTTTTGGTGTTTTGTGTGAAGTATGTGATTTGACCATTTTACTCCTATATGTGGTTGTGTTGTGGTATTTATGGGGTGTAGGGATGATTTACATGATTCCCAAGGCATTTTGATATGATTTGTGCAAGTTTGTGATTTTTGGAGGCTTGAAAAACCTTATAGTTGACTTTGGTCAACATTTATAGATTTGTCTATTGTATGGCAAAACAGACTATGCCTGCAGATCTAAAACATCAATTTTAGGTTGGTAACATAGTTGTTATAGATTTATGGCTTTTATCTTATTTCGACCCTCAATTCAGAAAGGTGTAAAATTATGTCTCGAGGTTCAATTTTGTAAAACATTGTTTTTTTGAAAATTAGATATTATTATTGAGTCTGAAAGGTTGAATTTGGGTTATTAGCAAGGTTGGTTCAATTTTTTGGACTTTAGATCCCATTTCGGTCCTTGTATTGAAAATAGTGTAAATAGGGTCAAGAAGGTCGATTTAATAATGATTTTTTTATCATAAATTTAATGACTCCATTGGATCCCAAATATGTTTTACAATTAAATTTCACTATTGAATCATGTTCATAGGATTTCAAATAAGTTTTAGGGGTCAAAAATAAAGTTTTGAAGGTTGTTGGTGCTGGTGAAGGAGATAAAGCATCTGGTCAATTGCTTTAGCTGACTTTGACCATTTGACCAGGTTGCAACTACTTTAGCAGCCAAGGTTCTACTTTAGCAGCCATCGCTGATGGTTAAGACCAAAATCGACCTCATTTCGTATTTTTTATATTTTGGGAGCTAGGAAGATCCAATTTTTATGGTTTTTTATATTTTTTTCTCAACGAATCATTGTATATAAATTTAGAACCATGTTTTCCCCATTTCCCAAGAACTTCTATTTCATTTTCATAATTTCCACCCAAATTGAGAATCAAAACCCCATTTCCACCATTTTTGGGGCTTGGGTGTTGGAATTTTGATAATTCCAAAGGGGGTTTTGAGATTTCTTCCATTGGTAAGTTTATAGTCTTATAATTATAATTTTCTCTCAATTTTATCTTCTAAACAACTTTAAATTCTTGATTTTTAAAATGGGTTTTGGGGGGGTTTTGCTGATAAAGCTTGAAAATAGTTTTTCTTAGATTTGAACCTCATTTTCACTTGTTTTCACATGGGTTTTCAATTTTAGACTACTATGAGTTTGGGTAACATGTTTTAAAATAAAATTACAGTTTTACCCTTCTTTTTTGTAAACCCATTTTGGGGTTCCATTTTGACCTCGACTAAAAAATAGGCAATGTGGGTATCGTCGTCTTTTATTTGATGCATAGATTCTATATCTATATGTTTTAGTTAATTTTGGGTTCATTTGTGAGGGAAAATCTCCATATTAAATGCTTTTTGGACTGGTTTTTGACATTCAATGTATGTTATTATTTAACTTTCTTGAAACTAGGTTGGGTAGTAAATGAAAATGTAAAAACATGCTATGGGTATGGGGTTGTATCATAGAAAATGTGTTAATGTGATTTATGTCCCTGTATGGGGGTCTATGTACTCGATATTTGATAGTTTTGAGTTATTATTTGCTATATGTAATCGTGTGAGTTCTTATATTGTATTGACCCGAGACTACCCCTAGTCGTCACGTAGTGCTTATGATCTCAAAAGACCATAAGCTAACCTATGAATGATATCTGCTGTGATCACTGGATAATAATACTAAAATAAATACAGAATTAGGCTGAAATGTCTTAAGGTTCAAAATCTAAAATAATTATAAAATATAACATATGAAATAACAATCCGTAAAACTAAATACTATCTGAAAAATCTATTCTAGAAGCCTTTAATCTGAACTGTCTGAAAGTAGAGTTGATGGGACAAACCCCCAACTAACTCCAACAACTAAAATACTTAAATAAAAGTATGCCCTCATTAGATGTGGACTCATTACAAAATCTACGACTGCTGATTGGATCTTTCTAAGCACGGTCAGGAACCTAAGTATTCAAACCTATGATATGAGACATCATAGTACAAAGAAAGAATATGCGGTTAGTATGTGGAATGTACTCGTATGCTAGATGAGGTAAAGCTTAATGCAAGGGTTCATATGCATAAACAATAACTAACTGAACAATATAGAGTAACTGAATGTGAGAGTACACAAATAACTGAAACTACTACCAATAATGGGTATGCAATCTGTGTATGTAAATATACTTTAATTGAGCTTTTTTGAAACTAAGTACTGAGTTCTGATAATGAGTAACTGATAATCTGTAATTACCGATACTGATTGACTGTATCTAACAGATCTGATTCTGCAGAACTGAACTGAGTTCTATACTGAAGGTTGAAACTGAAACTGTAGGAGGTAATCATCTAACCAACATGCCCTAAATAAGATAAGATAATTGAGTTGGGGTCCAATCTGTAACCCCAATTGGAAGGGAGTTAGCATTATGCCACAAGTACTAATAATTGTTGTAGAGTAAGTCTTAACTAATGGGTAACCCCTAAAATCAGTCCTAAAC
Source organism: Capsicum annuum (assembly GCF_002878395.1). Taxonomy (NCBI): domain Eukaryota; kingdom Viridiplantae; phylum Streptophyta; class Magnoliopsida; order Solanales; family Solanaceae; genus Capsicum; species Capsicum annuum. Next base: position 126,521,034 of record NC_061115.1, on the reverse strand, counting down.
TAGCGGGTGATCCCTGAGTATGCCGGTCCTATCTAATGGGTGGCATCTCCTAACCTATGCTGGCTACATAGTTTGGGAACATAGGGATTGCCTCTATGGACCAGTCCTAACTAATGAGTGATACCCTATACCTAGTCTCGCTCGGTGCTGAATCCTACTCCCAACCGAAAGACACTAAACTGAGTATACTGAACTGGAATGGACTAATACAAAGTTTACTAAGTTTTCCTGAGTTCTGTAATTGACTGAGTCATACTGAGTTCTGTAACTGAATAGATTCTACCGATTGGTATATGACTGATACTATTCTATAATTGACACTGGCTCTAGGTGCACAGCTAAATTATCGAGTAGGAAATACCCCCAGGACTTGATAGCATGAAAAGTAAAGCAAATCATAATCTTGAATAATACAATATAGTTCACTTAGATAATTTATCTATAGAGGCATTTTATCAAAGACTTGTAATGCATGCACTTGTACATGAATGGGAAATACATGTTAGCATGCTATAATGGCATGATTTCATTCTCATAGACAATTTATCATACACATGGGAGGCATTCTTGTTTTACTAAATCATAAACACTTAGAGTAAACATGGTTATAACAATCAACTTTCAAATTGAAGGGTTTATCATTGATATCATGTAAATCAACTCATACTAGGAATAATTCTTGAAACTTGGAATTTAAATCATGGATAACACATAAGCATGGCAATTACAATGCCCAAACTTCCAAATTCATGGATTATAATATGGGGTTACTCAATTCAATATACATGCTATTCAATTTCATGGAATCTACCATTAATCATGGATTTGAAACTTAATAATGTCAAATCATGAATACAATGAAATTTCTTACATGTAAATCATGAATCATGAATCTTGAAGTTTTAAAAATAGATTCTTGGACTCTACAGGTGAAAGGGACCCATAGATGAACACCTAACAACCTTAATATGTGAGTTTCTCAAAGTTTTTCGTGAATCCTTGAATTTTTTGCTTTATCTCTTGTACTAGGGTTTTTGCCTCTTGAGAGAGAATGGTTTAATTTGGGGGGAAAATTGGGTGAATAATGAAGTAACTAGGTTAATTAGAGGTGAATTTTGTGTTAAAGGCTGAATGGGGTAAGGGGTAAAAGACTTTAATTTTCTCAAATTTAAAACTCGAAATTACTGAAAATTCTTGATTTTGGCACCTGGCATGACGTGGTGCTATCGCACCATGTCATTAGAAAATGGAAAACTTGGAACTAGACTGGTGGCACAATGCAGTGCCATCGTGTTGTCTTACTCGATGAAAATTTAGTCCTTGACGCGAAGCACTGGAATTGTGTTGCCTCACTGGAAATTGAAAATTGTGAACTAGGTCTATAGCATAATGCGCCAATATTGTGGAGCAACACTGGAATTGATGATTGCAATTTGGTCATGCTCTGCGATGCGTTGATGGCTCAGGTGGCACACTGTCTTACTAAAATGCTCTAACTCTTCACCCCGGTGTCATATTTGGAAAAACTTTATATCGTTGGAAAGCTAATTGAATTTACTATGCAATGGAAATCTCTAAACTCAAATATACTGATTATTTCAAAAATTTGGTATGGGATTACTCATGTACTAAGACTTAAATTAAGCTAGGAAAATACGGGATATTACATATATGATATTTTTGGCCTAGTATTGATATATATATGTGTGTGTGTGTGTGTGTGCGTGTGTATGTGGTTGTACTCTTTTTAGTGTAAAAATCCTAATTTTAAATTCATGTGGTATCAATGACATTATACTTGTACTTTCACTTGATAGTTTCTGAAATATATTAAATCATGGATGGTTGGTAGATTTGAGTGGTTCTTAACTCACTTGGTATATTGGTTTGATATTAGATATTCTAATTTTGGTTGGTTGTTAGCATTACATCCTCATATCAAATTCATTCTTAAAACATTGATACCACCGTAGAAATTCTAGAAAACATGGAAAAATTGGCTTTCTGATAGAAAATTTGACATCATTAAAAACCCTCTATCGATGTATGTGTCGGAGAAGAGCTATGGCTATTGGTATTGGATATATATTGGATACTGGTTGATGAATCCCCCATGGGTCCTACGTCAGGAATCTTTAGCTTCGTAGGTGTATACAGAGGTTGTACGACAACCTTGTGTATTACATCATCATATCATCATCATTTTTACTGAACACTTTATACAATGTGCTTATCGATCACTCTCACCTATACCATTGTTTTGGTGTAGGACGATCGTTCCCAATATAATAACCCAACTTGAGTTGGAGTCAAATCCACAAGGAGTGTAACTAGTATTTGAAACCTACATATGTTGAAAGCAACAAAGTATTTACCCACAATGTAAACATAATGTAAAACACAAATTAAAATTTGGGGGTATGGATTGAAAGGTTGTTTGAACAAATTCTACTTGAACTACCAATTTAGAGAAAAATTATAGATGAAATTTCAATAGAAGAATAGTCTTGAGATTATGTTTTTCTAGGGGCAAATAGTGTCTGGGTACATGAAAGTCAAAATCAAACTCTAGTTCATGAATGTATGGGTGGGCTAGGTTATGGCTTTTGATGTTAGTCTTTCAACCAAACACAAAAATATCACCCATGGATTCCTTCGAGTACCTTATGGGTATGGAAAACAAATCAACCTAAAACCTCAATTGGGCATGCCTATTTGTAGGAAGATGCCCAAGGCATAGCAAATTCACAATCCATCCATATTTCTAAGACAGGGTAAAGGAATAATATAACATCTAACTATTATTCTCAAATACTTATCACCCATATCAATTTTTGAAGGATGATGTGGGGTTTTTGAAAATTGGGGCTTTCACACACACAAATTCCAATTTTACAATCAAGTATTAGTGAAACCCAACATCATTAACCAATAATCTATACTAACAATCAAGACCTACACACATTTGTACCCTATTCAAATATAACCCCAAGGTAGATGTTTAGCTACTCAAGAATTTTGAGAGAAGAAATATACCTAAATATTTAATTCTTCCACTGAAGAGACAAACCAAAGGTATTCTCAAATTCAAATTCAATTACAATTAAAATCACTTGAAAAATTAGCCACAATAGTCATTCCCAATTTAGTAGGATTTTTACAGTGCCAAAATTAAATTCTAATTGGGAGATATCTCTAAAGTGAAAGGGTTTTTGCCCTTTGAAGGTTTTGGGTCCAGTTGCTTGAAATGATGAATCTGTCCTTGGACTATTTTTTGCTACATTGCGATTGTGCTCATTGGATCATGATCATGACTATTAGGTCCTATTTGAGATAACTGAGGCTCATCCCTTCCTCTCTATTTCTTGACCACAATCGTAACTCTGAGCATCGCTATCATGGTACTTGAGGGCTACCTAAATTTCAATTTTTGAAGTAACTCTTCCATTTTTGGTCTCTTTTCATCTCACTTTACTTCTTTTTTTCTCTTTACCTGTATACCTGTCAAATATGGGAATTAGTGCATTCAAATGACAAATTTGTCTCATTAACACCATTTAACCATAGTAGTGTGCACAAATTTAGATGTAAAAGAGTGGTAACTTTACCACTCATAAACACCCCCAACTTAAAACTTTACTTTTCCTCGAGGAAAACTACTTCTTACTCAAAGACGCTATATAATTTTAAGCCCATTTATACGACCAAATGATCAGAATGACTTTAAACTTGATTAGGACCAACAAGTAGCTCTCAAGGATGGGTAAAGCTATTCTCACAACTCCCTTTAACATGAATTATAATCTCAAAGATGACTCAACTATACTCCTTTTCCTCTTTTTTGGAAGATGAAAATTTCACCCACCTTGATTAGTTTACATGCCTCCCCATGAAAGGAAATCCGACACACCAAAGTATCTATCATGTATCAAGGGATTAAAATGCAAGCGCTCACCCTCACAAAGATTGTCTCAATGCAAACAAGTATCATACCATATGCTTTCCCTTACTTTCAATCGCTACTACTTTGAATACACTTGGTTAGAGATCTCAAAGGGTTTTTTCAAGTTTGTAATATAAGCTTGGGAAAGGGTATGATCACATTTGGGAATAAAGTGACTACACCCTCCTTGAAACTCTACATCATACTATTCAATCAAACATTAAACCATGGGCCACTTTATTTTCTTTTATTTCACACATATGCCTACTTTCACTACCTTAGTTCACCCATTTCTTTTGAAAGCATTTTCTTCTAATTTATTTCTTTTGTCCAATCTATGTTTTTCCTTCTTTTGATGATTCCTTTATTTTTCACTTATTCACTTATGATCTTTGCTTAGATTTTAGGCATCCACTTACACGATCATGTTCCAAGGTCACCTCTTCCAAGATTTACCACCCCAACTTAGGATTTTAGCCTCAAGTTGCATATTCAAGTTCAAGGAGGGTATGGTTCAAATGAGGGGTAAGATTAAAATGGTTCAAGGCTATCAATATGGTTTCCAAAGAAAGTCTTGAAGGCTCAAGATTGGTGACTAGGAATACTATTCTATGTATGGGTAGGCTATGTAGGCTTAAGTGGTTTTATATGTTCATAAAGAAGGACAGATTATTTCACCAACCAAGCATAATCACAATTAGCCTTAAGAGACTAACGGGGCAAGTTCTCGATGATACAAGAAGGCATAAGAGCTAAACAACTATGCTCACCGCACATAACATGCAAAATTTTCAAGAAAGCTCAATTGTATTTCCTACTAGAGACAAAAGAAGGTATTTACCATATGCTACAAACTAAGGACTTTGGAGTCACAAAAAAGGTAAAGCATTGTTACAAAATTGTTCACGTCCATGCCTTTTGTTTTCAAAAATTTTTGGATGGAGGGAGTGTTTTATTTTCATTTAAACCATGCAAAATTTGCTATTGATGGCAACAAACGAAGCCATCATCTCACATTTTGTCTTTCAAGAGGGATAACCATATGACTACTTAGACTTCACCATAGTTATAAAGGCAATCTTAAAACTCCAATATTACAGGTACTTAGACTTCCCTTACATCTATGTTTCCACATTTAATCACAACAATTTTCCCTTAAGAATGTCATCACTAAATCTATCATAGGGAAAGGTTCATCCGACGTCATCATAAATAAGATAAGAGTAAAATGTAAATCTGCGAATGAAAATAGATAACTAATCTATGAAATGTAGTCACCATCAATGTGCCTGAATATTACCACCCAAAATAAAAATATTATCATCTAAACATCCAAAGAAAATATTCAACTAGATATCCAAATAAGACAAACCAATCAAATAACTACGACTACAAAAGAGGCGGGCACCCCGAACTCAAAGCTTGCATTGATCTCATTGCATAATCATGAAAGCATAAGAAAAGAGTAAAGAGTGCTCCTTGCAACCGCATCAAGCACTGTCATCGCTCTCGGTCTTGACATCATCTGTGTCTAACCATGTAGCTGGGACCTCATCATCATTATTAGCTTAGGTAGAAAGAAGATTGGTTTTGGGTTTTAGGAACTTTCATAGGCCCTTCACCCCCATTCCACATCATTGTAAAAAAAATATCTCTTTTTATCCCTCTTTTTCATATTTTGATGAGACTCTTTGAGGTCCCTATGCAACTTTACTAAGGATGAGTAGGATCTCTCAAGCCTAGAGATAGTGGCCCCCTCCTCCTATTGATCTGCCATAAATTGCTCATAGTCAGTCTGAGAAACATAAGAATGGCGAGTTATAGATGGACCTCCTGGCCCCATAGGAAACCCAGACACAAAATCCTTGATCTCCCTCATCTCAACTAAGATCTCCTCAAACGGCCCTACTGTGGATGGCCTACAAAAATCTATATCCTCATTTATTGACTTGCCTAAGTCGATATTCCTTTTCTTACTCTTACTAAGTGCACCTTCACCCTAATTCTTGAAAGGGTAAATGGGGTTCTTTTGACACACCCAAGTGTCTCATACTCAACCCTGGCTCTCTTGTAAAGCGATGTGATCAAAGAAGGAAATAAGAGTAGGGAGCCACCTCAGTTCTTGAAATGCCTCATGTTTGAAAGAACAAGCTGCCTAACATTCAAAGAAATGTTATCTAAGATACATGCAACCATCCAGGCTTGAACATCCAAAACATGGTTCATGTGAGTGCATGGAGAAACCCGACTACAAATGATGGCTAACCATATCCTCATCTTAGCCATGAAATTAAGTAATGATACTCCATGTTGGTGATAACCCAAGGGACCTCTCTACTTGTAATACCCCAGGAAATTTTGTGTTGAAATTTTGTGCGTAAATGTGTTAGGTTCTATCTTCTAGAATGAATTATAAATTTTATGTGCGGAATGTCTTAGATTATGACCCACCATTACATAGAGTATCTAATAAGATTTCCAAATATATGTGGATCATCCAAAACGGACACCCGAGCAATGAGTTATGAACATTCCGATCGAACCGTGAATAGTAGTGAATAGTAAAACGTGCAGGAAAGAGTACTGAGGCCTGGAGTATTTTTTCTCTAACTTTAAATGATCATAACTCCTTTTAAATAATGTATGGGTGATGTACTATATATCAACGGAAGCTCTGTGAGTCCTCTTTCCAATGAAATTGGTTTTATCCAATTTGTCTATTAGAGCAAAATGTTATAGTCAATCTACTTCAGCCTATCAAAAGTGAATTTTTTGGTCAAATTTAAACGATCATAAATCCTCATACAGAATGATCTGGGTGAGATACTAAATATCAATGGAAATATATGAGAGTCCTCTTTCTAATGAAATTAGTTTCATCCAATTTGGATATTGGAGTAAAATGTTATGGTTGATCTACTTCAGACTATCAAAACAGACCACCAAAGGACAGATTTGAGAATTATTTGATTTGTAGGGGCATTTTGGTCATTCCCCCTTGCCTAAAATCCGTCCGAACCCTATATTAAATCCTATTAGAAGTATTATATGTTATATTTCATCAAATTCCCTCAAAAAGAAAACCCTAAGCTCCTACATCCAACTTCAAGAACCTCCAAAGTTCACCATTAATTCTGTAAATTTATTCAAGATTCCAAGTTCCTAGTTCAAGAACTTCAAGAACGTCCACAGTTCACCATTAATTCTGTAAATTTATTCAAAATTCCAAGTTCCTAGTTTAAGAACTTCAAGAATCAGCATTCAAAGGCATGATATATCTCAAAAATGAGTATCGATCTAAAGTTCATCATTCAAGGTATGTGGGATTTTTCAACAAGAACTCTCTTTCGTTCTTGTGCCCAAAAGTAATTTTCTTTACAAAGGCATGATTTTTATTTGATTTTTACGAATTTGAAGCATAAACCCATATCGTGTGATGATTATTATGAAATCTTGATGTTTATGATTTTGAAAGATGAATTTACATGTGTGGAGATATAAAACATGAATCTTGAATGATATTTATCATGATTTTGATATTTGAGTTGTGAATCTGTATTGAAAATTGTGTTTTTATAGAAAGTGTGTGTTATAAGCACGTTGATGTTGAATATTTGAGATATTTTGAATGATTTGACCTTTTGGTCTTAATGGAGTTGTTTTGAACTCGAGTGTGAAAGAAATCCACAATGTGGTTGATTTTGATAAATGGAAAGCATGATGGCTCCCGATGTATATTTATATATTACTAAAATTATTTTGTTGTGGATTATCTTTGAAATGATCTGAGCTAAGTCCAGGAGAAATCTTTGGCACCGAGTGGGAGGTATAAAGCGACCTTACTTTCCTAGAACTATGTGCCCCCATAGGAGTGACCCTGAGGCTGATTTATATAGTGATCACTAGTTTGTGTGGATTTGATATCGATAGTCCTACTCCGATGGCAAGGATAGGATGGATCTCCCCACCGTGGGTTGTACATTGGACTCTATGTAGCTCACATAGTTAATGTCGGTTATAGAATCTCCCAATGTGTGTGTGTTTCCTTGTGTCTATGGTGAATCGTGAAGTGATTTGAAAGTGGAATTATGAAAGTTATTCTTTTGAAAGATTTAAATGATATTTACATTGTAAGAATTGATATTATTGATGAACTGAAAGTGATTGACAAATTATATGATGAATCACATGTTTTATTGTACTTATTTCATCCTCTCATGATTGTGATGATTTTCTTCGGGCTATGTGAGTCTTTCATACATACTGCATATTTCTTATAAATATTTATGATGATGATGTTTATACAACTACATACACCCCCATATACTCGATTCTTTTCCATGGTACTGACCCACATCTTCGAATGTAGGCTGCATTTTCTTAGAATGTAGGTTTAGGAGCTCAGTTCCAAGTTTGATAGTGATTCTTCAGGCATACTGTTCTACATCCTCTGTTGTGGTGAGTCCTCATGTTACGAGGACTGATGTCTGATGTTAGTTTCACAGAATTGTTTATATTTGATAACTGAGTATGAGTCAGTTGGGGCATGTCTTAATGGCTCGCTGGTTTTATTGATTTTCTTAGAGGCTTGTCAGACGAGTATAGATGTTAGGAGTTGACTAATAAGTCATATTTTGTCATCTTTCTAAAATTTGTTATTCTTGGATTATGATTACTCTGTTGATATTTGAGGGTTATTTATGGAAACCCCATTGATTTGTATTAAACTAAATGAAAATGGCTCAAAGGGTTAGCTTAGGGATACTCGTAGCCTCAAGTACCGTGTGACGATCCAGGACCCATTTTCTGGGGCATTACAAACTTGGTATCAGAGCCTAAGGTTTTAAGGTATCCTAGGGATTCTGACAAGCCTTGTTAAGTAGAGTCTTGATCATCGGTGTGTAGCGCGCCACATCTATGAGCAAGAGGCTACAAGACATTTTAGGAAAAAGTGTGATTCTTTCTTTTAGAAGTCTATCGTTCTTAAAGTGTCTCTCTCTGCTATTGATACGTGCTCTACTCTTTCAGAAATATGCCTCCCAGGGATACCCCCTAATAGAGAGATAGAGTTCGGGATTGATCTTCTTCCCGATAATCAGCCCATTTCTATTCCTCCTTACCAAATCTATCTCGAATACTAAAGACTGAAAATAAGAGATGGAAGAAAATTGGGTGACTCGAACTCCAAGTTCTCACCCTATCTGCGAAAAATCAATCATTGCACGAATCATAATCAATAGCAACAACTAAAGATCGAATCTTCACCAAAAAGGTACAGAAGTGTAGTATGAGTACCAAAACAACGAGTACTCATTAGGCATCATTAGTCGATTGAGCTAAATCATGATATAAGAACGATAAACTGCAAGATAATTATAACTAAGTCAATGAACTGAATCGAACCTAAATCATCTCCATCATCACTGTATATAATAAGTAAGCAATTCAGAATAACAGTATAACATAAGGCATTAACGCATGCCAACATCACAGTATATAACAAGCATGGATATTGAAAATAGCAATATAATATAAGGTATCAATTCATGCCAATATCGTCTAGCATAAGGAATAAATGATTTGAAATCATAAAGCAACACAAGTGCAATCACAAACAAACACTAGTGAAAACTTGGCGCCCATACACCAACTAGTGAATAAAGTAAGGAACACATCATGGCATCCCATAGCACCGAAGAGTATACCCAAGAGAGCATAAGTAAAGAATCGAATCACTAATATATATATATAACCAACTTTATCATTATCCATAGTTTTCTACAATTTCCATCAAATGGCCATTTGCAAATATTCATAATCACCAACAATAATCAAAATTAAATAAAATATACAAATATACTCATAATCGTAACCATACCACCATATAGGTATCTATCTCATCAATACACCCTATATACCCTTATTAGCTAGCCAACACTTATTAGTAAACAACTTTTTCACTAGTCATCATATAACTACTTACTATTATCCATTCACTATTCATCACTTAGTCACTATTCATGGATCAACGATTAACCATTATTACTCACTAGTCAAAAGTAACATCTATTCAAGATTCACCATTAGACCATATTCTCCAATTAACAAATATTCATTTCTACCTAACATAATCCCACTAGTCACCATTTAACAAAAGACCACTAATCATCATGAATACACTTATTCATCTCTCAACTAACATCTCTTATTAACTAGCATCGTTAATCCACAAATCCTCATTAAACAATTAATCAACATCACAAACTTAGTCATCAATAGCAACTAATCATTACAATCGCAAAACGGATTATCATTAACCACCACAATGAAATAATCATCCCTATTAATAGCCATCAATGCCACTAGTCCTCTTGACTATTAAGGTTCACAAATCCACTACTCACTATTATCCACTTACGTAATATCCACCACCAAGTATCTTTCATAATTAAATCAACAACTATACCAATTTATACCTTAACCCATTAGAATATTATAATTGACACCTCTAATATCAATATTATAGCTAACTACACATGAACATGAATATACATATAATTCTTATACATAAGGATAGTCAAATTCAATCTGTAGGTGCACACATAGGCACATCAATAATCATATCCTCTGGCCTTGGATCATGTCATCATAATTTCCTCCATACTAGAACCGGGTATCAATATATCATCATAATATCCTCCGTCCTTTTTGTGTATGAATATATCATCATAATATCCTCCTGCCTTACGGGGTATTAATATACCATCATAATATTCTTTGGCATTTCTAGGCATCAATATATTATCATAATATCCTCCGGATTCAAACCAGGTATCAATATCATCGACATATCCTCCAGACTCAAACCGGGTATCAATATCATCAATATATCCTTCAGACTCGAACCAGGTATCAATATCATCAATATATCCTCCAAACTCGAACTGGGTATCAGTATCATCAACATATCCTCTAGACTAGAACTGGATATCAATATCATAAACATATCCTTCGATCCTGCTGGGTATCATTATATCATTATAATATCATCATAATAGGCAATCGATATCAATAATAAATAATAAGCCCTACAAGGGCTAAAGAAAATAACAAGCCCCATAAGGGCTAAACTAAAGTTCAAGCCCCTCGAGGGTTAAAGTAAATGACAAGTAAGTAAATTACAAGGCCTACGAGGACTAAAGTAAAGCTCAACCCCCATGAGGGCTAAAGTAAAAGGAAAGTAAGGAAGAGTATACCTTTATATCTCATCATTCATCGTCGAGAACAATTTATTCATAAATATGTGAATATATATATATATATATATATAGCATGAATATTATAAAGCATTAATGGGTTCAACATGTTTGTTAGTATAACTTCTCATGTAGTCAATAAATATACCTTTTAGACCCCTCAGTATCAAGACTCATAATATTAGCAACAAGAAGGCTTTCAAACATAATCACTTATTGGGTTACTAGACAAAACTTAACAAGAGTCCAACATAATCTATAGAGTATCTTTACACATAGTCAATAAGCATGCCTTCTAACACCGTTAAAATCATCATTTCCAATATAGACAATAAGGAAGATTTCCAATACTATTTATTAGCATAATTATTAAGCATGATCATAAAGTGGGCAATAGTATAGTTAACAGCCCAAAAACTATCCTAAATGACGGCTTAATCAAGAGTATAGTTAAGGACTCATCATTACAAAATCCATAATTAAGTTATTTAGACCTTGGGCATAACCATAAGAAATATCATTCATGATCTATAATTTATTCATAGCATGGTCAATAATATCATTTATGACTTAGGCCATATTATAGACAAAGGCTCATTTCATAGCACGTTCACTAGCCTAACCAATAGATAATCGTAATAAGATAGTTAATAGCTTGACATAAGCTTTAGCCAAAAAGGCATACAAAGGCATAATTACTTAGGTATCATCCTTAATTCCATTCCACTCAACCAACAAGTACCAAGAATTATCAATTCTGCCTCAAAGGGGTACTCTTTAAAAAATTACTAGGCGTAACGGTTCAAGGGAACGAATCACAAGTCTTGTATTATGGTAGGTCAACAATCCCACATCTAAATCCCCAAAATGCATTCAAAGTCAATTTCTACCCTGGACTAGGCTAAGGTATCTAAATAAACTCTTAGATGTATAGCATGCCACCATAAGACCTAAGGTAGATATTCTACTTAAGCACCTTTACTAAGTCAAATGGAACCAAGTCAACCTTCCCTAGTATAAGCTACAAAGGCCAATTTACTCTAAGTATAAGCAACTAGAGCATTATATCTAAGGTTGAGTATTCTAAGGCATTCTCATGCTAAATATAAGTAATGAAGTCTATTCTACCTAATATAATGGGAAATAAGCCAAGCTTTCCAACTTCTAAAATTCATATAGCTTAATTGGTCCAACTAAACCTAGTATTGCATTTTATCAATCCAATACTTAAAAATCATCCCAATCTAACAAGAAATCACAATCATATTAAGATATAGTCCAATCTAACAAGGAGTAAGCCCAACCTACCTCAAATCCAAAGAATGCCCATGAATCGCTAATACTTTGCTTTTTCTTTCCGAGAAGCTTGTTCACGATGCCAAGCTATCAAAAACAAAATCTATACATCCTTACATGAATTTTGATACCACATTTTACCATTGTGTTTCGGGTCCAAAAACGACACCAAAAACCTCAAGTGGGTCCCACATACGAAAAACATGTTTTCGAGACCAAGTCAATTTTCATACACCACTAGGAAATCATAACCCTCAAGAATTAGATGAAAATCAAGCATATTTTGTCTAATATCAAGCCCTTGACCAATTTGGGGTTTTGGTCAAAATTCAAGATGTTGAAGCTTGAAAAAGGATAGATTCATACCTTTAATCCGCTGTTAATCACAAATAAATATATACATATATATATATATATATATATATATATGTTAATCATGCTTCTAACTCACTCCCAAGAATCAATTTGAAGTTAATCTAACATTTTAGGGCTACTAGGGCTCAAAGAGGAGGGAAAATGGTCGATTTCTCGACCAAGGGAGCTATTTATAGTACCTTGGTCGCGGTTAAATGGAGCATGCAAGGTCCAAAATACTTTTGGCCTCCCAAACTAATTCGTACTCCATTTTTCACAAAAAAAAACTATGTAGCCCCACTAAATTCGACATTATGGATGCATTGGTGAAGTTAGTTATTCCATTTAAGGTTGTTTAGGCCACTTGTGGGTCCCACACCCATATTATCTAATTTTTTACTTTTTGACCAATGGATCAAATGAGCTCAGGTGCAGTAGGACACGAACCAAGGGTCTACCTATCCTAAAATCAATATTGGAGATTCTGGTGCAGTTGTAATCCATATCCGAGATAGTTTTGATTAGGATTTTGCTCGGTGACAATTGAGAACCAACAAAGACTTCTAAATAGGGAAGTGGTTCTAAAACCAAACAACTGTGAGGTAACTGAACTACCAGTTCTAGCAAGTTATAAATGACTTGGGGCGGCTATAGAAAATCTCTAACGGCTAAAATAAGTGGACCACATGGAAAATGACTAGATAGGTCATTGCAATATCCACTACTAAGTAGCTTTCATCCCTAAAAGTTAAGGATAAGGAAGTACCTAAAGCCTGGAATAGGTGAGAATACTGGGTCCGCATCTCACTCTTGATCTCCCAGGTGCCATCCTCTACTTGGCGGTGTCTCTACTGAACCTTAACTACAGGTATCTCCCTAGTATGCAACCAACTCACATCACTAGCCAAAATAAGCACGGGCTCCTCCACAAAGGTCAACTGCTCATCCAACTGGACAGAGTCCCATCTAAGCACATAAGACATATCCTGAATATACTTCCACAACATGGAGACATGGAAAACTAGATGAAAAGTAGAAAAATCTAGAGGTAAAGCTAACTCATAAGGCACCTCACCAACTATGCGGAGAATCTTAAAAGGGTCCAGTATATCTTAAATTGAGCTTACCCATCCTTCTAAACCTCATCACACTTGTCATGGGCATAATATGAAGGAATGCATGGTCACCAACTCTAAATCTCAAGGAACGAATCCTACAATTTGTATAGGCCTTCTGCCTACATCGAGCTGCTCTCAGCCAACCCTAAATCATTTGAACTCTATCCAACGAGTCCTTAAGTAAATTTGAACCACGAGGTCTCACCTCAGAATTCTCAATCCATCCAACCGGAGAACTACATCTTCTACCAGACAAAGCCTCAAATCAAACTCAGAAGACACGGCTACACTCTAAAGCTGGTCAAACGAATCATCAATACGAGACATAGAATAATGATTCTTGACCATCACCTTACTAATTTTCTTATAACCAATATTCATATGAAAAGAGACATACGGTAAGGTTCCATAGAAATAGGTCAGGTGCCAGGATGGAGTTTAATAGAAAAATCAATCTCCCTGATAAGGGGAATACCAGGAAGTTCTGTAGGGAATACATCAGGAAACTTACAAACAATAAGGACAGAGTCAAGTAACGGACTCTCAATATTAGCATCACAACATAAGCGAAATAAGACTCTCAACCCCTAAAAATAAGTCCCCTAGCACAAACATAATATATAATCCTTGTTGGTTCGCAGATAACCATTCTCTACAACATGACTAGGGGTACAACAGGCATAGCTAAGGAAATAATCTAGGCAAAATAGTCCATGACTATATTATAGTGGGATAATCTGTCCATGCCTAAAATCATATCAAAATCCACCATAATTTGAATAATAGGTTAACATAAGTATCAACACCACTAATAATCACAACACCTAATCATAATACATCAATCCACTACTAAAGAATCACCCACAGTAGTAGATACGCACAATGGCATATATAATAAATCAATAGACAACTCAAACTATGGTGTATAATAAACAGATATGTATATATATAATAATAAGTGGATCTGGGATCTAATAGAGTAAGGTCCGACTGGTAGCACATCAAAATTACACCTGTATCTATAATATTTGAAGTTCAAGCCTTGGGTCTATCAGTTACTACATATAACTGACCATGCCCGCCACTTGGCTGGGCACCTAACCAATCTCTTATCCTGCCTATCTGAGGACCACCTCGTGTACCCTATACCTAATCGACATCCTATCCATCCTGTGTAAGTCCACCTCAAACACCCTGATAAGCACACATATAACCATGAGAACCACCTCTAATTAAGGAGTGAACAACTTTAATAGAGAAAAACTCTAAACTGAACCAACCATCGCCCTATGACCAAGGAAATCCTACAAATAATGACCATCAATTTTATGAGTAAATCAAGAAATTAGAGAAGAACTTGAATAAATTAATCCAACTGTCCTCGAATAATCACCACGTGTAGACAAACCAAAAAATAAACCCCTTGAATACTGACCCCTGCCCTTACTAGGTCTATCTTCAATCACTAGACTGACCTCTGTTAGTAATCTAAAGAGCTATCAGAATAGGTCAAGTCAGCTGAATCTGAGGCTGAAACAATAAATGCTGAGGATAGCTACTCTGAGGAAATAAGTGAATAGAAATCATCAACTCTCTAACAAAGTAGCTATCTCATACCGTATAACAATAATAGAGCCCTACTCCAATTTGAATAATTGATCCCTCAATCAATCTCTAAGGCTATGAGGCATATACTCTTTAAGAATATCTCAGAAAAGTGAGTCAAGCAGAAATCCAGCTGGTCTAGAATCCATAAAATCTCTCCACCAATGACGAGTGGACAATTCCAACTAATATGTGGCGTATTTCTTACCATGAGTCTAAATAATGTCCAAACCATAAAACATATCCTTATACACAGTCTGAAACTCATGTGCATCATCTCCAGGCGCACCCTAAAATCTAAGCGAAGCTAATCTTAGAAATTTGCCTAATATCTTTTTCTTCTTCTTAGAAGATGCAGCAGGCTAGGCAACCACTAACTAGGCGACTATCGGTGCAGGATAAATCTCAACTCTAGGAGACGCAATTACTGGTTGTGCCCCTGCCTAAGTACTACTCTGATCTATAGACAGTGCATAATCAAATGACACACCACCATTACTACTTAACAACTGACTAATGCATATCTGAGCACTACTGAAGAAATAACCCTGGTGGAGCTTGGGCTGATTCCCTGTCCACTACTGGCTATAGCAGAAGAATATTTGGCTCAGGTGCAAGAATAAGGTCTAGGAAAGGCGTCCTATCCTGGCCTCTAACTGGGAATACGTCTCTAGGTTGTCCATGATATGTGGCTCACTATATTCAATAATAGAAGTAGGATCCCTGGACTTAGTCTCGGGACCCTCTTCTCGTGTAGTGGTACCATGTGTCCAGGTCTTCTGTGGAAGAGTAAAGTCGAGAGAATATTCGACAAACCAACTCAGACTCTCAGTATGATATAAGTAAAAGAAGTGAAGAACTCCTTAAAATGTCCCATAGCCTTTCAAAGATAGGAAATGAACATTAACGTTTCAATCCATAGGATTCTATTAGACAAATTTCTCTTGTACCAACAATACTGATGAAATCTAGGCTCTAATACCATTTTGTTATAACCTGATATATGAGTCATGATGCCACCTAATAAGTCCCACCGGTACGTAAGCCAATACTATAACTCGGAGTTAACACAATAGGTTACCAGTCGGTAAGCCAATACCATAACTCAGAGCTAATGCAAAGGGTTAATTAGGTAAGAAAGGTCCAACATAGACTAAATTCAAGGACATCAATTTTAAAAATAAGGGTTCTAGATCGAATAATAAGTCAAATAAGATACCAATCCTAAGACCTGGTAGAGCTAGTATAAGAGCAACTAATAGTATTAATACAACTCCAAGTCTAGAAAAGTTAATATACTCATCTCGAACACTAAAGATTGAAAACAAGAGATGGAAACAAATCGGGTGACTCAAAATCCTAGAGCTAACCCTATCTCTAAAATCCAATCACTGCATGAATCACGATCAATGACGATAGCTAATACTCGAATCTGCACCAAAAAGGTGCAGAAGTGTAGTATGAGTACCAAAATAGTGGGTACCTAGTAGGTATTATCGGTTGATTAAGCTAAATCATGATATAAGAATTATAAAATACAAGATAATCATAACTAAGTTAAGGTACAAAATCAAACCTAAATTATCTCCATCAGCACTGTATATAATAAGTAAGAAATTTGGAATAATAGTATAACATAAGGCATCTACGCATGCCAATATCATCGTACAAATCAAGCATGGAATATCCAAAATAATAATATAATATAAGGTATCAACATATGCCAATATCACCTAGCATAAGGAATAAATGATTTGAAATAATAAAGCAACACAAGTGCAATCACAGGCAAACACAAGTAAAACTTGGCGCCCATACACCAACTAGTGCATACAGTAAAGAGTACACACACGAGAGCATAAATTATAGAACTTAACCGCTAATATATATATATATATATATATATATATATATATATATATATAACCAACTTTCTTTTTATACATAGTTTTCCACAATTTCCATCAAATGACCATTTGCCAATATTTATAATACATCCTATAGTCCCTTATTAGCTAACCAACACTTATTACTAAACCACTTACTCACTAATCATCATATAACCGCTAACTATATCCTTCTACTATTCATCACTTAGTCACTATTCATAGATCAACAGCCAACCATTATTTATTCACTAGCCAAAAGTAATATCTAGTCAAGATTCACCACTAGACCATATTCTCCAATTAACCAATATTCATTTATAGTAAACATAATCCCACTAGTCACTATTTAACAAATTACCACTAATCACCATGAGTACACTTATTCATCTCTCAACTAACACCTCTTACTAACTAGCATCATTAATCCACAAATCCTCATTAAATAGTTAAAAAACATCATAAACTTAGTTATTAATAGCAACTAATCATCACCATCGATATACCCATTATCATTAACCACCATAATGAAATAATCATCCCTATAATAGCCA
This sequence comes from Capsicum annuum, assembly GCF_002878395.1. Classification (NCBI taxonomy): domain Eukaryota; kingdom Viridiplantae; phylum Streptophyta; class Magnoliopsida; order Solanales; family Solanaceae; genus Capsicum; species Capsicum annuum. The sequence continues at coordinate 126,503,022 of NC_061115.1, read as the reverse complement.
TCAATGCATAGTCCTCTTGACCACTAAGGTTCACAAATCTACTAGTAACTATAAAACACTTAAGTAATATCCATCAGTAAGTATCTTTCATTCTTAAATTAATAACTATACCACTTTATACCTCAACCCATTAGAAGACTATAACCGATACCTCTAATACCAATATCTTAGTTAATTACACAAGAACATATATAAATAATAATTATTACGCATAGGGCTAGCCAGATTTAACCAATTGGTGCGCACATAGACACATCAATTATCATATCCTCCTGCCTTTTCGAGTATCATGTCATCATAATATCCTTTAGACTCGAACTGGGTATCAATAAATCAATATAATATCCTCTAGCCTTGTCGAGTATCAATATATCGTCATAATATCCTCTAGCCTTATCGGGCATCAACATATTATCATACTATACTCCATCCTTGTCGGGCATCAATATATCATCATAATATCCTCGAGACTTAAATCAGGTATCCATATCATTAACATATCCTTCGGACTCAAATCGAGTATCAATATCACCAACATACACTCTGAACTCAAAATTGGGTATCAATATTAACACGGCCTGAACTTCAATGCATGTTGTATAAGTACCTCAAGTTCACATGAATCGGAGGTCGCCCTAATAACCCAACCCAAAGGCCTCATCATATCATAGGAGTCGAAGGAACTCCAAACCATAAGATAAGATAATGGGAACACGACATAAGTAGTAGCTTATATATGTCTATATATTTAATTAGATTCATCAACTAGATAGTATACCTAAGTCTATAGCCATACACAATGCATTTATACAAAAATAATGCTAATAAAAGTATATGTCTGGACAAGCCCCCGACAATAGAAAAACCAACTCCAAAAGAGACTAAGTCTAAAGATAAGAGAACAAAAGATGAACGTCTTTCGAATAAAGGAAGCTCAATACTTCACGTCAATGCATGATCAGCTTTGATCACCCAATCACTGTGGGAAATGAAGAAGAAGCTTCAAGACCTATGTTGCATGGCTACATAGCATCTGCAGATAGTTAGTGGTTGGAATGCTAGCATATAACTCAAGGGTAAGGAGAAAATAGTACATTTGACCAATCCATGCCAATTCATTGTATACAATCACATTTACATAAGAATAGGCATATTTAAGACACATATACATGTAGTGACATAACAAGTCAAATCATGAAGCTAGTTGTAACATGCATTTATGACACATTCTTTCATGAGACAGGTGTGAAGAACTACCAACCTTCCACCCTTATATTTTAGGCACATTGAATCATTTACGCTATAATAAGCAAGGAGACACGAGCCTCAAGGCAACATATCTTATATGGTAAGTGGACTTGGACCACAAACCAACACGCTATTCATGGCAAGAAAACTTAGACTATGAATGAAAACATATAATATGGTAAGTGGACACGAAATAATACATCTTATATGGTAAGCGGACTTGAACCATGAGCAATCATGCCTTATAAGGTAAATAGACCTGGACTATGAACCAATACGCCTTATATGGTAAACGAACTTGGACCATGAAACATCACGCCTTATATGGTAAATGGACTTGGACCAAGAGCTAATATGCCTTATATGATAAGCGAACTTGGACCACGAATAATCACGCCTTATATGGTAAGCGAACTTGGACCATTTTGTCAACTAATCATGTGTCCAACTAATCATGCCTTATTTATTCATCATGTGTCCAACAAGGCCTTTACAACCCAACTACCAACTATTCACGTGCATTTAATTGCATACAGAAGGGATTTAACATATTTAACCAAATTCAACACTTTACATGATCATATGGCCCTCATGGGGGTCTTCATTGCTTATTCATTTCAATAGGCCAATTCCTTAACTCATTCATTACATAATTCAAATTAAGGTTGTCATGACCCAAATAAACTATTCACTTTTCATTATCAAGATTACACCACCTTCTTCACACATCTAGTTCATTTTTATGCTTAGGGTTTTAACTCCTTATTAGTCATTAACCAAACAATATCATCTATTACACCATACATGGCTCATAATACTTTTACAACATCATTTATCAATTAATCATACTCATTTGGGCCATTTCCCTAACTTAATATACTACAATATGTGACTAGTTATTCATTTAGACATTTTCACAAACACCTTGTGTGCATACCTTTAACAAGATCATTTTGATGATAGAAATCATTAGAACTAGGTTTCAATAATACCCTAATGTTAAACAACATGCAACAAGAACCCACATATGTAATCTACCATCCATAACATGTATCAACACAAACATAAGCAAGATTCATCATTATTCACTGGTGGGTAATAAAACCTTTTTCTTTTGATTCAAAACCACCATGTACACTTATTAATCAAAGTGTGAAATATACTGGTTTATATTTATTTAAAGAGGGAAATAGATAAATGCCTTAACCAAGATGACACATCAACAATCTTGACTCTCTTTCTTGCTATAAGATAAACATCTTTAAACCCTGGCCTCCAATCTTGCTTCCAAGAGCCTTTAGAGTGTTATGGAATGTTTAAGTCTTGCAAATAAAGACTTAGGAGGCTACTATACCTTATATATAGAGAGTTTTTGGGGTTTTAGGCAAGGGAAATAACCAAAATGTCGTTGGGTAAAAGATGGACAGTCCACACATGCAGGGGTATGATTCCCCCATATGGGTCCTATGGCAATCGTGACTTAGGGTATGAGTGGCGCCCTAAATTATACCCTAGTCTTCATCTAGGACAACCACTCCATTATGGGTACAAAAAGGGACCTTTGAGTTATAACCAAGGTTACGACTCACTCTCTAATCGTGAGCTCAACTCGTGACCAAAATAGTCCACTCTAGATTTGTGACTTTACTCTATACGGTTGGATAGTATACGACCCGTAAGCTTGATTATGACTAATAAATGACCTTGTCCTATAGATGAAAGTATGTTAATATACAACTTAGGATACTAAAGGGTAGGGCATGGTGGGTATGATTCATGACCTAGGGTGCGGCTCAAGTACCCCTAACCGTATCAACTCCAGAGGCATCAAAAATTGATATTTTCCTAAGGGTTCTAGTCTAGGTGCTTCACTTCTTCCCCATATAGGATTATTTGTCCATTAAGGAAGGGTAAATCAAGCATATACATAATTTAACACATAAACATGCATTATGAAAACTTTTACACAAGTTAAAATCAACAAACAACAAGGATACAACACAACAGATATCATGGCCATCGCCAATCAACCAAAAATTTTGGCAAGGCCAGATTCTTAGGTGTTTCATTCTCCCCCACTTTGGATCATTCATCCATGAATTATGGTTAATATAAGCTCATTACCAAGTTAACACATTTGCACTCATCAAAACAATCTTCACGCAATTGAGAACAAGGCATACAACAAGGATGTAATCCAACACATATCATGGTAATTATCAATCAATCACTTTATTTCAATATCCTTGGGATTCCATCCCACCATTTATCAAAAACATTGTATCAACTCAAAGCTTAAAGGCTTAAACCCTCTAACTTTCAAAGATATAAATTATCTCAAGAATTAGGAGTTCGAATCCCTTGTCTACGAGAGGCATGAATCAATCACAAGCTTTAGGGACTTTCCTATTAAAGACATACACCAAGTTTGGAATACAAACACACATCTCAATCATGAGTTCCCGAAATAATACACAATTTCGAGTACATAAACTTTACATCCCTATCCCACTCCCAAGTAGGTTTCTTGGACTATTAGTTCATCCATAGAACCTTCACCGAAGCTACCTCTTTCATTCGCAATCGGCAAACTTACCAACCTAAGATGCTCACTATAATTTCCTAATAAGACAAGGAACCCTAAAATACCAAATTCCTCTAAAGGAACGACCAATAAAGGATCACCTACCTACTTTCTCAATACAAGGACGTGGAACACCGGATGGATGAGGTTCATGTTAGGGGGCATGTTCAATTCAACTTGAAATCTTATAGGGAGAACCATCCCTTTAGCCACTCAAGAGACCTTCTTCCTATACAATGACAAACTCATTAGGGAAGGCACGGCCTTAGGGACCCTATAATCTAAGGATGCATAGCACAAACGCAACTGATTTACCCCCAATTAACATAAAACATAATTATGTCCACCTCTATCAATCAAAGCACTTTCTTTGTTATGCACAATTTTAACACACTCTCGATAGAGTCCTTACAACCATAGAGTTTTTTATTGATATAAAAATAGTGAAGGGAGCCCAAATGACTCCTAATAAAATTGAAATACACAATCACAAATGAGGTCCAACATACCAAGCAATGCATAGGGATACATAAAATGGAGAAGGAGTTTTCAACATACCAATAATAATATTTGGAGATGCCTTAAACCCATGGGGATTGGAAAGTACATACAAGCAACTCTGGCTAGTGCCGGTACCAAAAGTAGAAGTAGAGATAGCACCCTTCGGTGCAGGAGTAAAGAAAGTAGCAATATGACCTTGGTAAGCCCGAGCAGCTACTCGAGAGGGGCAATGGCACTACATGTTCCCAATCTGGACACAATAGAAAAATATGCTCTTTTCCTTCTTGCACTCTCCACGATGATGCTGACCACAGAATATACAATGAGGGTAGGTTAGCTCGTACTGGACCCTATTGGTCTAAGAACCATCATTCACCCAGTTCTTCATCCTAGACAACCTACTACTAGACTGCTAGCCTTCACTTAGCTCAGACTATCGAGACCTTTTACCTTGTCTCTCCCTAATCTCACCTTATTTTTTTTTCTTTTTGCACTTATTTCACATACACAAGCAACCTAGATATGTTCATGTCGCTAATCAACAAGGTCTTCTTACTCTTAAAGACCAATTTAGGAGACAATCCCAAAAAATATTTATGCATCTTAGCTCTCATGCTAGCCACCATCTCAGAGGTATACCTTGATAATTGATGGAATATCAAGGAATACTCCTTAACGAATATCCTACCTTTTCTCAAATTTACAAAAACTTTTGCTTTTTCTTTTCTCAACTCTTGAGGAAAGAAGTGGTCAAAGAAGGCACTAGCCAGAATTTAGGCCATGTTGTATGGGCACCTCAAGCTCACATGAATTGGAGTTTCCCTGATAACCCAACCCAAAAACCTTATCATACCATAGTAGTCAAAAGAACTCCAATCAACAAGTTAAGATAGCAGGAATGCAACATAAGTCATAACTTAGATATGTCTACACATGTAATGACCCTTATTTTGGGCTAGAATATAGACCGTCATTCCTATGCGTAAATGTTTCAAAAGCCTCCCCATTGATTGAATCTTGATAAGCATCTAAAATTTTATTTGGATTTTATTCTAGTGGATTAGCGCAATTGGATCACATCACGGTGAGAATAGCAATGTGAATGCCATCGCATCACGGTAATGGCCAAATCAACATTTGTCCAATTCTAGTGGGTCACTGAGATTGCACCGCATCATGGTGAACCCTAAAATAACAATTGTCATAAACCAGTAACTCACCGTGATTCTACCGCATCGCGGTGGATATCACGATAACACAATCACCACATCGCGGTAAGCCTAAAAGATGAGATTTTGTTTAGTAACTTTTAAGTCTGAGGGCAGTCTCATCTTTTTCCTACAACTCCAAATCATATTAATTGATGATTAAAGCATTTTAGGGTAGAGTATGCCCATTTTCATACAAACTTATCAAGAACAAAAGCCCTAGTCTCTCTTTCAAAGATCAAGAGCCCTTACTCTAAGTTCAAGAATTTATGAAGAGTTTCAAGTTCGGAGTTTTAATTATCAGATTAAACTACTTAAGGTATGTATGGCAGTCCTTAAAACTCTATAGGCATAAATTATGGTTTTATCAATCTTTAAAAGCATGATATAATTTTTTAACAAGGGTTTGAACAATTTTTTTGAATAGCCAAGTAACGGAAACCTTTTTAGTGATATATATATATATATATATATATATATATATATATATATTATTTTTGTCTTGAGGTCTCCCTTTGAAATTGATTTTTTTACGTGTATATGTAAGTATGTGTTTTCAGTTTATAAAAATTAAATTGAGAGCATGGATGGCCAAACCCCTCTCGTGTTGTATTACTTCTTGACTTCACATGTTAAGTGTTGTGAAATCATATGATTGAAAGTATAAATAAGTGTTTTAAATGTTTTTTATGAACTTGATCTTGTTTGTGAACTGAAGAGAGGGTGTTTTTGTATCTTATAAGCATTTTATGGTTTATAAATGTTAAAGAAGATTATTGAAAGAATTCCATGGTTTATTACAAGAAAAGTGACCACCACGTGTTTGTGAATTGAAGTTGAGAATCTTTGCCTATGTTTTCATGAATTTTACTATATGAAATCTTCATATACTATTTGAATAGTCTGAAAATAATGTTTTGAAAGAGAAGGCTATAACATGATAATGTATGTCTTAAAGATATGACTTGCAAGTCAATGATATAACGATACCACATAAATGAATGCCATAATAGAGTAAGATTTTTAGATTTGAGTTCAGAGAATACATGTCTTAAATAAGTTAAAAATTGGCTTAAAGAGGGTTAGGTAGTTGCTGAAGAAGGCTTAAGTTCAAATAACTTCTAGCCCTAAATCGTGTTTTGTCGATACGGGTTTCATTACGTCCCCAAGAGGGATCATACGCTGGCCTAGTGCCCTATGGTGTATGAGAGATAGAGAGTCTAACTCTTGCAGCAAACTTGAGTTGGGGGCTTGGCTACCGAGTCAAGGGCAGATTCCATATAGCCCATTGAATTTCAGAGTTGTACGGTATACCACCTAGCTCAGAAGTAATACAAATCATAGAGTTGCATTTACAAGATTGTTTTAAAAGAATTCATGGTGGCCCATGTATTTTGAACTATTTCATGCATAATGTTTTATGACTTGCTCTTACCTATGTTATATATGTATAAATTCATTATTTTGGATTGCTCTGCGTACTTGTACAATTGTATTGACCCCCTATATTTTAGGGTCTGAGGCTTAGTCTAGAGGTCCTGCTAAGCTGTAGAGTTTTTCAGACCAAAGTGTGGTGTTCCATTGGGGAGCCTTCTCGATTTCGGAAGGACTATTTCTTTTTAGATACTTCTTGTTTATTTTGGTTTTGGTCCATTGAAGGCCTTGTCCCAGATTTAGAAAGTTTGTTAATTTCTTTTGTAGTAGAGATTTCGTAGACTAAAATAGATATTGTCTAGATGTTGATGGATTTCCTTCCGTATTGTTAGATTAAACTTAGAGTATGACCATGATTCTGTTTTATTAAATTTCCTCATCTTCTCTTTATTATGTGAATGTTGTGTATGATTATGAGATATAGAAGGGCACCCGAACCTCCATGGTTTGGAATGTCCGTCATCGCTAGGGCCTCAGTTTAGGGTGACAAACTTGGTATTAGAGCATGGTTCATAGCTTCCCCTATCAATGAGAAAGGAAACTTAGGGGAAGGAAACATCCACAACTAGATAGATTCTTGAATAATATTTGCTATATGTCAAAGGTGTTGCAAACATGTATAAAGTTCTTGAGGTGATTGTTTTCATCTTCATATGATTGGTCATCACATAATCCCTTCATTTGTAGAAAATAGACCATAATACTAGTAAATATGAAGGATCACATTCCCTCCCAGAAGTGTAGGCGAATGGAACTTGCTCTACTGGCATCACTTAAGTATCCATCCTTATGAAATTGACCTTAAATTATGATTTCACTATCATCCTGACTCATGTTTTCACCAAAATCAAAATAAAAACAACAAATAACATAAATTCAAACTACAGTTAAACACAAGTGATTTAAAACACTTGAACAAAGGAACGGTATACTTTCATTCCCTAGAAACGACACCATTTTTTGATAATGCTCAAATACACCCTTTGAATTTAAGTAATCATTGTAAATATTTTAACACATCTTTAGGAGCAAGGTCAATCCCAGGAGAAATGAATACAAAAGGTTTACTTTAGAGTATGATTAATTTACTATATTTTCACATGTATTAATTTTAAAAATAATAATGAATGGTGGGGGTTTTATAGAACACTTTAGAACGTTATTATAAATTTAGAGATTTAAATTTGACAAGAGGATTCTTCAAAGTTGTAATAAATGTTCAAGATGACTTAGTGGTGTGCTATCATAGAAATAGATTTCATGCATGGGTAGATAAATTTGCCTATATTCCATTAGAGTTGTGGGTAGGCTAGATTATAGAATTTAATATTAATTTCTCAATCAAACTTTCAATTTCAAAATTGGATTTTCTCAAACCTCAGTATTTATGTTATTTCTAACAATCCAATTTGTCAAATAGGTAGTCTTATAACTAAGAACTACCAAACATGACATAAATCAAATCTTTCTAAAATAATCTCTCTCATCCATATCCTTTTTCTTGAGTAAAATAAGGGATCTAACATAAATTAGAGTTTGAAACCTCTAATTATTAACGATAACAAAAAATATTAGCTACTCTCACAATACATAATTAATTAGAAAGACAAATAATCACTACCCATTCTATTATCACAAATCAATCATCACACGCCCCTAAGTTGAGGAATTTAGCCAAGTATAATAGAATATAAAGAAATTATACCAGAATACTCATTCAAATCCACCATTATATAGAATAATCTTTAAATAACCCTTAAATCCAATGTAGAAAAGTTAATCCCAAACTTAAGGGTTGAATAGAACTTTTTAGAACTCCAAATATGCAAAAATATAGGGTTTGAAGTCAAAAAATCTTCTTTGTAGCTGAAGCAAAATAGGGATAAAATATTTACCAAAATGCTACCATATAATTTAGGCAATCTTGAATTGTGCTGCCAAACTGATCTGTGATGCACCAAGTATGAACAACATTGTTGAACTAACTTAAAATCTTGAGCTTCATTGTTTGGTTTTGTTGAGTTTGGCGACGGAACCTCAGCATCACCGAACTCTTTGGTAAAACACCAATTTTCACTTTCTCTCCTCAAACTGCTTTTAATAAAAATTCATTTGTTTGCTATCTTTAGCGATAATACCTTTATTTTTGTGATACATCGTGTTATTTAGCGGTGCACCAAACTAGCTTAGCGATGCTAGTTCTCTTTTCAACTATTTTTATCCATCTTTTTGTTTCTTTTTCCTTCTTCAAGCTCTTTTGGCAATCTTTTATCTTCAACCCTGAAAATCAAACAAACTAACATTAATACTAGGTCAAAATGGTATTGAAAAAGATTTCTTACCCTTTTTGGGCTAAATGAGTCACAAAATTCCAGCTCATCACTAGCTCTATGCGGGCCTCATAGCTTCGACACTTAGCAGTATGCCAATTTTCTGAACTTTATTTGTTGGTGTAGTTGGATCTCTTTTGCCTTGTGCTCTACGGTTCTGGTAGAGTGGGCACTAGCCAGTAGAATGCAACAAGTGGTTTTTCTCCCTTTTTATCACCAAAGGTTGGTTATGTATCCCTGAATTTGAACCAAAATAACTTTAGGGCTTAATTATGACATGGAAACTCTAATACAAACATAAGATGATTCAAAAATCTTAGCGTTAATCATGAGGTGTCAAAATTTTGAAGCTCCAACATATGTGTAGGATGACTTAAACATGACAAGAGAAGCAAGGTGTAACATTAAACCTCGTGGGAATGAGACATACATAGCATGTTTTGCTAGCAAAGGATCCATAGGAAGCAATATAGGGGAATCATAGAGGATTTGTTCAAACTGACAGAATGATCCAAATCCTATGTTGGCATACACAATTTCGAATACTTGTAACATAGACTAATGACTTATCATTTAATGATATTACTCTAAATTCATCACATGAAAAATTCAGCTCCAAATCTCAATAATCATAATTAGTTCAAAATCTCATAAATAAGAATTAGCTTGAAAGCTTATAATCATAGCTAGCTTGAAAGCTCATAAATCAAAGTTAGTTTCATGTGTAGTATATTGCAAGAGTCATGATTTTTATAAATTGAAGTGATGTTAATCATGTCATAATATCATACGATTCATATTTTGAATAAAAATTATGGTTCATAGGATAGAGTAATCTGATAGAAAATTATGGGACACATGTATTTCAATAATGAAGAGAATTTAGAATGATCACAACGAGTTCATGTCATTCATAATGAATTCACATGAGCGAGAATATAGACATTCATAACTTAACCTGATTCATTTATAAACGAGAACTCATAGACATGAAGAAATAGCATAGGGAAGAACAAGGATATTCCTACACCTATAAGACAGTCATGCATATCTTAATTGCTTTTAAACCATAGATAAATATCTAAACTTGCTGACGAATGTCTAATATTTATAATTAAGCCTTTTAGAAGGATTTCTTCAAAATTTCCATGATTAAAAGAACAATGAGAGATGAATATTCTTGTCACTTCCTCAACATGGATATGATAAATATTAGATGCATTGCAGTCAGCTTTGTGGACTATTCTAGCTCGTAAGCTAATTGTCAAACATTTCTAAAACTCTTTATCAGACAATATATTTGGGACTAAAATTCTTTTTCCTTGTAAATCACATGATGCATTTCATAGGCAAAACTTTAATAACTGACCAATAATAAACACTAAATTTAAATATTTGTGTCACATATATGAATATGACTTTTTATGACTCTGAGCTACTTTCAATCATTTCTGAACCACTTTAAATTGTCTATTTGCAGATGAAAAGTTAGTACTAAGGTTAAACATCCTAGCCAAACCTTTCTGCAAAGCCTCCCGAAAGTGTGTGCTGAACTGAGCACGTCAATATAATATACTTGATACTAGGGTCGCATGCAATCTAACAATTTCCAAGATATACAATTTGGCATAATTTTTTTTTCGTATGGTTTGGTTGTGGAAGGCTTTGTACAAGGTAAAGCATTCCATGAATGTTCTGCATCTATAATTTTTTTTGATTGTTGTATGATACTACGGATCTAGATGTTAGATCCTTTATGATCGTAATTTTAAGATTCAGGGATGTGGATCCAGGTATGAATATGGGTGTGGGAATTTGGCTAAAAAATAATTCAAATATCTAAAAATAGAGTTAAAACCTAAATTATGAGATATTTTGTGAAAAACTTGAGAAAATATTGATCAAGAGGAGAATTCTAAAACAAAATAAAAGGGAATACAGTAACATAGAAATTTCTATATATACAAGGTACGTTATTTTCTACAATTTCAGCTTAGTTTTTGTTTGATTACATATTTATTAAATCTATCAGACTTTTCCTATCGATTTTGGTCAAATTATCCAATATTTATTAACCAAATCGGGTAGGGATCCCACACCCACACCCACACCATCTCATGTCAATACGGGTGTGGCATCAAAAATAAGAGTTCAAGTAACTTGGTTGCATCTAGTGGTTCTGAGAAGACAAGTGGAATTGTTGGTGAAGAAGATAAGTTCTCTACTCTCTAGCGAAAAATCGAACATTAGTACTTTGAAGAGAAGAAAGAGCCAGAAAAATACAAAAGAGCACCAACTCTAAAAAATAAATTTCAGTCTCCTAAGAAAAATAAATCATCATTGTCTCCATGGTATCAATCACTGAGAAGCGTCACTTATACATTATTTAGGGTGTTCCACCAGCCAGCCATTTTAACACCAATAGTTTGGTTGTTTTTGGCTCACGTGAGAGTTCCAAATATCTCGACTACTATGTTGTATTATCAGACACAGTTCTTAAAACTAGAGGCATCTTTCCTTGGAACAACACGTGTTTTTTGATGGTTGAGTCTCATGATCGGGACCTTGACTAACAATTTCTATCTAAAAAAGATGAGGTTGTGGCATATTCTCATGTTTACTTAAGTTGGCCTGGCCCTTCACACTGTTCTAGATATAGTTTTGGTTTCTTGGGATAATGTTTTAGTAGGCATCTCAGACAAGGTTATAGTGCTATTTGGTTCTGCTCTTTATGATGGCATCAATCAATTCAAGTTTATGCTCTTTCTTATCTTAGGGAATTTATTTGCATTATTCATGTCAATAAACAACTTAGGTTCTCTAGTGGGATCCTATGTAGGAGCAGGGCCGGCTTCAGTTCAAGACAACTCTTCGGGTTTTTTTTATAACAATCTCTTCTTAGGCATTGGTATACGGGTCCTCTGCAGTTTCATCCCAGTGACCTTCCTTGTTTAATTCCATAGGAAACTATAGGGATATCATCATAGTTAATAAAGCATACAAGCAAGTTACAGATTAGACAACAAAAGCTTTTTTCCACTTGATTGTATATGGATACTCATTTTTGGATTAAGATGAGCTAAAATAGAGCTACACAACCAGTGTAAATTCATATAGTCGACTCCAACTTGCTTGAGGTTGAGGTGTCGTAGTTGAACCGATACTTATAGCATGGTAGCTTTTTAATCCTCAGCTATGCTATGGATGCAATTTAAACGACAAAAGCCATTTGGGGCATCCAAAGTTTTATATGGGAGCATTATTCTGGGAAAAAAAATCATAAAAAGAAAGTTTTGAATTTTTTATTTTTTAGGAATTAAGATATATCTTTTACTTATTTTGTTGTATTTGGTATCTGAGGAGCATCCAAATCATGTGAACACCTACGCTGATCCACCTAGCTATGAGAACCTTACCACCTTTATAAATCATGTGAAAGGCATAAAGAAAACATTAAACGATAGCTTTTATTACACTACAAACATGTTAAAATCTTCAATATAACAAAAAAACTATCCCGAAGATCTAGTCTAAAAATGTACAAAGAGCTACTACAAGATAAGAAAAAAAGAATAATCAAGACCCAACTTCCGTCATAGGAATGACAAGATCGAAGCTGCTGAAGATCTTAAGATTGGATGAAATAAACTCGGTAGATATGCCGGTTCTACTTCCATTTTGTTTGGTTACATAAAGCTTAGAATCCTCTCGTTCATTCTACTTCTTGTCTAATCCTAGTGATCATCATCATTACGTAGCCTAATTAATAATGATTGAACTACAAAAGTGATCTTTTGAAATTGGAGTGGTAATATGATTCGTTGTATTTTTGGCCCAAAAGCCTTTGGGTTAAAAAAAAATATTACTATATTAATGGGAAAATTGTTAATTTTCCCTATATTAATTCCATTTTTTGGCCCGCTAAAAAGTCAAATTTGGTACAATTTTCTTTCTATTTTAAGTAGCTCATAATGATAAAAGAAACAGCGTAGAACTAAATTTTGGATGGAATATCTTGTTTACAAATGCATTATATATCCAAAACAACAAATTCAACTAGAGAAAGAAAGGGGATAAGAATCCCTCATCAAGGAAATTCCCTTGATCTGGGAGATACATGGTCCCACGTAAAGGTGTCAAGTGGGCCGGGCTAGGACAAATCGGAACTGGCCCGTTTAGTTTAACCGGGTTGTGGGTCGGTTTCGGTCCGGGTTGAGGTTAGGTGGGTCGGGCCGGGCCAGTTTCAAGTTCAATAGTAAAAATGTTTAAAACAACCCTGAACCGGCCCACTTAACCCAACTCGGTTAAACCCTTCTAAACCCGGTCAAACCCGTTTAAAAAAAAATGAAAAATTCAATATACACTACATACACTACAATTATATACAATATATACACTTCAATATACACTACAATTATACAATATATATTTTTAAAAATATATAGAAACAATTACACATATATACGTATCATTCAATATATAATTATATATGACTATACGTACTATAAATAAAACATATACTACAAATCTACAATAGTACAATATATATATATACACTACAATATATATATATAGTTATATACTAATTTATAAAACATATACACATTTATACGTTAAATATATACGCTTATAGAAGATATATACACATATATACACACCATTCAATATATATTTACTGCTTTAAATAAAATATATACTACAATATACATATATATATATACAACAATATGTATATATATATAATTACATACTAATTTATAGAATATATACACTTGTATACATTAAAGATATACGTCTATAAAAGATATATACACATATACACGCACCATTCAATATATATGTACTACTTTAAATAAAGTATATACCACAATATATATATATATATATATATACTAATTTATAAAATATATACACTTGTATACGTTAAAGATATAAGTCTATAGAAGATATAATATATACACATATATACGCACCATTCAATATATATGTACTACTTTAAATAAAGTATATATATATATATATATATACTACAATATATATATATATATATATACACTTACATACTAATTTATAAAACATATACTTATGTATACGTTAAATATACACATCTATAGAAGATATATACACACCATTCAATATATATATACTACTTTAAATAAAATATATATTATTCTACAATATACATTTATATATACTACAATATGTATATATATATAGTTATATACTAATTTGTAAAATATATACACTTGGATACATTAAATATATACGTTAAATATACATGTGTATAGAAGATATATACAATAATATACAAAACATATACTACTTAATATAATAAATTAATAATACTTGATAGTTAATTAATGAAGGTTGAATTTTATTGATTGCAAAATTATCCAAAATTTATAATTTATATGAATAAAAAATCTACAAACTATGCATCATTTTTCCCAACTTATCCATGTTAATATTAACGGGAACTTGCATAGGATAGTCAAAGTCAATGGGGGGAAACCCATGCATTGGACTTGATTCTGCTGAGTTCTACCGCGAAGTCATAATTTCTTCAAGTTTCTGCTCGCCATTCGGCTCCGGTTCCATTGCTTGATTTCTTCTTTCTGCTATAATCCAATCTCTGAGGCAAACTAGAACATTCATTGCATTGCTTCCCAATGAGTGTCGGTTGTCTCCAAGTTGCTGTCATCCCTGACTAAAGGCGCTCTCTGATGAAACGGTTGACATTGGAACGTTCAAGATATCTCTAGCTAATCTTGAAAGCACAGGATATTGTGATTCATTATTCCTCCACCAATCCAACGTATTGATCTGTCGTCTGTGATCCTCTGGCGGCGACCAAAGATAATACTTAAGCTCTTCCTGATAAGTTGATGTGTAAGCTCCCTCGTCAACACTATTCCAACAAGGTAAATCATAAAAGGAATCAGGAAAACCACAATATGCTGCTCTTTTAGAAAATGATGGCACCTCAGGAGGATAAGGAGCGACAATTGGACTAATATGTGTCGGTACAGCTAAATCAACTAAATCAGCATAGTGGTTATATAATTTATCTATGTAAGCATTTGCATCAGACGTAGCCGTCCACAAATCAGGTTGTACTTTTTCAGAATCATTGTTAGTATTTATTTCTAAGTTACGATAAATAAGAGTACTAAAGTGGCACATAGCATTGTATTTAATGCACAGATTTAGCATAGCACCAACCAAGAAAATAGGCAGAATCAGAAAAAAATATTTTTAAAATTTAGTAAACATGGCACCCAACAGCATTTTCATAACCATCTTTATTTTTATATTCTTTGAGCAAACAAAAAATATCAGTTATATATTTTAAAATATTACAAATAGTAGGATAATAAGCATTGAAAAATTCAACCGTAGCTACATAAATTTGTTTCAAAAACTTAATAAGATCATTAATTACAACCCAATTAGAATCAAGTAGCATGCAATCGGCAGAATCAGTAAATGAACCACAATGTTGGTTAAAAGCTAATATAATAGGAACTCTATATTTATAACAAGTTATTAAAAAATCATACGTAGAATTCCATCTAATATCAATTTCCTCAGGCATCAATATTGGTGCAAGTCCATTTTCTTGACATCTAACTTTAATTTCTTTAATTCTCGATCTACGATTATTTTCTTGTATAAAACCAACAGCAAGACAGATTTTTTCAATATAAATCTCAAAAAACTCAAGACCATCTTTTACAATTAAATTATATATATGACATGCACAATTAATATGAAAAATTTTAGGTAACAGCGGTGATAGCTTAGATTTTAACTTTGTTATAGTAGTCTTGTTGTTAGAAGCGTTATCAAAAGCGATACATAAGATTTTATTTTCGATACCATAAAATACTGCAACTTTATGTATTGAGTCAACAATAAATTGTCCAGTATGTTTACGATCTTCATCATATAAAAAGCAAGAATACCTTTTTGTATCATAAAATTACTATCCATCCAGTGACAAGTAACGGTTAAATAATCATTTTTATTTACAGCACGACCAAGATCAGAAGTTAGGGATATTCTACATTGAATATTTTTTAATAATGTAGATAAATAAAAATAATATTGTGAATGAAGTCTAAAAATATTAGACCGACAAGTATTTCTAGGAATACCATTAAACATAGATTATAAATTGCTTGAATATAATGAATAAAAGCATCAGAAAAAGGAAAACTAAAAGGCAAACAACCTACAGCTACCATTTTTGCTATTTCTTCCCGGTTCCTCAATTTATTATACTTCTTTTTTACGTGACCGATTGTTGGGTCCATTCTAATTTGTGTGGGCCCACCAACAGCCTCACCACCTTGTGCAATTTTTAACTTTCTTTCGTGGTCTTCAGCTAAATGTCTCATTAACATACCCATAACCCCTTACTTGCCTCCTCTTTTATGCTTATATGTTTTTTGACAAATATTGCATTGCACCTCAGTATCTGATATACGTTCAAAAATTTTTATTTAACACTAGTTTGTTTACAAGCTCTTGGGGCACGGGGAGGAAGGGGAGGATGGGGAGGGAGATTAACCGATTTGGATCTAACGTTAGCATTTCCTACTTCGGATATCTCACCAATATTTTCATCTTCTGCATTTAAATCAACCGCATCTACTTCATTTTCTTCTTCTATACCGTAATTTTCCTGAACTTCTAAATAATCCATATCGTGAGCACCTACACCTATTTCTTCCTCAAAAGGTTGACTAAGTGGTACCGGAGGCGAAGACACACGGGTATATCTAGTACTTGAAGTACCTCTACCTCTAATAATTCGCTTTTTACCACCACTATCACTTCCGGAATAAAAATTTTTGACACTTTTACCGAGGTTTCTTAATTTATCCATAGTATAAATCAAACTAAAAATTATTTAAAATACACAAAAAGTAATAAAAATAAATATTCAACAATTAATACACTAATTATAAATTAAAAGTAAGAGATGAAACGATAATACAAAATTTTGGAAGTATTCGAAGGTTGCGATTTTAGAAACTTCCACTCGTACTTAGTAATCGCAAAATTAAAAAAATTAAAGTGAGCACTTTAGAAATTAAATATATAGAATATTTGAGAATTGAGAAATGAGATTTGAGACTTGAGAGGATGAAAAATTGTGTGAAAAATGATTTGAAAGTGTAGGGTATTTATAAAAAAAAATTTAGGATTAAAAAATGATTTTAAATAAAAAAACTTTTTTTTTTTATATTTTCGACCAAACTAGCCGTTATAGCCGTTGGAAAAACGACTAGTTTGGCGCAATTTTTCAAAATCTTTAAAAAAAAAAAATTAAATGGGCTTATTCGGGCTTATCCGAGACGGGTCGATCTGGTTAACCGGCGGGCCCTAACCCGATTGAGTCCGGTCTGGATTAACCAGACCGAAATTCAAAACCTAAATGAATCGGGACCCGGGCCCTTAAGGTCCTTGGGCTTACCGATTTGGGTCAAACCGGTCCGGTTTTCTTTAGTGGGCCGGTTCGGGCCGGTTAAAATCGGCCCGTTTGACACCCTTAGTCCCACGTTCTTGATGAAAAATTTGAATCATCTTTATTACAGATTTTGTAAATTTTTATTCGTTGCTTACTTCGTGGCTTTAGTAAAAGTAGTAAAGCAAAGTAATGCTCTTTTTGGTTTAGTTTTTGGGCTAATAATGTTTTGTTCTCAATTTTCCTTTAAGGAAAAGCTCAACTCACATTAACTTTTCTTTTCCTCTACTTAAAAGGCAATAATATTAAATGTTTTAGTCTCAGTTCCTTGGGTGCATATATTGAGCGGTGACAAGTGAATATATACATTTGATTGTATGAAATATGTAGTGACAAGCAATATGTACATGATACCAAATGTTTTAGTCTCAATTCCGTCAAATGTCACATATAATATATTCTTTTAATCTACATCTTTTTCCATAAAAAGTGATTTACACTTTCATGTTTTACACAGCTTAGTTAATATTTTTGTCAAATTTTGATGATAGAACTGGTCATTTTAAATGAAGCAAAGGAGACGGTCATGATTCAATTTTTTAAATTTTGATGACACCTACTATAATCCACCAATAGGTAAGTCAACCCATAGCCTTGAATAGCGAGTAACAGACTAATAAGAGAAATGAAAACCAAACACAATAAAAGGAAAAGAAAACCAAAATAAAGTAATAATTCCCCAAGATCTGGTGAGGTAGTACAAAAACCACTAGCAAAACAAGAGTACAATACAAATATAATAAATATGTGCAGAGAAAAATCTTACTTTGTGAGAAGCCTAAGTATTACATGACAGACAACAGTTGTGTAAGGTCCTCTCATATGTTGTCAAGTAAGAATAGTGGATCCCACTGTCATAAAATAGAGTCAAAGTCCTAGATGCCTTATTTTTCTCTCTCTATTTCTTTTCTTTCTTACATTTTTTTTTTTGGGTATAGCTGCTCTGCTATATATTGATACTTTGGTTTAAATAAATTTTTCATTTATTTACTCTAATGTCCACTCTAAATATCAACTTCAAAATACTATGACCAAATGCAACTCAACTCTATTTTCAACTTTAAATACTTCAAATAGAGTGAATATATTTTTTATTTTCATGATCAAACGCCTACTTAGAATTGAAAGCTAGATAGTGAAAATAAAATTTCTAAGATAGATTTCATCAATGGTTATTTAACTTTGGATTTATCAAAAATAATTTTTATTTTCTTATTACATAACAGTTATATAACTTCAAAGTTTATTACACATAAATATTATTTTTCACACAAGGGTGTGTTTGGTAATGGGGACTTCCAGAGAATGAAAATATTAAAATAAAGAAGTAATAAATTTGTTAGAGTAAATAAATCAAAAAGTTTTTTAAACCAAAATATGAATATATTGCAAAGTAGCTATACCCAAAAAAAATAAAAGAAAAGAAGGAATTAGAGAGAAAAATAGAGCATTAGGACTTTGGCTCCTTTTTATGATAGCGAGATCTACTATTAATAATTGGTAAAATATGAGAGACCTTCACATAATTTTTATCTGCCAGGTAATACATGGGTCTTTGACACAGTAAAATTTTTTCATATACAGAATCGTCTCCGAAACACAAAATAAAGATCAGTCCAACAAAATAGGGAGAATAGAAAAACTCTAAACGCCAGGAGATCACCCCAAATCTCCAATCCCAGGCAGCTAGCTCCACATGATGTACACATTAGCAGTGAGAACTCATACTAGGATTTGTAGGGTGCATAAATGTAGTATAAGTACCGAACTTAAAGTACTCAATAAGCATCGACCAATTGATCTCCAAAGTTAATGCAAGTATAAACAATAGGTAAGACAAGAATATACACTACAAACAACTAACTAACAAATAAAACACAATAATGATAATGGGGAGGTAATGATAAACTACCATGTACTACAAGTAACTAGGGATGGAAGTGCGATACAATAGGTACCTAGACAGTATATAATAGTAAAAAGAAGAAAGGGACATATAATAATAGTACGAGGAAAGAAGGTGATATACAATGATAATAACTAGAGAACAAAGGAATATACAACAACACTCTACATGCATCTAAATGCAAAGGTACTAACCTAAAGGACCTAGCGTAACATCATGAGGATCATAACCAATAAGGGAGCTAACTCTAGCACAATTGGAGCATCTACCTCAAAATATGAATAATCATAAGATAGTATAATAACAACACTCTTAATATTAAAGAGGAAAAGAAATCAAAAACGTACCTACAGCCTGGGGTACCAATCTATAACCACCCAACCATAAATATACAATAATACCCAACAATAATATAATTCGTCAAGTCCGAATAAACAATAACACAACTGGAGCCCATAAGCCTAGAAGGCACAAATAATCATGCAGTAAGCAACAAACATAACCTATCCTATCCATTCCCCCATAAGGTCAGTAGGTACATGCACCAAACAATTATAATGGTGATAGGCAATTCATAGGAATGAATGAATACAAGTTAAAATCAATACAATTGTATCAAATGAGTGACACATCGTACCTAGTATATAGACTTTTTTGGCTCACCGACTCACAAGGTAGGACCTTTATTGTATCCTATTTTTTGGCACATAGTTTTTAGGTAGACGGACTTATAGGAAACTTGAGATATTTATATATATCATATGATCCTGAATTAGGACTTTCAATAATCAACCATAATAAATCTGCTCAATCCAACACTAGAGAGAAGTAAAAGTACAATAAGTGCTCATCGGTAAAATCCAATGCTCAATATTAAATCTGAGACTAAAACGATAAAATAGAGAAAAAAGGATCATGATTTCCCTCAATCTAAATGATTAATTATTAATAAACAAGTGGATTAAGAATGGATTGAAATCTATCTTGATTTGAGTTTCCAAAATAGTATGCTTAGTTTAACAACACATAAATCAATAATAAAGGTGGTACGACTTCCATTTAAAAATCAGTTTTAAAAGTAAAAAAGTGGAAATAATTTACTTTTTGGAAAATAGTAGTAAAACCAAGATTTTAGTTGGAATCATACCACTAAATAAGAATGAGCACATGTAAATGTATGCATGCCATCACCAATATCAAAATAATAGAAATGTAAGAACTTAAGCATTTATAAACTAAAATCACAGCTCTCTTAGAGCACAAAAAACTAACCTAATGTCCAACTGGTCTTATAAAAAAGGCCCCAGACCCAAAAATATACAAAGTAAGGTAATAACGAGATCAATACTTAAGAAGCTAAGGTAAACTAAGGAATCATGCTACTGAGAGTGTTTAATCAAAGAATAGCATCCAAGTTACTAAGTACTGTCACAAATCATATACCAGGTATCACTATTGTCAACCTAAGGTCGTACCAGTATGTAAGCAATATTAACATAATCTTAAAGTTATAGTGGGTATTCTAGGCTAATGTTCAAACTAGAATTATACTCTAAAGCACCATAAATAGGTCAAATACTAATATCAAGAAACAAATAGCCTTAAACCAATCATATAACCCTCGCCTAGAATGAAAGCTATGCAATACACAATCTCGTAGAGAGAGTAGACTATAGCTTACCTCATTGCCAAAAAATAATGTCATACCATCTGTGAAATAATCATCTCCACTTAATGATCTCATCATGACATTGCTCTTTCAAATCCATAGTCTAAATATTAATACAAGTAAAATGATACTTATATTGCAATAAAAAACTTAGCCAAAAATCAGGTAAAAAATAAGTATGTGGGGCTCACTAATAAAATTTGAAAATTAAATTCATCATGTGATCCCTTGAAAAACAAAGAATGTGTGCTCATAATTAAGCACAAATGTATTCTTAAATAGAGATTAAAACAGCCCCAAAAGTTAAGAAAAACAAGAGTAAAGTAGAGAATTACATAAAGAACTTATAAAGAAACTAACAAGAAATGATCATCTCGATGTCCTCTATTTATTCTCAACTCTAATATATGATATCCCACCTATCTTCGACACATACTGAATCGGGCTCACCTATTTGCTATTGGTAATAGGGTAAACCACGCTTACATCTCACCACTTAATAATGTCCTTCTTCACCACCTTTTGCATAGCTGTATTTAGAAGACATTGATACTCAATTTTAGGCACACAGTCTTGCTTAAGCTGAATTTTGTAAGTGTAAATTTTGGGTAAAATTATGACAATATTAGTAATAGTCTAACCAATGGCCTGTTTAAACCTCTGCAATAAAATCAAGACCTCAACCTGCGAATCTAACAAATTTAATACAATGATAACTAAAAAGTTATTATTGACTCCCGAAAATATACGTAAATGAGAGGGGAGGACCTTCAATTCCAAAAC
This sequence comes from Capsicum annuum, assembly GCF_002878395.1. NCBI lineage: Eukaryota > Viridiplantae > Streptophyta > Magnoliopsida > Solanales > Solanaceae > Capsicum > Capsicum annuum. The sequence continues at coordinate 126,480,826 of NC_061115.1, read as the reverse complement.
CGGTGCCTCCTCAATGGATGGTTGAGCTGGCGGGGTCTGTCTATTCTTCAAATCAAGGTCCAACTTCTTTGGTGCATAAATCTAAGAACCTTTGTCAATAAGTGTACTCACCATCTCATCATACTCCTCAATACCATCGCTATTAAAATTCATGATCAATGTTGTCAGTGCCTAGACACCAAGCTTCTCCTCAATGGGTGCAACCAATGCATCTTCATATATGGTGTCTGTCATAGAAACTAGCCACATATCTTTCAATTGCTACATCCATTGACATACATTAAAAGTGACTTATTTATCATTGAGTCTAAATTTTATCTATCCCATCTCCATTTCAACCAATGTCGTACCCATGGGGAGGAAAGACCTTTCAAAGATAATAGGGACATCAAAATCAGCCTCACAATTGAGGATTACAAAATCAGCTATAAATATGAAAGAACCTACCTTCATCAACACATCACACAATATACCACCTGACTTTATCATAGTGTGATTGGCCATTAGTGATCTCACAGAGGTTGGCTTAGGCAACCCCAACCCCAACTCCTTGTACATAACTAGTGGTATCAGATTAATGCTAGCTCCCAGGTCATATAATGCTCTTTCAAAATTGAAGGACCCAATAGTATAAGGAATGGTGAAAGCTCTAGAAATCCTTTTTTCTCTCAACTTAAGATTTGAAGGCAATAGCATGCCAGTTGTGCATATTACCAACGGTCTCAAAACTCATCGTCTGCTTCTTAATTACTAAATCCTTCATGAATTTTGCATAACAAGGAATCTACTTTAAAGCTTCCATAAGAAATATATTTACAGATAATTCTTTTAATATCATCATAAATTTTGGTTATTTTCCTTCTTTAGCTTTCTACTTTAACCTTTGGGGAAAAGGTAGGGAGGTGGTAGAATGGGTTTTAATACTGGTGTGACCTCTTAACCTTTTCCTTTATCATTATTATCTTGTTTATCTACACCCATCAATTTTTGCGATGTCTCACCATTAGTCACTAACTTCTTAGTTTTAGTTTCGAGTGTGTAATCAAAATCCATAGTATCATTTCTTACCTTATAATCTAAAGACATAGGTGGATCAACAATAGCATTACCATTTCAAGTGGTGATAGTTAGAGCAGTGAATATTATTCTTCTGATTCTAAATAGTATTACAAAGAAGAGTTCTCAATTAACACAGATTTAATGTAGCAGTCATCTGCCTAAACTTCTGCTCAAGCTGATTAATTGCGGTTTCATATGACTCTACTTTCTGGCTCAACCTTTATATGTCTACTTTAATCTCCTTAAGGTAACTCTCTTGGATCTCTTAACCCTTCCCAATCTTAGCAAGCAAGTCTTCTATTCTCAAACTTTTAGAATTAGCATCACAGTTCTCTGGTGGAACATAAAGCCCACTCTTCTTCTTGTAATTATCCTTTCTCCTCCAGTAACTATCATGCTCTCTACTCGTGTTGCTATACCTGTCTCTATAGTAGTTTCGACCTTGATTCCCTTACCTTGAAGTCCAAGTATATTGATTAGAACCTTGGCCCTTGGCTAGATAATCCATTATCTCTTTATCTAATTACTTTTCTTTTTCTTAATCAGACTCCTCATGTCTATAATCCTTACCTCGAGAACTTACCACATGTACCTTTTCTACTCCTATTGCTATAAACTACTAAGTAAAAAGGCCAATCTCAATCCTCAGTTGTGCTACCTCTTGAGTTATTTCCTCATCTGAAGCTCTCTACTCACTGAAAGAACCAATCACATAAGTACCGGCTGATCTGTATGCCTCTTGAGTATGCCACTCTTGATTGGTTTTGGCGATCCGATCAAAGATTTACAAAGCCTAGTCCTAAGAAGACTTATGAAAGATCCTTCTATAATACTATTAGCTATATCCATGGTATTAACATTCAAGTCTATAGAATTTCTTAGCAAAGTTTCTCCTCGTGATTATGTGATTTAGAACATTCACCAGCTACTTCTTGAACCTTAACCATGTCTTGTAAAGTGCCTCTGAATGTAACTGTCTGAAATTATAGATCTCATCCTTCAACTACACCATTCTAGAGGGTAGGAAAAATTAGTCCAAGACTTATTTCCTTAACTCATTCCAAGTGGTAATGGACCCACGGGGTAGATCTCTTAACCACAAAGTTGCTTCTCCTATAAGAGAGAATGGGAATAGCCTGAGTCGTATAGCTCTTGACTTACCTAGGCAGATTGTACAAAGTGCAAATCCTCACAAAGTTCATAAGGTCTATGTTTGAATCATTAGTAGGTAAACTAAAAAAAACTCCCTTCAAATTTTGTAATTAGATCATTGCACTCGTAATATCAAATTTTATTCCTTGGGGAAATTCTGGAGGAATGATAGCACTTGTCTCAATTGATATAACATACCCTAAATCTTCTTCTGGATCATCATAAGCTAGAAAATACTGATAAATTGGAAGTTGAACTCAATTCTTTTAATTCTATCTCTGTTGAGTGTGCTCGACGATCTTTTTCCTTCTGTCTGGCTTTCTCCTTAACACATAGGGCAAGTGTTATCCGAGCATTTACTTCGTCCATTAAATGGGCAGTGGTTTATTTGGCAGTTTCTTGAACACCATAAAGTGTCTGATTGAATGTGGTTGGGTCATCATAAATCTCTTTGTGTCAGGCTTAGTGATTCTTCTCTTTAAATTTTTTTATCTTATAATTCTACCGCAAGGTCCTTTCAAGCTCAAGATCAAATAAAATCAGGGGATTTTCTTTACTCTAAGTAGAGGTCATACACCAATGTGTACCCAAGAAATAGTAGAAAATAAGAAATTAACAAATAAAACCAAAAACTTCAAGAAACTCAATCAATCAGTCTGTAATCATAGTCCCCGGCAGCGATGCCAAAATTTGATGTTGCCCAAATTATACCTCCAAGAAAGTAGAAACTGTTTACTTGTCAAATATAGAACCCAACCAGGTTGGGATCAACCTCCCGAGGAATAGGTTGGAAATCTATCACAAGCTTAGTAATGTAATTGAAAATTATGGAAAGTTAAAGGAGGGTTTAGTAAAAATAAGAGTAACAGTAACAATGCTTGGAAATTAGGGTTATTATTAATATGAGATGATCACTAGGATTGTTTTCCCTCTGACTTTATAACTCCACAGACTATTCGTTCTTGTCAAATTTTCTCTATGTCTTACATGTAAAATCAAACAAGTTATGTATTGTCACAACCCATTTTCTTATGTCATAATAGCACCTACCACAACCCATCATTAGGCAAGCTGACCCGTAGTCTAGAACTCTAGTAACAGACTACTCAACAACATAAGGAAAAGAATGTGGAATATATATATAGTAAAGATCAATGCATAAGAAATCCCAAAACCTGGTAGTATCAGCACAAAAGATTCTAAACATAATAAGAGTACAAAAGTGACCCATCAAGAGCATTACACTGATATAACTTATCTCTGCATTCATTATAGAGACTAGCCTAATAAAAAGAGAGAGATTAGTGATACTTTGAACGTTAGGATTTCACGCTAAGTCTTTAAACCATGGTTGCTCCAAATGATGAACAATCATTGGCGATAACTCGCACTATAATTTGTAGGCTGCAGAAGTGTAGTATAAGTATAAAACAAATGATACTCAATAGACAACTGTCAACTGAGATCCAAAGATAAGGCAGACATATACAAAATATAAACAGATTGGAAACTACACCCAAGAGTCTAGAGCTTATAAAACAAGTCAATGATAATAAGAAGGGACAACTATCCTATTTAAGTCTAAGAGTCTAGCATAACAAAACTAACAAAGTATCAGGGTGAACTATCCTATTCTAGCTACGTTCATCCAAGGTCAAAACTATACCATATATCCCAGACCTATATATGAATGAAGCGTGAAAGAAAGATATATAGCAATATACAGGGTTGAGAAATAAATACATAGTATGAACGTGCAAAAAAGAGGATATACGGTAGTGTCATAGCTTCATATAGCTAGATACTTCTAAGACCTGATCACGATACTATTAGGATTCAATACTATCATACTCGGGGTTTATAATCTACCTAACTAGACATAATATAATCTTGTACAATAATACCATCATAAGATAGAAGGGGACAAAGATATACCTCAATTCTCGATACCAAATCAATGACCAATCTGTCATAAGCTAGCCATAATAATGATCATAGTAATGATAATAACAATATCAATAATAACGCAAATCACCTGCTAGTTCAGACAACCAAATACCTATCTGAAACTATACATACCCCCACTACCCCAGACTCGAAAGGTCCAATCAACATTCAATAACATAAGGCATTCTCTTCAACTTTATCTATGCAACCATCCTATACCGATTGATAGACATAAGTGCATACTGGTAATAGGTGATGCGCATACGGGAATGAATGCAAGGTGCATAATTAATATCACAACTCATCATAAATGTCATCATTATGAGCATCATCATAATAATCAACTTATCGCCTTGACGCGTATCAATGTATCATTATAGTATCCTCTGGACCTACCAGGTATCAATATTATCACAATAGCATCCTCTGGCCTTGCCGGGTATTAATATGGCAATGATATCCTATGGCCTTTTTAGGTATCAATATCACAATAGTATCCTCTAGCCTTACCGGTATCAATATCATCATAAACATCAATACACATGTATATTTATAGACATATAATAGGTGCATGGGCTCAAGACATTGCAAAAGGAGGTAAACCTACAAACTTGTTAGTATGCTCATACTCATAATTGTATTGTCATAAAAATATTTATCTTGTCAAAATTCACCTTTATTTGATATTAGCTAATTAACGCTATTCATAATGAAACCACTACTCCGCTAGCCATCACACGACCTCTACTTATTAGTCTAAACATTATACTTATTCAAGGGATAGCAACTAAAAATTATTTATTAGATACCCAATATCTAACTTCTAGCTAAGGTTCATCACTACACCATAATCATCATTATCCATTATTCAAAATTATCAACTAGTCAACATATATCCGATCACCATTACTAGACAACAGATAATCATTTATCATCTAACCATCTTTTACTAACTGACATTATTCATTAACTAACCATTGTTAACCAACTAATCCTTTTTAACTATTTATTAATCAACCATTCAGCAACTATTTATCATTATTAACTAGCCACCTCTTATTACCAATATTATTTATTATCTAGCCTCATTAATACATAATTACTCATTTTGACAACTAAACAACATTATAAACTTAGTCATCAATATCAGTAATCTTCACCGATGCTAAACCCTACCTCACCATTGGCCACATATCAACCATCACTATCTACCATATTTTAGCTTAGCAAGATTCATTAACTAATACATTAGATTCCTATCCACCATGTACTATAGTCACCTAATAGAAAACTAGCTACCTCATTGCTTAAGCTATAATTAAGAAAAGCAATCATAAGATCATATTCCATCTACAATCATATATATTACCAATACAATAATTATGAAAGTACCAAATCTGTGAATGCCATCACAGTATCCAATCAACTAAGTCATAAGCATTATACCGCATCTTTCTCTATCCCATATAGAAGAGATGCGTATCTAAAATATGTATATGAATCCATAAACAGTAATCATATCCTTTACAATGATAAATACTTTTTAGATATCAAATCATTATTATAATGCGGCCCTTATCCCAATAATATATCCGAATAATTACAACATCATAATCATGGCCTTAGGCCCATATACATTTCCTAAACTCATATCAATAATCATATTTATAAGTCATAGCATATCTCTAGTCATCTCACATATAGGAGGCATCTCACAAATAGGAGGCATAATATCAATAAACATGTATTCATCTATAGGATATCTGATATCAATAGGTGATATATCATGACTATGAGGAGTATCACCTCTCTAGGCCAATTATCATATCTAAGAGAAATATCGCCTCTATAGGCCCAACAATCATAACCATAAGAAGATATCATCTCTATATGCACAAGAATCATATACAAGAGAAATAACATCTCTATAGGCCAATTATCAAGTCTAAGAGGAAATAATATCTCTATAGGCCACATAACGTATCTAAGGGGAATGCCATATTTAAATGCCCAATATCACTTCCACAAGGAGTATCATAGCCATAGTTCAAAACCAAAAATTCTACAAACATCAATACAAGCTACCAAGTCATGAAGTAACCTTATACCATGGTTTACTAGCCCCATCTAAGTCTAACATCTGTAACTAAGTCTACAAGGCTAATATAAGTCTAGGCCTCAGTGGGTCAGACAATCCCACTTATAAACCTCAATTTCCATAATTAGGTACATCATACCCCAAACTAGGCTAAGGTATCTATTTCAACTTCTAGATGTCAAGTAATCCACATTCAAGATTAAGATAGGAGCTTAAACTAGAAACAAGGGTACTCTAGTCTACTCTGTCTAAGTTACGATTTTAAGACTACCACACTAGTCCAATAAGGTCAAATCCATAATTCAAGCTTCAACTGCTAAACCACAACTCAAACATAGCATTATATCATAACCATACTTCAACTAGTCTAAACTAGAGAGAGAAGGCACTAGGATTCAAAAGGCTTATAACATATCATCTTATAGGTCCAAAAACCCTCATTTAATCCCAAAGCATCAACAATCAATGCTAAGTTAATCTATTCATAATCAATCCTATCATCTAAATTCACACACAATACATATCAGGCATCGTCTAGAAGAGGGGTAGACAGAGGCCTACCTTACAGCCAAACCGCAAAACATCATATCGTACACCATATGTTTGTCTTCACTTCACAATCCCTAAAATGCTATCATACTAAAAAAACCATAACCTACTCATCAATATGAGTCTAACAATACCCATATTGCACTATTGTACTTCAGGTCTAAAAATGACACCAAAACCCTCAAGTAGGTCACATATATAGAAAATGTGTTTTTAAGACCAACCCACTCTTGAAATATCATTAGGGAGTTATAAAACTCAAGAAATTGGTGCAAAATATCTATATTTGGGGCTAAAATCAAGCCTCAAGCCATTAGGGGGTTTGGGTCTTGAAAAAGAAATCAACAACAAAATTGAAGGAATCTTACCTTAGATTTGATGTTAATCATGAATACACAAGATATTCAAGTTTCCAATAAACCCACAAGACTCACTTTAAGTATTTACACTCTATTAGGGTTTGAAGACTCAAAGCAATGGAAGAAATAGCTAATTCTCAACCAAAAGGGCCTTTAAATAGACCCTTCCTAAACCCTCAGGTGGTGAGATCATGCTCACACGTGTGCCGCGAAGATGGTCAATGTGATCACACCAAGTCCCTCCGCAATCCCAGTATCTTACTACACTTGATGATGGCTAAAATTTAGAATTTGATTCCAAGTTTTTTCAAGGCCTCGGGATGTATAAAAAATCCAATTTTTGCACACGAGAATGTAAACATACTAAATTCAACATTCCAGATGCGTTGGGAAAGTTTGATTTTTAATATGAGGTCATTTCACTGAAGTTTACACTCAATGGCCATTTGGAACCAACGAAGACTTCTAAATAGAAAATTGGTTCTAATAACCAAATAAACTGCCCAATGATCGGATCATCAGTCTAGCGAGCTATAAATAACTTAGGGTAGCTATCGAGAAGCTCAAATAGCAAAAATAAGCATAATTATAGAAAATGACCTGAAAGGTCATTATAATATCCACTTCTAAAAGGAATTTCATCATCAAAAGTCAAAAGACCGATAGATTCCCAAAAGCTCAAAAGAATGAGGTACTGGGATCGTATGCTCTAAGCATGACTTCCCAGGAAACCTCAATGGAGAGAAAAAACTTATAAAAGATTTTTCCACAAGTATCTCTTTTTCAACTAACACTCTTATTCTATTTTGAAAATAGCCAAAACTTAACTTAATTGCTAACTGGACTCAAACTGAACAAAGAAGGATAATACATGCACACCTGAATCACAACATAGTGATGCCATCTATATATCTATATAAATCAATGAGGGCTCATCCAAGACAAAAACAAACCAAGACATGAGTCATAAAACTGACTCCAAATCCAAAAATAACCTTTCTTTACCATTTTTAATATGCTATCTTGTAGCACCCTATATTTTTGAGCTAGAAATCAAATCATCATTCCTATGTGCGTAAGCTTAAATTACATGATTTATATTTGAATTCATGTGCCATGATCTTTTTCCTAGTGTATGAAGTGATTATGAGGTGAAAAGTATTCATAAAAATCACTTAGAGCAAAGTTGAGCTAAGAATTATTCATTCATCCAAAGTTTGATATTTGATTCTACAAGGTCTAATTTGAACGTGTATAACTTTCGATACACATAGAATTTTTCATCTCAAGGCCCACCAAATTGTAGATAATTAAATTAGCCGATACCAATTTTGCCTAAATTTGATAACCAAGCAAAAAGTTATGGCATTTTCTCGTGAGGCAGTAAGCCGACACGATAGCAACACAATGGTCGGCCAGCGTGTTACAAAATTGTTTCACTCGCTAAATCAGTTTCTAATTGGTCTAGGGGCATTTTTGTCACTTTTCCTCACCTAAAACCCATCCATGATAAAAAATTTCAGCCTTAAGAAGCATCAATTGCTTCTTTTATGCAATCTTCTCTCAAAAGAAATCCTAGCCACCTCCAAGAACAAGATTCAACTTTTCTTCCCCAAAGATCAAGAACTCAAGCCTTTCAATTCAAGATTTTTAAGAAAAGTATCAAGATTGTGGTTTCATATTTCAAACTAAACAATCAAAGATATGTGGGATTTTCCTAAAACTACGTGGACATGGTAAAAATGTTTTAATGATGAATAAATATTTACAAATCATGAATTTACAAAGGGGTTTGGATTTACAATTATAAATATGCATTATAAAACCTTATTGATTATAAAGTCTTGGTCTTGAGGCCTTCCCCCCCTTTACATTCAATTTTTGTTCATATATGTTCATATGAGGATTGAATGTTTGAAACTTGATTTGAGAGCACGAAAATTTATAGTTCCTCTCTCGTTATGTATTATTTAATTGCATATTGAGAAGTAGGATATAAACTTCTTTACTATTATTTATTGACTTGGTTTTGATGATAACTCAAAGAGAGGGTATCTTTCTTAATTGCATAAATGAAAGTGATGATTTTAAAGAGAAGTGAATAATTTATTACAAGATACTTGACCACCACGTGTTTGTGAATTGAATTGAGGATCATTGACTTTATTTTCATAAATTTCACTATACATATCCTTTTGTATCGTTTGACTAGTTTGGTGGTCTAAAAATAATATTTTGAAAGAGAAGACTGTAAAATGATATTATATGGCTTAGAACTATGACTTGCATATTTTGGTATGACGATACCAATACAGAAAATGCCATGGTAACACAGAAAGGAATAGAATACAGATTTTCATTTAGATTTCCAAATTTTAAATTTATAAAGATGCATATTTATAAAAGGTTAAAAATGGGCTTAATGAGAGTTAGATGGTTACCCGAAGAAAGTACGAGTTGAAAGACTCAATGCTAAAAGTCTTGATTTGCCGACATAGGGTTATGGTACTATGCTGTGTGGTCTTGTGTACCTTGATTTATGTCATCCCACTTTGGGAATATGGTTAGGAGCCATGTTTTATGGTCTTGTGCACTACCATGACATGTTGATTTGATTGGGGTTCATGGCACCATGCTGTGTGGTCTTGCGTGTCTTTATATACTGATAATCCAATCCTTACAGCAAACTTGGATTGGAGGCTTGGTCGCCGAGTTAAGGGTGCATTCTATATAGCCTGTGGAATTACATAATGTAGGGTATACCATGTAGTTTAGAAGTAACATAAAGAGTGCTTTATGATTTTAATGAAATCTTTCAATGTCTTTAAAGTGTGCCAATGTGTTCTCATATATTATATGTAAAATATTTTATGAATCATTCTCACTTATGTTATATACAAATACATTATTTTGGATTGCTATGCATACCAGTATATTTGTATTGACCCCTATATTTCAGGATCTGAGGCAAGTCCTGGGTTCCTGCTAAGAAGTATAGTAGTTTGGTCAGATGATTGGAGTTAGTGAGCCTCCCTTATTTTGGAAGGCCTATTGTATAAGTTATTTTTATTTTATTCTGATTCATGGTCTGACTGAGGGCCTTTTCCCAGTCTTGAGATAGAGGTTACTTTTAATTAGTAGAGATTTTGTGGACTAGTGTTTGATGTTTTTGATCTTTATGAACTCATTGTAGTATTGAGTATTTTGAAATAAAAGTTGACCATGATATGATTTTGTTATGTATTTCCTGAATGGTGTGTATGATTATAAGTTAGGGCCTTCATAGTTCGGGATGTTCATCCAGGCCAGGGCCTCAGTTTGGGTCATGATAAACTTGGTATCAGAGTATGATTTATGGTCCCAGGGTGTCTTCAAAATCATGTCTAGTAGAGTTTTTTCTTATGGGTGTGTCGTGCACCACATTATAGTCAGGAGGCTACCAAGCATTTAGGAGTTATTTCTTATTCTTTCTTACTTTAGTTTCTGCTATAGCGTCATCCATAAGAAAGTTATCCAAATTCCTTCCTTATTCTAATTTCATGGGTCTTGCCTCATGTCGAAGCAATGCAAGTCCAAGTATCTAGCTCTCCCAGCAATGTGATTCTCTCTGATTGAGTTATCCAAAAAGTAATAAATTTGCACATGGACTTGAGAGGAGACTATCAGTGCTTTAAAGTGTGTTGATTTAAGCATATACCCTTATCTGTATCAGTTGTGCAGTTGAGCCTGAAGTATGGAGTATATTCAGTCTCCTTTAGTAAAATTCTTGTTGTGGATGTCATGTTTAAGGATAATGATGTGTAGCAAAATGTTGGAACTGTATTTCCACCTGAGTAGTACTGTATGTTCAAGTGTCATAACCTACTGGTACAAAGATAATCTAGAAGTTGGTGACATGAAGTCACAAGGTTAGCAATCAAAGTGAGGGTGATAGTTGTATATATAAATAGTTTTAGTTGTGTAATTATGGATTGAGGAGTGGGTTGCCATTGTATAGTATAGACCAGTGTGGTAGCAATATTTTTAGATTTTATGGTATTCTATTAAGAAAATGGCTGGCCATGATTATTATTTATTCAAATTAGGGAAGGATCTCAGAATGGATAGTTTTGGTAGTTGTATAAATCATTTATAGGTTTGGATAAAGAAGGATAGATTAGTTAATAAGTTATGGGTAAAGACCCATTGATGTTTATGGGATGTGGTGATAGTGACAATGTATACATGAGTAAGTAGACTTAATGTGAAAAAGTTTGTAGTAGATTCTGAATTATAATAGTGAAGTTATGGAGAGGATGTGATGTAGGTAGTAGTTAAGTGAAATTTACCCAACTTAATAGACCAGTATAGTATGTGGCATGCTTTATCGGTGGTATATGATTGATTATAGACTATAGGGTTGAACTTGAGATGTGGGTAGTGGTGGATAGTAGCTTAAGATTAGTGATGTATGTTTTGTTGGAATGAATTAGTAGGCTTGATGTGAGGTGTGAAATAGTTTAGGTTGGAAACTTGTGGGAAAAAAGGAGTTGATAATTGTGATATTTATGTACATGAGCACTAGTGTTAAAATGATGAATTGGGGGTTAGTTATTAAGTGTATAATAGCGTAAGTATATAAGAATAAGTTAAACCCCAGATAGCATGTTGTTAGATAAAGTTGTATGGTATAAGTGGCATGTGTACCCAACTTTTGTTTTTGAATTTTGTAGTATAGAGAAGTCTAGAGATTTTTTGTATAGTGTTTATTAAAGTTAAACTTGAGCAAATATAAGTAGGCAATATGTGCCTTAGGTATAGTTGTGCAAATTTCGTTAAGTTGTAAAGTATTATGAATAAAGGTTTAATATGAGTATCTGAAGTGGTACAGAATAAGTGGTTATGTGATAAGGGGTGTGGATATGTATACCCAAGTGGGTGTTAGTTGTGGGGTGGTGGCTATAGAGGCTAGCGAAAGTTAAAAGTAGCATTTATAGAAAATCAAGGCCTTCAGAGTATAGTTCTTCAGGGAGAGTTTAGAGTGTAAGTATGTGGTGATGTCTCTTTTATGTTGAGAGTTGTGGCTATAGATTTTGATATGGGGTTGTGTCCCCAAGTCTAGGAGGGTGACTTTTCTCTAAGGGGGAGATGATGGATTAAAGTAGTTTTCAATTTTTCTTGTGGTGTTAAGTTTCAAGTAAGAATCATGATCAATTAGTTCCTGTTCAGGCATAATCTTCCTACTTCAGTTTGAATAGACATCTACCAATGTCTTGTGTATTCAAGTCTTGCCGATTCCTATGGTTCGAGTTCCCTATGGACGTATGTTTATGATCTAACCTCCAAACTAGAAGCAATTATGTCTCTGAGTGATCGAATCTTTCATATATTAAAGCCATATGTTATGTTGTTTGTGATCCATAAAAATCTATGTCTCTTAGTATGCTTGGTCCTAAGAAAATATGTTTCTATATGTCATCGATTCATCCTATGTCGGGTTTAGTTAAAATAATAAAGTTTATGAAAACTAATGGCAAATCTCAGTTTCTTAAATGAGGAGCAATCGCTTCAAGCGACAATCTTTGTCTTAGTTGTAATGTAACACCCCATAGTATTCTCGATGCAATACCACTCTTGGTTACATGTATGGACAGCTGACACCTAAAAATTTTTCTAATGGTTAAAAGACTTAGTCATATTTATGAGATCTTAACTTCCATGATTTTCAAATTGATTTTTCTGACCCCGAGCTATAGATGTTTTAGTTGATTCATGGTCAAGGGTGTAAAACGGGTGTCTTAGGAAAGTTTTGAATTTTTAGACAAAATTTAAGGCATGTTTAGATGATCAAAATAGTAGGCCAACACGATATCGACGTGTCATGCCAGTAATCACATCGGTAGGAACCGATGTGGCTCATCGCTTAAGATGTCTAGTGCCCAGTTCATCCTACTAATTTACGGGTCCAAGAGAGTAATTCAGTCTTCTTCCCTTGTTTTACCTTGATATATGAACAATGGATTCTCACTGTGCTTTATCCGAAGAATTCATGTTGCATTATATTTCTTCCGAATGACTCTTTACTTATGATCCAGGCCCTTGATATAGGAATCACTTTGTGATGGTATTGTATCTTCTCCTCATGTCTCACCTTAAGTACTTTAATAGATATTGGTTATAATTGAGTAGTGTTTCTCCATTTATGTTTTGTGTTCTTGGGTCCCTTAATGACCCTCCATATGATAGTATGATGGTGGTTGTGGAAGCGCGGTGATGTGTTAGGTAGGGGAGTAAATGTTCTTGAAGGAAAAAAATTTGGTGTAAATTCTCAAGCTAAGGTTATAGGTGAAAGGGAAAAGAAAGAGAGGAACTTTTGTTGTGTAAATAGTTAGGAGTGAGATATATGGCGAAAATCTTTGTGAATGTGATTGAATTTGCTGGTCTTAGTGGGGGAAATCCATGAAGTGGGTGTAGTACTGATAAGCTTAAATGTTGTGATTGATGAAAACACAACCCATGTACTATGTGCTTAGTATTCCTTGAATTAAAACCTGAGGGTGCTTGACGATAATGATATGGTAAGGTAATATTCTTAATGGGATGTAAAATACAGGGTCCTATAGCTTATGTTATCACCTTGTTACTCTGAGTTAGACTTCAACATAAAAGAATATTGCAATGAAACTCAAACTCTTGTGGTTAGCTGTGTGATGGGAGAATTGTAAGATGGAAAGAACGAAGTGTGTTATTTAATGTTGGGGCATAGCTAAGTAGCCTATTCATTGTATCATGAGAGGTGGAGAATGCTTCTATCCCTATCTTCCGTGAAATCTTATTTTATGATTAGTACCAATATAAATCAGGTCTATGATCATCAAATAAACCCCTGCCTATGTTGTGATAATTATGGTGTATAGAACTCATGTGCAAGATCATCCCTATGTAAAGTCTCATTATCTCATGTTTCGTGCTTTCACATTTCACTAGGAGTTATCATGAAGCTCATTTGATGCCTTTAAATATTTTGTTAAGGAAACATGTTCAATGTGAGGTTTCATTCTTTATTTTACAATTTTACAGCATCAACAAGTCCCTACCCATCATTCGTGGACGAATGGTCCCAAGGGGGAGATAATGTAACACCCCACATTTTTGAGCTAGAAATCGAACCATCGTTTCGACGTACGTAAGCTCAAATTCCATAGTTTATATTTAAATTCATGTTCCATGATCCTTCTTCTAGTGTATAAAGTGATTATGAGGTGAAAAATGTTCATAAAAATCACTTAGACCAAAGTTGACCTAAGAATCATTCATTCATTCAAAGTTTGATATTCGATTCTACAAGTGTCTATTTTGAATGTGTATAACATTCAATACACATTGAATTTTTCATCCCAAGATCTACTAAATTGTAGACAATTGAATTAGCTTTCGAACGATACCAATTTCATCTAAATTCAATAACCGAGCAAAAAGTTATGGTATTTTCTGCGTGAGGCAGTAAGCCGACGCGATAGTGACGCGATGCGTCGGCCAGCGCATTACAAAATTGTTTCACTCACTAAATCAGTTTCTAATGGGTATAGGGGCATTTTAGTTAATTTCACTCACCCAAAACCCATCCATAACAAAAAATTTTAGCCCCAAGAAGCATCAATTGCCTTTTTTATGCAATCTTCTCTCAAAAGAAAAACTAGCCACCTCCAAGAACAAGATTCAACTTTTTTTCCCCAAAGATCAAGAACTCAAGCCTTTCAATTCAAGATTCTCAAGAAAAGTATCAAGATTCGAGTTTCATCTTTCAAACTAATTAAGCTAAGGTATGTGGGGTTTTCCTAAAACTACATGGGCATGATGAAATTGTTTTAATGATGAATAAATATTTAGAAATCATGAATTTACAAAGGGGTTTGGATTTACAATTACAATTATGCATTATGAAACATTATTGATGATAAAGTTTTGGTCTTAAGGCCTCCCCCCCTTCTATTCAATTTTTGTTAATATATGTTTATATGTGGGTTGAATATTTAAAACTTTATTTGAGAGCACGAAGATTTATACTCCCTCTCTCTTAATGAATTATTCGATTGCATATTGAGAAGCATGACATAAATGTCTGTACTATTATTTGTTGACTTGGTTTTGATGATGACTTGAAGAGAAGGTGTCTTTCTTAATTTCATATATAAAAGTGATGATTTTAAAGAGAAGTAAATTATTTGTTATAAGATACTTGATCACCATGTGTTTGTGAATTGAATTAAGGATCCTTGACTCTGTTTTCATGAATTTCACTATACATAACCTCTTGTACTGTTTGATTAGTTTGGTAGGCTGAAAATAATATTTTGACAGAGAAGACTGTACTATGATATTGTATGGCTTAGAAATATGACTTGCAAGTTTTGGTATGACGATACCAATACAGATAATGCCATAGTAAGACAGAATAGAATAGAATACAAATTTTCATTCATATTTCCAGATTTTGAATTCAGGAAAATGCATGTTTATTAAAGGTTTAAAATGGGCTTAAAGAGAGTTAGATGGTTACCCGAAGAAAGTATGAGTTGAAAGATTCAATGCTAGAAACCATGATTTGCCGACATGGGGTTATAGCACCATGCTGTGATGTCTTGTGTACCTTGATTTGTATCATCCCACTTTGGGACTATGGTTAGGAGCTATGCTTTGTGGTCTTGTGCACTACCATGACATGTTGATTTGATATGGGATCATGGAACCATGATGTGTGGTCTTGTGTGTCTCCTATACTGATACTCCAATCCTTGCGGCAAACATGAATTGGAGGCTTGGACATAGCTCGTGGAATTACAAAATATAGGGTGTACCATCTAGCTCAGAAGTAACATAAAGAGTGGTTTATGATTTCAAAGAAACGTTTCAAGGTCTTTAAAGTGTGCCCATGTGTTTTCATATATAATAGGTAAAACGTATTATTAATTGCTCTCACTTATGTTATATATGAATACATTATTTTGGATTGCTCTGCGTACTAGTACATTTGTATTGACCCCTATATTTCAGGATCTGATGCACAGTCTCGGTGTCTTGCTAAGAAGTAGAGTTTTTTGGTCAGACCATTAAAGTTGGTGAGCCTCCCTTATTTCAGAAGGCCTATTGTATAAGTCATTGTTACTTTATTTTGATTCATAGTCTGACTGGCGGATTTGTCCCAGTCTTTAGACAGAGGTTACTTTCAGTAAGTAGAGATTTTGCAGACTAGTGTTAGAAGTTTTTGATCTTTATGAACTCATTACAGTATTGAGTAGTTTGAAATAAAAGTTGATCATGATTCCATTTTGTTATGTATTTCCATATTTCCTCTTAGAATATGAATGGTGTGTATGATTGCAAGTTAGAAGGGGCGCTCAGGCCTTCATTATTTGGGATGTCCATCACAGCTAGGGCCTCGGTTCGGGTCGTGACATATCTACCCCATTCCAGGAGTAAAATCACTTGAGTCTCGTCCATATATTCTCTTCCCGGAGAACTCCAAGAACTGAAGCTAACTCGATGAAAATCCATAAGGCAAAAATAAGAATAAGCTCAAAAGGCACTATGTGGCCATACAAATAGAGATGATCAAAGAATGCAATCCATGATAATACTGTAACCAGTCTGAATGAAAATCAAACTAATATCTCGTAATCCTAGGTATAACTACTTATCACTGAATATTCCACTCAAGGAATGAAGTCATACTGAATCGAACTCAAATATATTACTTCCATTTAGTAAATCATCCAAAATTCTCAGGGAAAACTCAAGCTCGAGGTCAAAACTGAGGTAATAAAATGGGGCTCGTGGGCTATCATCTAAACACTTATCAACTATAATCCAACCGATGCCAAGAAGACCAAATGGGAAACCACAGAGTAGGCTCAACCAGCCTATCATAAAATCTAAACAAATACAAGTGTAAGACAAAATCTGCACACAATCTCTACAACACCAGGCTGAAATCTCAATACCAAGGTCAAAGTATAAAATAACCATTGGGAAATCAACAAATCGAGATACAAAATTTCCAACCTACTAACTCATAAAGCGATCACAGGAAAGGACACCTACCTCTAACCTTCCAACTCTGCTAGAGAAAATTATACCAAAACCAAAAAGAAGTATCCAATCTCCACCCAATAATAAGAGTAAACCATCACAATGGAATGAACCCCACAAATCTAGGAGATGAATCAACAATATCTCAACATCAATATCAAAACTGCTATTGAACAAAAAATAGCGACAAATGAAGAACGGACCTCAAATCGGTCAATCTCACAGGCAGCTAGATATAAAAGAATAGCCAAGGATAAAACCTTCACAACCCAAAAGGAAAGTCTTAGGATCTAAAACTCAAAAATGGGTGAGAAAACTAAATCATCGACTCTAGAATCATAACAAAGGCACAAAAGATTAACCCTCCTTTCAATATCACAATACATCCCTAAATCTATCTAATATAACTAACCAAGAGGGAACACAGTCAACCTTGCTGTGATAGGCGAAAAAATAAACAAATCAGGCTATACCTGATCAAGCCACCGAATAATATCATAAGAGAATGAAAATCTAACTAGATAACACTAGTCTATACAACTACCCAATAAGATGATTATATTAAGTAACAATATCAAGTGATAATATCGAGTAATATCAATAACCTCACGCAGTCGTAGCAATAGAAACAACAACATCAATATACACATACCGAACAGGTGGTACTAAAAATGAACATCAATATCATGTACCAATCAAGGGCCACAACAGGGCTAATGTACTAAGATAAATAGGACTCTAACCCAAACCACACTGATAGGGGAACAATATTAATATAGATCTATTCAATCCACTATTAAAAGAAATAAATCATAGAGTAGTAACATAATCATGACTCCAATAACACGACACATAATAATCAATATCAATTAATTAAGGCATATATTCACCAATGGGTATGAAAACCCCAATACACATACTAAGACATAAAGACATAAAATAAAAACACACCAGTTGTGGCAACATTAGCAATCACATGCCTGATGGGTATAAGGAGAATAAATCTTAACACGTCCAACTCAAACCAGCAGATGAAATCGTAAACTAAGGTTCCACACATACTATCTCTAACTGAAGATGCCACAATAGCATGAGGCTGATCTAAATGAGACAAATAACTGGAAATACCAAGATGGAGATACTTTATTGACTGGTAGTTAGTCCCTCTGCAATTATAGCAACCCCGATGCATCAATATAGAGAGAATATAAATTAAGCGTAAATGGCTGGTCAACTAATGTTGAGAGAAATATAGGGCTTTCTCTAAACTAATATCTAATCATGACACAATCAAATTAGGATCTTGTAGTACCTTTAGATACCTCCACTTAATATCCAGAATGGTCATCATGGCTCAAAGAACAATATCATACTCCGTAAGTATAATAGGAACTCTGCCTATTATGATCATTATAACAAGTCAGAGAACTACTCATACTATTGAATACTGCCTACGTAGAGCTGATGGGCTACAGATTAAGATGAAATCTACCAGAAGAATCCTCATACACAAATATATACCAATAGCACTATACTAATGGCATGGCTTTTTTCACCATTTCCATATGTCTCCATACTTGTGCTCTCTATGTTCTTCTAATAATCAACATCCTAATGGAAGGAAGATTTAGCTACTTTCCAGTGCTTCAATGCCAAATAAAGTAGAACTACTAACCCTCTAACACATCAATGTACAAATGTGTGACTCAGAAGGATGTGACATAGAAAAATATATGGACCACATGAGAAATCCAATCTCGTACTCAAAACTAGTAAAGAACCATGGTGAACACCAATAGAGTCAACTCTGGTCTGAGGACTATATGATTATTCAAATGTCATCTATGGCTGAGAGAAATCTACAACATGACTCAAATTCCCAATGCTAAATCTCAAAGGTTGAAGTAGTCATAAGAGCAAATGGAGCCTAAGGTGGACCAAATCCTTCTTCGCTACCACTGAAGATCTTTAATATTGATCTCTGACTCTCTAATATGATGCTGCACTGAAACTTTAGAAGCACATGTTGAAGTCTCATCTGCATCAGTCAATAAAGTTACATCATTCGTCGACGATAAAATTTAGTCAAAGAAAGTGTTTGAGGTTTATAGGAATGCAGACATATGATAAGGAATCAAGAAGTAAATTTCCTAAGATGTCACTGTAGACTCTCGAAGATAGGTTACAAACATCTCTGCATTGTTTTGTAGGACTCTACTAACACTTAGCTCTTATACAAATACACCAATGAAACCTAGGCTCTGATACCAATTTGTTACGACCCAATTGCTCAAGTCATGACTGCTCCTACTACAACCCTCCACTAAGCAAGCTAACTCATAGTCCAAAATGACTAGTAACAGACTACTCAAAAATACAAAAAAAAAATGCGAAATATATATATATAGTAAAGATCAATACATAAAAAAATCTCAAAACCTGGTGGTATCAGTACAAGAGCTTCTAAATATAATAAGAGTACAAAAGCGATCCATCAATAAAATTACACTGATATAACTTATCTCTGTATTCAATATTGAGACTAGTATTTAACAAAGAGAGAGATGAGTAATACTCTGAATGTTAGGAGTTCACACTAAGTCTCTAAACCATAGTTGCTCCGCGTGATGCATAATTAACAATGCTAACCCATACTATGATTTGCAGGATGCAAAAGTATAATATGAGTACCAAATAAATGGTACTTAGTAGGCAACTACCAACTGAGATCCAAATATAATGCAAATACATATAATATATAAACAGAATAAAAACTACACCTAAGAGTCCAGAGCTTATAAAACAAGTCAACGAGAATAAGAAGGGACAACTATCCTATTCAAGTCCAAGAGTCTAGCATAAAAAGACTAAGAAAGTATTATGGTGAACTATCCTATTTAAGCTACATTCATCACATGTCAAAACTATACCATATATCCAAATCCAATATATGAATAAAGAGTGAAAGAAAGATATATAGCAATATACATGGTTAAAAAATAAATATACTGTATGAACAAGCGAAGGAAGGGATATATGGTTGTGCCATTGCTTTATGTAGCTTGATACATATATATTCATACACATAAATATGAGGTCATCTCAAAGTGTAATCTAGATCATCATATCATCATTCTAAGACCTCATCATGATACTATCATGATTCAATACTATTATATTCAAGGTTTCTATTCTACTAGACTAGACATGATATAATTGTGCAAAATAATACCACCATAAGATAGAAAAGGCCAAAGACATACCTCAATTCTCGATATCAGACCGATGACCAATCTATCATAATCTAGCCATAATAATAATCATAACAATGATTATAACAATATCAATAATATCATGAATAACCGGCTACTCTGGATAACCAAATACCTTGCCAAGCCTATGAATAACCCCACCATCCTAGACTCAGAAGGTTAAATCAATATTCAATAACATAAGGCATTCTCTTCACATATATCTATGCAACCATCCCATACGGATTGATAAACATAGGTCCATACTGGTGATAGATGATATGAATATAGGAATGAATGCAAGCTACATAATTGATAGTATGAATCATAATAAATGTCATCGTAATGACCAGTATTATAGTAATCAACCTCCTGCCTTGTCGGGTATCAATGTATGATCATAGTATATTTTGTCCCTGCCATATATCAATATCATCACGATAGTATCCTCCATCCTTGTGGGGTATCAATATCACAATGGTATCCTCCGACATTAAAAGGTATCAATATCATGATAGTATTGTCCGACCTTGTCAAGTATCAATATCATCATAAAAATTAATACATATATATATTTATAGATATATAATAGGTGCATAGGCTCAAGACATGGAAAGGGGAGGGTAAACCTACAAGCCTATTAGTATGCTCATAATCAAAATCATAGAGTTATAACAATATCTATCTAGTAAAACTTTACCTTTATTTGATATTAGCTAACCAACACTACTCATAATGAAACCACTAGTTCGCTAGCCATCACATGACCTATACTTATTAATCTAAATATTATACTAATTCAAGGGATAACAAATAACCATTATTTATTGGATAGCCAACATCTAACATCTAGCAAATGTTCATCACTAGACCATAATCGTCATTATCCATTATTCCAAATTATCAACAAGTCAATCTATATCCGATCACCATTACTAGACAACACATAATCACTTATCATCTAGCCATCTTTTACTAACTGACATCATTCATTAACTAACCATTATTAACTAACTAATACTTATTTAACTATTTATTAATCAACCATTTAGTAACTATTCATCATTATTAACTAGCTACCTTTTCTTACCATCATCACTTATTATCTAGCCTTGTTATTACACAATTCTGACAACTAAATGACATTATAAAATTAGTTGACAATATCATTTATCTTCACCTATGCTAAACCCGACCTTACCATAGTTGACTTATCAACCATCACTAGCTACCATATTTTTGTTAAGCAATATTCATTAACTAATATATTAGATTCATAACCACCAAGTACTATAGTCACCTAATAGATAACTAGCTACTACATAGCTTAACCGTTAATTAAGTAGAGCAATCATAAGATCATATTCTATGTAGAGTCACATAAATTACCAATATAATAATCATGAAAGTACCAAATCTATGTATTTTATCACTACTATCCAATCAACTATATCGTTAGCAACATACCTGAAACACCCTTGGTTTTGGCCCTTGGAAATTTTCTTGAGTTTTATATTTTTGTTAATCATATGACTCATCATAAGAATCTTATGGTGAGGGTATAGGTCAGGTCAACCAACTCGTAGGATGTCCAGTTCTTAGTGGTTAATTTCTATTATGGTTATGGTTTAGTGGTATGGTTTGTATGGTTTGGTAACGGTTTATTGGTTTGGTCCTTCACTTAAATTAAAACTTGGTAACTTAAATTTGCTCAGAGTACAAGTGGCTCACTAAGAGTCATAAGGATACTATATGAGAGGTTAAGTGTAGTCGTACATTGCGTAGGGCCTAATCCCTTTACTTTTATCTTGGATATGACTTATGGGTACTAGTTGTATATTATGGGTACAAGTGGGGAAAGGAGATTTGTATGGTGGAAAGTGTGTGGATGTACAACCTTCTATTCTGGGTAGGAGTTGATGGTACCACTTGAATGATGTGGGTATAAGTAGAGGGGTCCAACCGTACCTACCTGTAGGAATTTTTACAGTTTAAGTTGGGGGTATTCAGGGAATTTCCCCTCTGAACTGCTTTTGACCCACGACTTAAAACACTTTTTGGACTTTATTAACCTACTATTACCAAATCAAACACTCTCCAAAACACTTTTAAATCTCTCTCAAGATCTTGGTTCAGAAAGAGGCTAGGGTTTCTCCAAGGTGGTTAATTAAGGCTCACAAGGGTGGTGTATCTCCATATTCTTTAGTATCTAAGGAATGTTACTCCTCCCTCATAGTCAGTTCAAACAAAAATTATGTTTTACATAATGGTTTTCATGGCATTATTATGAGTTTGTATAGGTTTTGAAATATATGTTGGGGTTTTGGTTAATAATGGTTGGATGTTGTTTTCTCATATTTAATTTATGGTTGTTCATATTATAATATTGGTTTGAACATTTGGTTGCATGGAAATGGTTAAATGGTTCTTGGTTTTTCTTTTGGAAACTATATGCCCTTAACATGTTTGTTAAAATGCCAGTGAGAATATTTTTGTCTAGTTTGACTTTTATTGAAAACTTTGCATTACATAAGATGGTAATGGAACCTAAATTGGTTTAAATAGTTTTAAAAAGATTGGGAGGCCTTGGTTTTCATGGCTTGATTTAATTGGAATACTTTTGGGGAATATGGTAATCCCCTAGGTGTTGACTAATGACATTGCTTGCAAGCTATAGTCGGTATGATGATACCACTACATAATGTCTTGGTAACTAAATTTGGGAATTAGTGGTTTAATTATGTGTTAAAGGTTTTGATTGGGCAATAATGTAATACCTCGCATGTTTCTAAGCTAGGAAGTGAATAAGTATTCCTACGTATGAAATCTCCTATCCTGTGATTCATACTTGAGTACATGACTTACAATGAATATCCTAGTGATAGGATAGCTTATGATGCATTAAGCATGTTCATATGAGTCACTTAAGGTAATACAAGCTAAGAGTTTTTTGAATCCATCAAGTTTCAGTGTTTGATTTTTTAAGGGCCATCTTTCAACAAGAATAACTCCATGTTATTGTGGTATTTTAGATGATTTAGACCCACCAAATTGTAGAGAATCTAATTAGCTTTCCAACGATACCAATTTTGCCTTAATCCAATACCCGAACGAAAAGTTATACCCATTTTCGTGAGAGACAGTAAGGATAGGCGATTGGTTCGGCGCCACCCAACCAAACATAGGCGATTGGTTAAGCGCCACCCAACCTAGCTTATAAAATCACTTGGGCGCCGCCTATGTCAGTTCTAGGTGCAAAAAACACTCCGTTTAGAGTTATTTTAAGGGTAATTAAGTCTTTTAACACTCCTTACACGTCCTGAAACTTAACCTTACAAAATATATAGCTTCTAAACATATTACAACCCTATTATCATCGCAAAGCTAATCATCCAAGAGCACTAAAAGGGAAAAACAACTAGGGTTGCATAACTAAGCTTAAAGATCCGATTTCAAGGAAATTCCTCCATCAATCATCAAGAATTTTCCTTCTAAGGTATGCGTGAGTTGAGTCATGGACTCCTTTCGTCCGTGAAGCTCAAAAACCATCTTCTAAATTTTATATCATGATGTTTATGTTTTTGGTGGTTGATGTTCATGTGGTTGGAGTTTGATGATGCCCAAGATGGGATCTTTGTATGTTTATTTTGAGGATATGGTGGTATTTAACGTATAAATATGTGAAATTGGTGGTTGAATATTTTTAATCTTGATGAATCCACGTATGCCTAAGATGTACATGTAAGGTGTTTGTGAAAATACCGAAGGGAATAGAAATCATGCTTTTATGACATAATAAGTCCTAAATGACTATTCCATGTTCTAAGTTTATGTTCAACGTGATCCCCATGCTATTGTCTTGAATTGAAGAAGTTGTACAAGATGCTCATGATATTGTTGCGATATGGAATGACCATGTTATTGAAGCCATGCAAGTATATACATGTTGTCTGCATTCTCGATCATGTGATAGTTTGTTGAGAATCATCTTATTATGAAATCCTTACTTATGATATTGTGAGTTGTGGACTCAAATCTTGTGATCAAGTCATGTCATGTGTGTCAATTTCCTCCTATCGAGTCCTAGGGGTACTTGTACCCAAAAACTATAGCTGTGTCCTAGAGCCATGTCATGTTTAACGATATCCAAACTTAAGCTATGATTCCATAGACTTCAGTCAGTTATGTGACTCGGGAAAACCTCATGATCTTAGTCAGTTGTCAGATATCAGTGACATTCCGCCAATCAACGGAATTCAGTAAGATTAAGTCATGCACAGTTAGTTATTCATGTCCAGTCCCTCCAGATGGGAGTAGAGGTTAGCATCGAGTGAACCCAAGGATGGGAATTCACCCACTAGTTCAGGGTATGATTCTTAGTAGTCTCCTTGTGTTCCAGAACTACGTAGCCAGTGTAGACTAAGACATCTTAACCCGTCAGATTAGGGTTAATGAGGTGGCTTAACCCGTCAGTTTAGGGTTCCCACCATTCTCATTGAGTACCTACCAGATAAGGGTCACTCACAGGATGTCCTTACCCGTGGCACGATATTGACACCCATCCAGTCAGGGTAGAGATTGGACCTCAGCTTAGCCATAATAGCATACATACGGTATGTTGGTTAAACACTACTTCCCACAGTTTTAGTATCAGTTTCAATAAAAGAACTCAAGATGTTCTTCAGATTTTAGTATATACAAGACTGTCAGATACAGTCGTCCATGTTATCAGTTTCAGTATCAGTAATGACAGTTACTAGTAAACCATGTATTAGCTTACAGGTCATGCTATCATGTATTCATAAACCCAGTTTCTATATATGTGTGTTTGCACTTCCACGTTCATATTAGGTAGTCATTGTTGTTTATGCATGAAACCCTTTATGTTCATCCTACCTTCCTCGTATACTCAGTACTCTAGTTGTACTGATGCATTTTCGCTATGGTGCTTTCTTTTTATGTTACACCATAGGTTCCGAGACACGAGCTCCAGCCCAGCAGTAGTGGTAGCATTCCAGTCGCAAAGACACAGTGAGTCCTCATTGATTCGAGGATAATATGATTTAATACATTTATTTATTTCTTCAATGAAGTTTTATGGAGTTTATTGGAGACATGTTCCTTCAAATTCTTATTCAGATAGTTTAGAGGCTTTTAGATTTATGTTCAGATTTACGTTCAGACTTAGCTTTTAGATTAAGTTGTTGGGGTATTTTCACCCACATGGTTTTATTCAGTTGAACCTTATGGCCTTACAGTTTTATGTATTCCGTATTATTATATCATGATTTGTAGCATACAGGTATAGATATTAGTCATGGGTTAGCTTGTGGTCTCTCGGGGTCATGAGCATCGTATAGCATTCCAGTTCAGTGAATCAGAGTGTTACAAACTTAGTATCAGAGCCTAAGGTTCAATAGAGTCCTAGGAAGTCTGAAAGCCGCATCTAGTAGAGTCTTGTACATGGGTGTGTTGTGCGCCATATTTATGTGCGGGAGGCTATAAGATGTTTTAGGAACAGTCTTCTTTCTTCATTATTCATGTCATGCTAGTGAGCATAATCACAAGTTAAACTCTCAGTCTATTCTATTCTTCTCTTATTCCAGACCATGGCCCTAAAGAGAAAAAACCAGCCAGCTCCTCAGCCCGAAGATCCTTTGGGCGAACATGTTTCCCATACGGAGTTTAAAGCCGCATTTACCAAACTTGCTCAATCCATGGCTTCACAGAATGAACAGCCACCAGTCATTCCAGCCAATCCAGTGGCCAATCCCAAATCAGCTAGGGTTTAGGACTTCGCCCGGATGAACCCTCCATCTTTCCATGGGTCTAAGTCTGATGAGGACCCTCAGGAGTTCATTGACCAAGTCCATAAGGTCATTGACATCATGGGTGTTACTTCTATTGAGAGTGCTGAGTTAGTCGCCTACCAGGTATAGGATATTGCTCATGATTGGTACAAACAGTGGAAGTCTAAGAGGTTAGATGATACAGGCCCTATCGAGTGGGAGGAATTTTTCATGTCCTTCTTAGACAGATTCTTTCCCCAAGAGCTGAGGGAAGCCAAAGTTCTTTAGTTTATCAACCTCAGGTAGGGGAATATGACGGTTAGGGAGTATTCTCTCAGATTTACTCATCTAGCCAGGTATGCTCCTCATGTGGTTGCAGACAATAGAGCTAAGATGAGTAAGTTCGTGTCAGGGGTCAATGATAGCATGGTAAATGAGTGTAGGTCTATAATGCTGATCGGTGATATGACCTTAGCCAGACTCATGACCCATGCCCAATAAGTAGAAGAGTAGAAGTTTAAGACAAAGGAGAGGAAGAACAAGAGAGAAAGGTCAAGTAACTTCAACTTTGCTCACCCCAAGTCAGATGGAGGAAACCGTTCACAGTTTTACTCCAAGTCAGCCATTCCAGCTCCTTCCTCTACTAGTGCTCCAGTGCTAAAGTTCAGAGACAACAATAGAGACAAAGTGCCAGGCTCTAAATCTCAGGGCAGTGTTAGTAGTTCCCGAACTAATCCTTTTTGTCAGACTTGTGGTAAGAACAATAAGGGAATTCGTAGAGATGGTAGTGATGTCTGTTTTGGTTGTGGCAAACTAGGCCACAAGATTAGGAAGTGTCTGCAATCAAGTCTTCAGGGTCAGCAAAATCATTCTACAACTTAGTCCAGTCGCCCAAACCAGTAGGGTGCCATTTCCAGTGCTACCATTAGGCAACGCCCAAACGAACTCTATGCTTTTCAGTCCTGGCAAGATTAGGAAAATTCTTCTGATGTTGTTACTGGTACGTTACAGATTTTCCATGTTCATGTTTATTCTTTGCTAGACCCAGGTGTATCTTTGTCTTTTGTTACTCCATACATAGCAGGCAATTTTGGAATCAGTCCCGAAGTCCTAGCAGAGCCCTTCTCATTCTCTACCCCAGTGGGTAAAACCTTCATAGCCCGTGGGTATATAGGAACTGCCCAGTTATGATATCTAAGAAATCCACGTCAGTAGATTTAGTGGATTTAGAGATGACTGATGTTGATATCATTCTCGGCATGGATTGGGTTCATTCCTACTATGCCATAGTCGACTACAGAAATAGGATAGTTCAGTTTCAGTTCCTGAATGAGCTCATCCTAAAGTGGAAGGGTAGCATTTTAGCGTTCAGGGGTCAACTTATTTCCTACCTTTGAGTAAGGAAAATGATTTCTAAGGGTTGTGTATCATCTCATGCATGTTAAAGATTGCAGTTTTGAATCTCCCAGCCTCAAAACAGTCCCTATTGTTAATGAATACTCTGATGTTATTCTCGAAGATCTTCTAAGCATTCATCCCAAAAGGGAAATAGACTTCGGCATAGACCTTCTTCTGGATACTCAACCTATGTCTATTTCACCATATAGAATGGCACCAACAGAACTCAAGGAATTGAAAGATTAGTTGAAAGATCTCTTAGATAAGGGATTCATCAGACCCAACGTCTCCTCATGGGGTACGCCAGTGTTATTCGTGCATAAGAAAGATGGTTCTCTCAGGATGTGTATTGATTACCGTCAACTCAACAAGATCACGGTCAAGAACAGATATTCTCTTCCCAGGATTGATGATCTATTCAACCAACTTCAGGGTGCCAGTTACTTCTCTAAGATAGACCTCAGATCAGGCTATCATCAGCTCAGAGTTAGAGAATGTGACATTTCGAAGACAGCTTTCTGTACTCGGTATGGTCACTTCAAATTTTTAGTCATGTCATTTGGTCTTACCAATGCCCCTGCAGCTTTTATGGATTTGATGAACCGTGTGTTCAAGCAGTACTTGGACATGATTGTCATAGTCTTTATAGATGATATTCTGGTCTATTCTCACACAGAGCATGATCATGAAGACCATCTTAGGATTGTTCTTCAGACTCTCAAGGATCACCAGTTATTCACTAAGTTCAGCAAGTGCAAATTTTGGCTAAGATTAGTAGCATTCCTTGGCCATATTTTTTCCGGTGATGGCATTAGAGTAGATCCTCAGAAAACCAAGGCTGTAAGAAACTGGCCCAGAGCCGTATCTCCATCAGATATTAGGAGTTTCTTGGGTTTGGCTAGCTATTACAGATGGTTTGTTGAGGTATTTTCTTTTATTGCATCTCCCATGTCCAGATTGACACAGAAGAAGATTAAGTTTTAGTGGTCAGATTCATGCGAGAAGAGCTTTTAAGAGTTGAAGAATTGACTCACCTCATCTCCATTTCTAGCTATTCCAGATGGTTTGGATGGTTTTGTAGTCTATTGTGATATATCCAGAGTGGGTTTAGGTTGTGTCCTGATGTAGCATGGTAAGGTCATAGCCTACGCCTCTAGACAGTTAAAGCAATATGAGAAGAATTATCCTACTCATGATCTTGAGTTAGCAGCGGTAGTCCTTGCCTCAAAGATTTGGAGGCATTATCTCTATGGAATTCACATAGATGTCTTCACAGACCATAAAAGCCTCCAGTATGTCTTTTCCAAGAAAGATCTCAATCTTCACCAGAGAAGGTGGTTAGAGCTCTTGAAGGATTACGACATGAGTGTTCTTTATTATTCAGGAAAGGCTAATGTTGTGGCCGATGCTCTCAGTCGACTATCCATAGTTAGTATTTCTCACGTTGAGGATAGTAAGAAAAAGATGGCTCAGGAGATCCATCATCTTTCCAGACTAGGTGTTCACTTAGTCGATTCTTCAGAGGGTGGTATATGTGTTCATTGTAGTTCAAAGTCATCTCTATTTTCTGAGGTGAAAGAGAAACAAGATAGGGATCCTATCATTGTCAAGCTCAAAGAGTTAGTTCAGAATTAGAAAGTCGAGGTTTTCTCCCAAGGGGGAGATGGTGTTCTTCGTTGTTAGGGTTGTCTATGTTTTCCAGGTGTAGATGAATTGAGGCAGTGAATTCTTGAAGAAGAGCATGGTACGCGATACTTTATTCATCCAGGGGCCACTAATATGTACCGCGATATGCGGGAGATCTATTGGTTGAGTGGGATGAAGAGAGATATTGCAGAGTTTGTAGATAAGTGCTCTATATGTCAGCAGGTTAAGATAAAGCATCAGAAACCTAGTGGTTCCATGCAATATTTCACCATTCCTACTTGAAGGTGGGAAGAAGTTAACATGGACTTCGTGATGGGTTTGCCTAGAACTCGTCATCAGCATGATTCAGTCTGGGTATTATAGATAGAATGACCAAGTCAGCTCATTTTCTTCCTGTTCATACTTCTTATTCCACCGAGGATTATTCCAAACTCTATATCAAGGATTTAGTTAGGTTACATGGTGTACCACTAGCTATCATCTCAGATAGAGGTACCCAGTTCACTTCTCACTTTTGAAAAGCATTCCAAAAGGGTCTCGGTATCCAAGTCCATCTCAGCATAGTATTTTATCCTCAGACAGATGGTCAAGCAGAGAGGACCATTCAGACTCTTAAAGATATGCTAAGGGCATGTGCAATTGACTTCAAGGGAAGTTGGGACAGCCACTTTCTTTTGATTGAGTTTGCATACAAAAATAGCTATCATTCTAGTATTCAGATGGCTTCATTTGAAGCTCTCTATGGTAGGAGATGTAGATCTCCAATTGGTTGGTTCGAAGTTAGTGAGGCCTCAATCATAGGTCCTGACTTAGTATTCGATGCCTTAGAGAAAGTTTAGTTGATCAGAGAGAGACTTTGGGCCACTCAGAGCCAACAGAAGTCCTATACAGATGTTCGTAGAAAGGATTTTGAGTTAGAACTCAATGACTATGTCTATCTTAAGATCTCTCCCATGAAGGGAGTGAAGAGGTTCGGCAAGAAAGGGAAACTAGTCCTCGATATATTGATCCCTTCAAAATTCTTTATCGCTTTAGCAAGGTAGCTGATGAGCTTGAGTTTCCTTTAGATTTAGCCTAAGTCCATCCAGTCTTCGATGTCTCTTTGCTAAAGAAGTGCATAGGTGACCCAGCTGTTGTTATCCCTATTTAAAGCATCGACATTCAAAATAGCCTCTCTTATAAAGAGAGTCCAGTCGAAATAGTAGATTATCAGACTCGTAGATTGAGGAATAAAGAAGTCCCTCTAGTCAAGGTTCTTTGGTGAAATTAGTCTCATGAGGGAGCTACTTGGGAAGCAGAAGCAGATATGCGTACCAAGTATCCTCACCTCTTCCCCGCCAATTCAGATCAAGATCAAGGTAACAGTTCTCCTTAAGCTTATTCAATTTCACGTTCATGTTTCCAGTATAAACTTGGTACCTATTAACTATTTCATACTCAGTCATGCATTCATGTGTCAGTTGTTCGTGCATCAGATATGTGCGAGTTTAATATGTTTAGCATGTCAGTCATGAGATCCAGTTTTAGTTCTTCGTGTTCAGTTTAGGTTCAATTGTCTTGAATCCCTTCTCAGTAAATTCTCATTCAAGGACGAATGCTCCTAAGGGGGAGATATTGTAATACCCCGTACATTTCTAAGCTAGGAAGTGAATAAGTATTCCTATGTATGAAATCTCCTATCCTATGATTCATACTTGAGAATATGACTTACAATGAATATCCTAGTGATAGGATAGCTTATGATGCATTAAGCATGTTCATATGAGTCACTTAAGGTAATACAAGCTAAGAGTTTTTTGAATCCATCAAGTTTTAGTGTTTGATTTTGCAAGGGTCATATTTGAATGAGTATAAATCTAAGTTATTATGGTATTTTAGATGATTTAGACCCACCAAATTGTAGAGAATCGAATTAGCTTTCCAACGATACCAATTTTGCCTTAATCCAATACCCGAGCGAAAAGTTATACCTATTTTTGTGAGAGACAGTAAGGATGGGCGATTGGTTAGGCGCCGCCCAACCAAACATAGGCGATTGGTTAGGCGCCGCCCAACCTAGCTTAGTCAATCACTTGGGCGCCTCCTATGTCAGTTCCAGGTGCCAAAAACACTCTGTGTTGAGTTATTTTAAGGGTAATTAAGTATTTTAACACTCCTTAAAAGTCCTGAAACTTCACCTTTCGAAATATATAGCTTCTAAACATATTACAACCCTATTATCAACTCAAAGCTCATCATCCAAGAGAACTAAAAGAGAAAAACAATTAGGGTTGCGTAACTAAGCTTAAAGATCCGATTTCAAGGAAATTCCTCCGTCAGTCATCAAGAATCTTCCTTTTAAGGTATGCGTGAGTTGAGTCATGGAATCCTTTCGTCCATGAAGCTCAAGAACCATCTTCTAAATTTTGTATCATGATGTTTATGTTGTTGGTGGTTGATGTTCATGTGGTTGGAGTTTGATGATTCCTAAGATGGGATATTTGTATTTATTGTGAGGATATGGTGGTATTTAACGTATAAGCATGAGAAATTGGTGGTTGAATATTTGTAATCTTGATGAATCCACGTATGCCTAAAATGTGCATGTAAGGTGTTTGTGAAAATACCTAAGGGAATAGAAATCATGCTTTTATGACATAATAAGTCCTAAATGACTATTCCATGTTCTAAGTTTATGTTCAACGTGATCCCCATGCTATTGTCCTGAATTGAAGAAGTTGTACGAGATGCTCATGATATTGTTGCGATATGGAATGACCATGTTATTGAAGCCATGCAAGTATATACATGTTGTGTGCATTCCCGATCATGTGATAGTTTGTTGAGAATCATCTTATTATGAAATCCTTACTTATGATATTGTGAGTTGTGGACTCAAATCTTGTGATCAAGTCATGTCATGTGTGTTAGTTTCCTCCTATCGAGTCCTGGGGGTACTTGTACCCAAAAACTATAGCTGTGTCCTAGAACCATGTCATGTTTCACGATATCTGAACTTAAGCTATGATTCCATAGACTTCAGTCAGTCATGTGACTCAGGAAAAACTCATGATCTTAGTCAGTTGTTAGATATCAGTGACATTCCGCCAGTCAATGGAATTCAATAAGATTAAGTCATGCACAGTTAGTTATTCATGTCCAGTCCCTCCAGATGGGAGAAGAGGTTAGCACCGAGTGAACCCAAGGATGGAAATTCACCCACCAGTTCAGGGTGTGATTCTTAGTAGTCATCCTTGTGTTGCAGAACTACGTCGCTAGTGTAGGCTGAGACATCTTAAACCATCAAATTAGGATTGATGAGGTGGCTTAACCCATCAGTTTAGGGTTCCCACCATTCTCATTGAGTACCTACCAGATAAGGGCCACTCACAGGATATCCATACCCATGGCATGATATTGACACCCATCCAGTCGGGGCAAAGATTATACCTCAGCTTAGCCATAACAGCATACATACGGCATGTTGGTTAAACACTACTTCCCATAGTTTTAGTATCAATTTCAATAAAAGAACTCAAGGCGCTCTTCAAATTTTAGTATATACAGGACTGTCAGATACAGTCGTCCATGTTATCAGTTTCAGTATCAGTAATGATAGTTATCAGTAAACCATGTATTAGCTTACAGGTCATGCTATCACGTATTCATGGTCCCAGTTTCTATATATGTGTGTTTGCACTTCCACGTTCATATTAGGTAGTCAGTGTTGTTCATGCATGAAACCCTTTATGTTCATCCTACCTTCCTCGTATACTCAGTACTCCAGTTGTACTGACGTATTTGTACTATGGTGCTTTCTTTTCATGTTACACCATAGGTTTTGAGACATGAGCTCCAGCCCAGCAGTAGTGGTAGCATTCCAGTCGCAGAGATAGAGTGAGTCCTCATTGATTCGAGGATAATACAATTTGATACATTTATTTATTTCTTTAATTCAGTTTTATGGAGTTAGTTAGAGACATGTTCCTTCAAATCCTTATTCAGATAGTTTAGAGGCTTTCAGATTTATGTTCAGACTTAGCTTTTAGATTGAGTTGTTTTGGATATTTTCACCCACATGGTTTTATTCAGTTGAACCTTATGGCCTTACAGTTTTATGTATTCCGTATTATTCTATCATGATTTGCAGTATATAGATACAGATATCAGTCATGGGTTTGTTTGTAGTCCCTCAGGGTCATGAGCACCTTGTAGCATTCCGGTTCAGTGAATTGGGGTGTTACAAATAATGTCGGGTTATGATAGCTAACCGTGAAGGTGTGAGTCTAATAGACAGATACTAAAAAAATCATATTTTCTGCTATGAGGGTTGGTCATGGGTACTATCATAAAGGGAAAATAGTACACGAGAATCTCTGGCCCCTATGATATCTCTAGTTTGTATGGCTACACATATTGAGGGCCGTTCAGGGGGTAACATTTGACCCATATATCTCCTAGGTGGTTTTAGGATGGTCAAGCTAAACAGTCCAAGTTAAAGATTTAAATACATCCTAAATCTGATTCCTTTTTATGGCATAATATCTATATATATAAGTATGAATATGATTTTATTTGGCTATTTACTTTAGTTTTGAATAATGGTATTACTTTGTCCTTATTCTTTATTACATTTTAGCATTCACCTGGTAACCCATCTTTGGGTGTTGTATCTCCACGCAATGAAGGAACCGGCCATACTACTCTTTGTGGTCAACGACTTAGATTTGGGGACATCATTTATATCAAACTGAAGAGGTATGCTTATATACTCCAAAATACTCTATTTTATGCTATGGACATATTTTCATACTTTTGTTATTTCTTAGACTTTGGTTTTAGCCATGGTCCAGAGCATGTCCTAACCAGATGTTCTTTGTTTTTTGGTTAGAGGCTTTACGTGAATACTATGGGCATGGGTGGTGTCAGTATCGGTGTCAGCCATGGTATTGGTATTGGTATTGGGGTTGACACCAATTGAATATTTGGTTAGATGCTTATATAGTTATGATTATGGATTTTATTGTTGTCTTTTCTTATTTATTTTCTTATTATGTTATATGTTTAAAATTTATCTAACATTGGGTGTTGGGAAGTTATAGTTGGGTTATTTGGGTAGTCTCTAGTCCCGGTTGAACTTGAGGCACCCAACACAACTAGGCCTTGGTTTGAGTCATGTAAGATTGGTATCAGAACCCTAGGTTTAAGGTGAATTAGAAGTCCACAAACCGTATTGGGTAGAGTCTCTTTAAAGGGTGTGTAGCACGCCACACTCATAAGGGAGAGGCTGCAAGGCATTTAGGAGTATTTCTCTTTCTTGTTCTTTGTTATAGAGTCTAAGGTCTTCAATTATCCTTTAATTCCTGTTTATTTTCTTTTAGATCATGCCTCGTCGATGATTTAAAGCTCATAGAAACTCCTCTGTCCTACCTGATAACAATGTTGATGGGACCCATTCTACGTATAGGGTTTAAACTTGGTATAGGCATCTAGTTCCTGATTGTACTCCTAGAGTTCCACTGATTCCCTCTAGTTTTTCTCAAGCTCCTCAGGCAAAAGTGACGAACACTGAGTTTTGTCAGTCTAAACATATGTTGGCATCGTTGGTAGCTTCTTATTATGAGCGTGGTTTTCCTATTACTTCATTTTTTAAGGTGAAAAAGATTGGCTAGTTCATGAGGTTGAATCTTAGGACCTTTATTTATGTTAAGGTAAAGGAGGATCCTCAAGGTTTTTTGGATGAGGTAGAGAAGATAATTCCTATTATACATGCCATGAATGTGGAAGGTATGGAGTTTGTTGCCTACCAGCTGAAGGATGTGGCGTACTAGTGGTACGAGGAATGGGAGCACGCAAGGGGTAATGATTGAGTCATCTCTGTGGGAGGATTTTTCTAATGCATGTCTGGACTACTTCTTTAATCAAGAGATAGTGGAATCTAAGGCGAAAGAGTTTGTTAATTTGAAGAAAGGCAAGATATCAATCAAGAAGTATTCCTTGAAGTTTCACTAGTTGTCTCAGTATGCTCCGGAGATGGTTTCTAGCATATGGGCTAGAATAAAGAAGTTTACTTTTGGGTTATCCAGAGAGTTGATATCTGAAAGTAAGGTTTCCCTATTGATCATGGACGTAGATATCTCTAGGTTGGTTGTGTACATACAACAGGTAGAGTAAGAAATATAGGTTCTCTTATTAGGGTATTGGCTAATAACAAAATAATAGGGATGGTGGAAAGTGGCTAAAAAAGAAGTAGGGCAATTTTAGGACTTACTCGATGACTGATGCTCCCTACCCAAAGTCTTTAGGTGACAGGAATTTCCAAGGTTGCGACAACATCAGGGTATAAAGGGCCTAATCTCAGGCTAGTGGGGTCTAATTAGCTCCATCATATCCATTCTGTAGATTTTGTGGTATATTGTATTGGGGTTTCTATAATGAGGGGAGGGACAGGTTCTTCAACTATGATTAGCCAGGGAATATACTCACAAAATATCTTGTTGGTAAGGTTGCTTCAGGGGAGAACAAGGTTCCAACACCAAAGGGTGCTTCATCTAGTTCCAGCATTGGTCAAAACCATCTCTATGATCTCACTACACAATAGGAGTTTGGAGCATCTCCTGATGTCGTGACTGGTATGCTGAAACTCTTTTTTTATAATGTGTACTATTTACTTGATTCATGTTTCTCTTTCTCTTATGTTACCTCATTTGTGGTTGTGCATTTTTTTTTCGGTCTCGTGGTTATTTTGGACCCTTTTTCTATTTCTACCTAAGTAAATAACTTTGTGTTTGCTAGAAGAGTCTATAGGGGGTGTATAGTATTTATCCATAGTAAAGAAACTTTGGTGTATATTTTTGAATTAGATATGGTGGAATTGATGTCATATTAGGGATGGATTAGTTTCACTCATGCTATGCCTCTTTAGATTGTCGGACCCATAAGGTTGTCTTTAAATTTCCTAATAAGCCTGTTATTGAGTGGGAGGGTGGTTCCCTAGCTCCTAAAGGTAATTTCATATCATATCTTAGAGCTTGGAGATTGATCTCAAGAGGTGTCTCTATCATCTAGTTCAAGTTAAAGATTCTAACTCGGATGGTCCTTTCTTGCATTTCATCCTAGTGGTAAATGAATTTCATGAGGTCTTCCCTGATGACCTTCCTGGTGTTCCTCCTAATAGGGAGATTGAGTTTGGGATTGATCTTGTATCAAACACTTATCCAATTTTAATTCTCCCATATAGATTAGCTCCATCTAAGTTGAAATATCTTAAGGAGAAAGTCAAGGATCTCTTAGATAAAGGTTTCATTCATTCTAGTATGTCTTCTGGTGTGTACCAATGTTATTCATTTGTAAGAAGGATAGTTCCTTTCTGATGTTCATTGATTATCTATAGTTGAACAAGGTAATGATAAAAAATAAGTATTCTCTTCCAAGGATAGGTAATTTGTTTGAGCAGTTACAAGGTGCTAAGTTCTTATCCAAAATCAATATTTGGTCCAAGTATCACCAATTAAAGATTTGAAAGGTGGACATACATAAGACTACCTTTCGTACCTGGTATGGACACTTTGAGCTTTTGGTTATGTTTTTCGGATGGACCAATGCCCCTACAGCATTCATGGATTTGATGAATAGGTTCTTCCATTAGTTTCTAGATTTGTTCATCACTGTGTTCATAGATGACATTTTGGTATACTCAAAGAGCAAGGTGGATCATTCAAATCACCTCCGTATTGCGTTGCAGACCTTAAAAAAGAAGTGGTTATTTGCTAAAATTTCAAAATGTGAATTTGGTTGAACGTTATCACATTTTGGGTCATATCATTTCTAGTGAAGGGATCATGGTAGATTAGCAAAAAGTTACAGTGGTTAAGAAGTAGCCTAGACCCACGACTCGAATCTATATTCGGAGCTTCTTAGGTTTGGTTGGCCATTATAAAAGGTTTGTGGAGAGTTTTTTTACTATAGCTACCCTGTTAACTAAGTTGACCCAAATAAGGTAAAGTTCTTGTAATCAGATGCTTATAAAGGTAGTTTTGAAAAGCTAAAGGATAATCTAAATTTGACTCTATTTTCTACCATGCCTGAAGGCACTGATGGATTTGTGGTCTACTATAATGTATTTAGTATTGGACTTGGTTGCATTCTAATGCAGCATGGAAAGGTGATAGCTTATGCCTCTAGGCAGTTAAAGGTGCATGAGATGAATTATCCAAACTCATGACTTAGAACTATTAGCTGTGTTGTTCACATTGAAAATCTAGCGTCACTATTTGTACAGAGTGCATATAGATATCTTCTCTGAACATAAGAGCCTTCAGTATGTGTTTACTCAGAAAGAGCTTAACCTCTGACAAAGGAGATGGCTTGAGCTTCTCAAGGACAATGATATGATTCTTTACTACCACCTAGGTAAAGCTAACATGGTTGCTAATGCTCTTAGTAAGTTACATATGGGATTCCAGCTTATGTGGATAAGGAGAAGTGAAAGTAGGTTAAGTACATTCACCATTTGGCTAACCTTGGAGTTTGTATTTTAGACTTCGAGAATGGTTGTGTATTGATGTAGGAAGTGGTGCGGTTATCTCTTGGTACTAAAATTAAGGAGAAACAAGTGTTAGATCCTGTGTTAATGATGAACAAGGGTGACATTTATGGGCAGAAGGTGATGACCTTTGAGATTAGTGGTGATGGTACCTTGTGGCAAAAGGAATATTATGTGTTCCCGATATTGATGACTTACAAGAAAGGATCTTATGAGGTGCATGTGTCATGCAGTATTATTCATACTAGTTTGATAAAAATGTATCATAAACTCAAGGAGATATATTGGTGGAATAATATGAAGCGGAATGTGGCTAATTTTTTAGCCAAATGCATAGTGTTCCAACAAGTTAAAGTTAAGCATATGAGGTGAAACACCCTGATTTCTAGACCTTAGATAATTTCCTTGATTTCTAGTTTCTAGGCAAGATGCAACTTTGGAGAATCAGTCATACAATTAGGTACGAGTGGTATGTTCCAATTGTATATTGACCAATATTGGTTGGTGGGATGGATTTGGTTACTGGAATGGGTATGACTTGGAGGTACAAGTCATACTAGTGGAAGTGGGCTATTTGGTTCCTTCACTTAACCTTAGACTTGATAACATCGGTTGTATCTAAGTACGAGTGGCTCATTGTGAGCCTTAGAATAGGGTATGAGTCATACCAAGGACTCGTATGGTGGTCAGTGTCTAAACCTCCTGGATTCTATTATGCCAGAGGTATGGTTTATGGTTACCAGTCATATACTTGAATATGACTTAGGTTTGGGTGTATTGTACCTTAGAAAGTATTTGGTCTAAGGGGAAACCAAGGTTATGAGTGGTGGGTACCTGTCATACAAGGAGGATACGACTCGTAAGGGTCAGTCATATCCTTGTGATGGGATTTTTATGCAACTTAAGTGGGAGGATCCTGGACATATCCCCACTTATCCTAATAAGGTCCCACAACTTATATTACTCTTAGAAGGTTATTTGTCCTATTATTCTATTCTTAAATACTTGGAAAACACTCTTAAATCCTCTCTAGAGTTCTTGGGCTAAGGAAGCTAGGGTTTCATCTTAAGGAATAAATTGGGACTTGTCTTGGTGATTTTTCTCCATCATCATCTCAGTTTAAGGCATGTTCTCTTCCCTCATTGTTAGTTCTAACTAAAGGCATGGTTTTGTATAATGTTTTTATGATTTAGATGTTGTATGGCTTTGGGTTTTCAAATATGATATAGGGATTTTGGTTATGGTTTTCCCATATTTTAATTATGTTTTTATATGTATTAATGTTGGCTTTGGATAATTGGTTTCATAGGAATGGTTCTTTGGTGATGGACTTTGGTTTTGAAAGTACTATGCCCCCAATGTGTTGATAAAATGCCTTTAAAAATGTTTTCACTACAATATTGGTTTTTCAATGGAACTTATGCATGTGTTACACTTGATAATGGAATCCTAAATGATATGAATGGTTTAAATGGTTTAAAATGGATTGAAAAGGCCTTGGTGGTCATGGTTTTGGTAATTGGAAATTATATAGGGTACATGGGAATACCCTAAGGTTTGGCTAAGCATAATACTTGCAAGTTATGGTTGGTATGATGATACCACTAATAATAGCCTTGGTTAGTAAAAGATGGAATAATGGTTTGGTTGTAAAATAGCTTTAATTGGGCATAAAGGAGGGATGTGTAGTAAAGCCATGGAAGGTGGAGGTCCCGGGGAGATCTAATCTGGAAACTCATATTTTTTTATGTGAGGTTTTGTCCTACTGTCAGTGTGCATGTTGCCAAACTGTATATCTCGGTATGTACTAGTCATCCCAGGCTTTCTTCCATAGTAGTGCGGCTTCACACACTGGGGCCCTTTTAACAGGAGGAGCTAAACCCATATAGCTAGTGAGTGGTTTAGGATAGCAAAGTTACATATCCCAAGTAGAGGTTTTAATGGCATACTAAAATTGATCCCCTTCCCTGGCATGGTTACATATATATATATATATATATATATATATATATATT
Organism: Capsicum annuum; assembly: GCF_002878395.1. Taxonomy (NCBI): domain Eukaryota; kingdom Viridiplantae; phylum Streptophyta; class Magnoliopsida; order Solanales; family Solanaceae; genus Capsicum; species Capsicum annuum. The sequence continues at coordinate 126,440,970 of NC_061115.1, read as the reverse complement.
AATGGTTGTGTGCATATGGAAGGTTTTTTCTTGGTTTTATAAATGACATTATTTTATCCTTATCCTGAGTTCAGGCTAGCATTCACTCACTGACCTGTATTCGGGCGTTGTATCTCTATGCGATACAGGAACTAGCCATTGCACTTCTTTGGCTTAGCAACTCAAACTTCGGGATTAATATTTGGATTGAAGAGGTGAGGTTCCATCTATTTGGAAGGCTCCATTTCATGGATGTTATTTCATGCTTTAGCTTATTGATAGATATTGGTTTTGGCTATAGTTGGGGGTATGTCCCAATTGGATTTTGGTCTTCTTTTGGTTAGAGGCTTTGTGGTACTTCTATGGGTTTGAATAGACGGAATCGATATTGGTGTCAGCCTTAATATTGGAATTGGTATTGGGGATGACATCATTGGTCATAACTTCTCACTGTTCCATTATATTTTATTTTAGGATTAATCATATTTTGTTTTGGATCTCATTTAGTTATGGCTTGGTTTATGGCCCTTGGTTCGATATTGGTTTGGCTTGGTGGTTTGGTGGACGGGATGACTTGGTAGAGTTGGTATAGGAATAGACCTATCCCAAAGTCAGTTCTTGTCCAGTTATGCTATCTTTATATGGTTGAAATTCAGCTAACTCAGTGCATATGGCTGGAGGTTTGGTTAGGTAACGGGGGTGGTCTCTTGCCCTAGTTGAAGTTGGGACCCTCATTACGACAAGGCCCCAGGCCGAGTTGTGTAAAGTTGGTACCAGAGCTTTAGGTTCATGTTTAATTGGGAATCCACCAAGCCATGTTTGATAGAGTCCCTTTTAAGGGTATGTAGCATGCCACACTCATAAGAGAGAGTCTACAAGGCATTTAGGAATGTTTCAGTTTCTTGGTATTATAATTTCAAGCTTGGAGTCTAAGTTCTATAATTCTTTTCTAATCCTTAGTTGTTCATTTTTCAGATAAATCTTTCATGATCTAGAACACAAGAAAACTCTTTAGTCCCATCTAGGGATATTGTTGATCGGGTACGTCATATGTCTGGAGTTTGTCTTTGATCTCAGGATCGTATCCCTGATAGTTCTAGGTTTCCTCCAGTTTCTACTAGTCCCCCTTAAGGTGAGGTGACTAACGCAAAATTTTTCTAGTTTATTCATACTATTGCTCATTTAGTTATCGCTCAGGCTGAGCGGGATGTGTCTGGTGGGTTATCTACTGAGGCCACAAGGGTTGGTCAGTTCATGAAACTGAATCCTCCTACTTTTACTGGTGTGACTGTAGAGAAGGATCCTTAGAGTTTCTTGGATAAAATAGAAAAGATATTCCGGGTGATGTAGGATACTAATGTGGAAGGTGTAAACTTTGTAACTTATCAGCTCAAGGATATTACGTACCATTGGTACGAATAGTGGGATATGGATAGAGTGGTTGTGGAGGAGTCATCCTTATAGGATGCTTTTTCTTGTGCTTTTTGGATCGTATCTTTCCTCAAGAGTGGAGAGAAGCAAAGATGGAAGAGTTTGTGAATCTTAAGCTATAGAGAATGTTTTCAAGGAATATGTCTTATAATTTAATCAGCAGTGAAGGTATGCTCTTGATTTGGTGGCTGATATAAGGGCGAGGATGATAAAGTTTGCTTCTATAGGATCTTATCTTCGAAAGTAATACTGCTTTGCAGATCAAGAATATAGACATTTCTAGGTTGACTATTCATATGCAGCAGGTGAAGAATAAAACGAGAAAAGATACAGAGTTTGGAAATAGGCAGGGTAAGAGGAGCAGGTTTTTGAATCAGGGAGATGCTCAGATGCAAGTTAGTCGAGATAGATGTATATCTCTAAAGAAGAAGTGGGAGAGTTCTAGTTCTTTCTCTATGACTAGTACTCATTACTCTATATAGTTAGGTGATAGGCGTCAGTAGCGTGACAATTATTTCTAGGCACAGGATGCTAATTCTCAGGCGAGTGGGGGTTAGTCGGTTTCTTCATTCCTCCTTATCGGTTTGGTGGTTGTCTTCATCAGGGTTATTGTGATAAAGTAAAGGATAAGTGTTTTAAATATGGCCAGCCATGCCATATGCTCGAGAAATTTTTGGTTGGTAAGGGAGCGTCGAGAGCGGTCAAAGCTCTGATTTCTTCATCTTCTGCTCCTGCGCCTAGTGGGGTGGCTTTGGTATCTGCTCCTGCTTCTAGTAATAACACTGGCCAAAATAGGTTGTATACTCTTATATCTCTACAGGAATCTAAGGCATCACCTGACGTCATTAATGGTTCGTTACAACTCTTTTCTCGTAACGTATAGTGTCTGCTTAATTCGGGTTCCATACTCTTTCTTATGTGACCTTATTTGTGGCTGTATGTATTGGTTTTGATCTTGAGGTTTTTATCGATCCTTTTTTTATTTCTACCCGATAGGTGACTTAGTTATTTCTGAGAGAGTCTATAGGAAGTGTGTGGTATCTGTTGGTGGTACGCAGACTTTGGTGAATTTGGTTGAACTTAATATGATGGATTTTGATATTATTCTGTTGATGAATTGGTTACACTCTTGGGTATGCATCCTTGGATTGTCGAACCCAAAAGGTTGTCCTTAGGTTCCTTGGTAAACCGGTTACAGAGTGGGAGAGTGGTTTACTAGCTCCTAAGGGGGAGTTTTATTTCTTATCTTAGAGCTTAGAGGTTAATCTCTAAAGGTTGTCTTTATCACTTGGTCTAGGTAAAAGATTCTAACTCGAAAGGTCCTTTCTTATAGTCAATTCTAATGGTAAATGAGTTTCCTGAGGTCTTTATAGATGATCTTCCTAGTTTTCCTCCAAATAGGGAAATAGAGTTTGGTATTGATCTAGTTCGAGACACTCATCCAATTTCTATTCCTTCTTTTAGAATGGCTGAGGCTGAGTTGAGAAAACTTAAGGAGCAACTTAAGGGTCTTCTGGATAAGGGGTTTATTCGTTCTATTGTATCTTTGTAGGGTTCACCAGGTTGTTCATGTGCAAGAAGGATGATTCCCTTCAGATGTGCATTGAATATCAGCAGTTGAATAAGGTAACAGTCAAGAACAAGTATTCTTTTCCAAGGAGAGATAACTTGTTTAATCAGTTGTAAGGTACCAAATTCTTTTCTAAGATAGATGACTTGTTTGATCAGTTACAAGGTGCCATGTTCTTTTCTAAGATAGATATTTAGTTTGGGTATCATTATCTTAAGATTAGGGAGGAGGATATCCCTAAGATGGCTTTTCATACTCGGTATGGGCACCTTGAAATCTTAGTGATGTCATTTGGGTTGACTAATGGTCTGTCAACATTTATGGACTTGATGAATAGGATTTTCAGGTAGTTCTTGGATCTCTTTGTCATTGTGTTTATTGATGACATTCTGGTTTATTCCAAAAGTGAGGTGGATTATATTTGTCACCTTCAGGTGGTATTGCAAACCTTAAAGGAAGAATAGTTGTATGCCAAGTTCCCCAAGTGTGAGTTTTTGTTGAACGCTGTGACTTTTCTTGGTCCTATTATTTCTAGCAAAGGAATCATGGTGGATCCATAATAGGTGGTTGTGGTTATAAGGTGGTCTAGAACCATGACTCCAACCGATATTTGGAGCTTCTTGGGTTTGGCTGGGTATTATCGGCAGTTTGTGAAGAGCTTTTCGATGATAATTTCTCCTTTGACAATGTTGACTCAGAAAAAGGTGAAGTTTTCTTGGTCTGATGCTTATAAGGGGAGTTTTGAGAAGTTGAAAGATAAGCTTTCGGCTTCATTTTTGATATTTCTTGAGGGTAGTGAGGGGTTTGTGGTTTATTGTAATGCATCCAGGGTGGGACTTGGTTGTGTCTTGATGCATCATGGGAGGTTGATTGCCTATGCTTCTAGGCAGTTGAAGGTGCATGAGAGAAATTATCCTACTCATGATTTTAATCTGTTGGTTGTGATTTTTGCTTTGAAAATCTGGCAGCATAATCTGTATGGAGTGCACATAGATATCTTTTCTGATCATAAGAGTCTATAGTATTTCTTCACTCAGAAGGAGCTAAATCTCAGGCAAAGAAGATAGTTAGAGTTTCTCCAAGACTATGACATGAGTTCACTATCACCCAGGTAAGTCTAACGTGGTTGCTGATGCTCTTAGTAGGTTATCCATGAGGAGTTTGACTCATGTGGAGGAAGAAAAGCGAGAATGGGTAAAGGATATTCACCGCTTAGCAAATTTTGGAGCTCAACTTTTGGACTCTGAGGGTGGTGGAGTGATGGTACAGGAAGTGGTTCGGTTATCTCTTGGTGCAGAGATTAAGGAGAAGCAAGTACTAGATCATATATTAATGAAAATCAGGAGTAATATGGGTATGTAGAAGGTAATGGTGTTTGAGATCAGTGGAAATGATACTTTTCGATACCAAGGGAGGTTGTGTGTTCCTGATGTCGACGGTTTGTTGCAAAAGATCTTGGCTGAGGTTCATGAATCGTGCTACATTGTACATCCTGGCTCGACAAAGATGTATCATGATCTTAAGGAGATGTATTGGTGGAATGGTATGAAAAGGGACATTGCTGATTTTGTTACCAAGTGCTTGGTGTATCAATAAGTTAAAGTTTAGCACTCAGACCTGGTGGGCTATATCCAGAGATTGTTTGCCTGAATGAAAATGGTAGGTAATCAATATTGATTTTATTACCATTCTTCCTCAGTCTCGTAATCAATATGATTTGATTTGGGCCATCGTGCATAGGATGCCAAAGTCTGTTCACTTTTTGCCAGTGAGGACTACCTTTTCGGTGAAGGATTATGCAAATTTATATCTTCAGGAGATTATGAAGCTACATGGGGTACCTGTTTTGATTATCTCTGATCGTGGTACGTGGTATTTGTCTCATTCTGGTGGTCTCTTCCATCCTCAGAAGGACGGGCAAGCAGAAAGAACTATTCAGACATTAGAGAATATGCTTCGAGCATTTGTGGTTGATTATGGTGGCTGTTGGGTTGAGCATCTACCTTTGTTAGAGTTTTCTTACAACAATAGCTATCATTCTAGTATTTGCATGGACCCTTTTGAGGCATTTTATTGTAGAAGGTGTAGGTCACCTATTGGTTGGTTAGAGCTTGGTGAGGTAGAGATGTTTGGTCCGAATATGGTCTATAAGGTTATGGAAAAGAAAAAGGTGATTGGGGATAGTCTTAAGGCTGTCCAATGTTGCTAAAAGTCCTATGCAGATGTAAGGCGTAGGGACTTAGAGTTTGAGGTGGGGTTTAAGGTGTTCCTCAAGGTATCTCCTATGTAGGGAGTAATGCGGTTTGGCAAAAAGGGAATCTCAATCTCTTGTATATTAGTCCTAATATGGTTTGGCAGAGGGTTGGAAATGTTTCTTTTGAATTGGAGTTGCCTTCTAGTTTGAACTCCATTTGTTTGGTATTTCAAGTCTCCAAGTTGAGGAAATGTCTTAGTGATCCTTTTTCGATTGTTCCTTTGGAGGGGTTGGGTATCTTAGACTCTCTATCTTATGAAGAGGTCCCAGTTGAGATCTTGGATAGAAAGGTTCATTGGTTGCAAACCAAAGATGTGTCTTTGGTTAAGGTTCTATGGAGGAACCATAAGGTGGAAGAAGATATATGGGAAATGGAGGAGGACATGAAGTCCAAGTATCCGCATCTATTTTCTGCTCCTGGGATTCATTCGGAAGGTATGTGTCTTCAACACATCTTTATTTTCTGAGTTTGTTAAAGGAAATATGAATATCTTTGCTTCTTTGTTTTCAAACTTTGTTAAAGATTAGAAATATATTTGATAATGAATATGACTCGTGTGAGTGGTTAATCCTACCTTGTCAGTCATTCGAGGATAAATGTTCCTAGTGGGGGAGACTGAAATACCCTAGTTTCTGTACCTTAGAAAATTTCCTTGATTTCTGGTTTCTGGGTAAGTTACGACTTAGGCGAACAAGTTGTACACTTGGGTACGAGTGGTATGGTCCATTCATACTCTGACCAGTGTTGGTTGGTGGGATGGGATTTGGTTATTGAAATGGGTATAACTTGGTGGTATGAGTCGTACTGGTGGATATGGGTTGTTTGGTTCCTTCACTTAACCTTAGACTTGATAACTTAAGTTGGTTCTGAGTACGAGTGGCTCACCGTGAGCCATAAGTTAGGGTACGAGTCGTACCCAGGACTCTTATGGTGGTCAGTGTTCAAATCTCCTGGATTATATTCTACTAGCGGTACGATTTATGGGTACTAGTCATACACTTGAATACGACTTGGGTTTGGGTGTGTTGTACTTATGATAGTGTTGGGTTCAAGGGGGAAACCAAGGGTACGAGTGGCGGGTACCACTCATACAGGGAGGATCCGTGTCATGACCCGAGGCTACCCTTAGTCGCGACAATGGTGCTTACGTTCACAAGTGACTACAAGCTAACCCATGAGCTGGTACCTGCTGTGATAACTGAATAAAGTAATACAATACACATGTATGGATGTAAACTGGCAACGCCATAAGGAGTAAATACTGATAAGATAATGTAAAACTGGTTACTGAAATACGTATCAAAACGTGTTTGAATAACTAAAAACATCTGATAAAATCGACTGACTATCTAACTGATTGGCTGAATGCCTGAAAGCCTCTAAACTGACTTAAGAGTTGGTGGGATAGGCCCTAACTTACTCCAAACTAAACTAACTAAAAGGAAGTGTAAAAATACTAGAAGGACATAGCAGGTCCTCGACATAGGACTCACCACAACTGTTGTTGCTGATAGGCTGAGCTGTCTAAGAGCGGTCAGGAAACTGAGCAAACGAACCTATGATATTAGACATCATAGCGAAAAGAAAGTATGCAATCAGTACTTTGAATGCACTGGTATATGAGGAGGTTAGGCTAAAATGCATAGGTTCATGTGCAAGAAATACTGACTGACTGAATAGAATGAGATAATGACTAACTGAATAACATGAGATAACTGATGCATAATATTCATGAAAGCTGTAAAATCTAAGAATGCATGACCAAGCATATAACATGATACTGAAATAGTTTGTAAACTAAAATACTGAAATTTGGTAACTGAATAACTGATAAACTGTATGCTATTGTCAAGCAAACATGAACTGAATTTTGCACTAAATTCTGTACTGAATACTAAACTGAGACAATGGGAGGTATCATCTAACTGACATGTCTCAATCTGAGCTAAGTGGGCCAACCTGTAACCCGGTTGGAAAGGTATCAGTACCGTGCCACGGGTACTAACAGTTGTTATGTGGATCCACTCAACTGGTGTCCCGAAGGTCTAGGGAGTCAGTCCTAAACTGGCGGGCGGCCCCTAAGATAATGTCAGTCCTAAACTGGCGGGTGACGTCTCATGATCCTATGTTGGCTACATAGTTATGGAACATAGGGACTACTTCTGAGGACCCAGTCCAAACTGACAGATGAGCCCCCATCCCTAGGTTCGCTCGGTGCTAAATCCTACTCCCAACTGAACTGACACTGATTACAGGACTGAGCTAAGTTTAACTGAGCAAAACAACTGGTCATGATAACTAAATGGATGACAATGCTCATTGTTTATCCAAAACCCATTCTGAAAATACTGAAACTATGGAAACATCTAAGTATTGGGTATTCATAACCCCAGCACTAAATGTAAATAACAATAAAGGAATATGGTCTTAAAAAACACCATAATAAGAAGTCATTGCTCAAACTTAATCATTTAGACATTTCAGCAAACACTTGAAATTTGTGAACTTAAGCTTGGAAATGATTGAAAATTTTGGTAATAACATAATTATAATACTAAAACCGTAAATTAGGGATTTAACATGGAATTTTTATCATTTAAACGTGTAAGGGCTACTTTCAACGAAAAAACATTTGTAAACATCATGTATAATCGGAATTCATAAAAGCTTCATGGAGATGACTCATTGTAAACTTGTAAATTTTTTATTTAAAACATAAAAATAGACTCTTGGTCTCCATGGGTGAAAGGGGCCTATTGATGAACGTCACACATACCTTAAACCCTTAAGCTTTAAAGGGAAACACAATCTTGAAAGATTTCTTGAAATTCTTGGATTGGGAGAATTGAATTCTTGGTTTTTCTTGAAGAGAATGTAATTGAATTTGATGTTCTTGGGAGAGGTTAAGGGTTTCCTTTGTAGAAAATTGGAGAAGAAGGGGAAAATAACGCCTAAATTGCTGATACAAATCAGATTATGATGACTTAGATTGAGGAGAAAAGATATTATTGCCCCTCAGACATTTAAATTTGTAACTGGAAAATTGATTGACTCATCACCACAAAGCGATAAAGTCCTTAACTCTATACCCACCGTGATGTACCACTATCATGGTGAGGTTCTAGAATTTAAATCCAAACGTGCCCCAATTCTCATATAAAAAACTAAAAGTTCCCCAAGACATGCTCTTTACACCCCTAAACATGAATTAACTCAAAAACTTACGTCTTAGGGTCAAGAAGACTCATTTAAAATTAATTGAAGTTAGGAATCCAAAAATATGACTAAGTCCCCAACACTTAGTTAGATTTCTCGACTTTAAGCCTCTTATACATGTAACTAGGAGGAGAACTGATCTAAGAAAAGTATGGGGTATTACAATATCTCGCTCTTGGGAACATTTGTCCTCGTATGAGACTGATTAAGCTGAGAATACTGGGGAAACTAAAATCATATACTAAACATGCATAACTGAAAAACATGGTTACATGACTAGGAATGAAACATGATACATGACTGAACTGAATTCGTGAATGCATGCAAGGGAATGAGAATGACTATATAGCTGGAGCTGATAATGGAAAAGAGACAATATAAGGGAAACAATTACCTTAAGCTAATTCTGGGTTTGCAAAAAAATAGTGAGGGTACTTGGTACGCTTATCTTCTTTTGCTTCCCAAGTGGCTCGCTCAACGGACTGATTTCGCCAAAGAACTTTGACCCAAGGAACTTCTTTGTTCCTTAGTCTGCGAATCTAAAGATCAAGGATCTCAACTTGGATTTCTTAGTAAGAAAGGCTATCCTAAACATCTATGCTTTCTAAAGGAATTACAATAGCGGATCACCAATACACTTCTTTAACAAAGAGACATGGAACACTGGATACACTGATGCCAAATCTGCAGGCTACTCAATCTCAGAAGTTACCTTTCCAAAACGACTCAAAATTCAATAAGGGCTAACATATAGGGGACTAAGCTTCCCCTTCTTGCAAAATCTTTTTACTCTTTTCATGGAAGATATTTTCAAATATACTATATACCCAACTTCAGACTCAAGATCCTTTCTCCTCATATCTGCATAAAAGTTCTGATGGCTTTGGGCTGTCTTAAGCCTCTCCCTAATCAACTGAACCTTCTCTATCGCATAAAAAAACTGAATCAAGCCCTACCATAGCGGCCTCACCTAAACCAATAGGAGATCTATATTTTCTCCCATAGAGAGCCTCAAATGAAGCCATTTGAATAATGAAGGTATAACTATTATTATTGGCAAACTCGATTAAAGTCAAGTGGTCATCCCAACATACTTTAAAGTCAATTACACATGCTCTCAACATGTCCTCTAAGGTCTGAATAGTCCTCTCTGCCTGACCATCTGTCTGAGGATGAAAAGTTGTACTGAAATGAAATTGGGTACTGAGACCCTTCTGAAAAGCTTTCCAAAAGTGATAGGTAAACTGACTACCTCTATCTAAAATAATAGACAAAGTGACTCCATGAAACCTAACTAATTCTAATATAGAGTTTGGCATAATCCTCATCTAAATCAGAAGTATGAACTGGCAAGAAGTGGGCTGATTTCGTCATTCTCTCTATAATAACCCATATCGAATTATGCTGACAACTCAAACGAGACAAAACCGTCCTAAAATCCATGTTCACCTCTTCCCACTTCCAAGTATGACTATTGAACTCCTGCATTGTATCACTAGGCCATTTATGTTCAAATTTAACATGATGATAGTTAGAACACTTAGCTATAAATTTTACAATAATCCTATTTATACCACTCCACCAATAGATTTCCCATAAATCACAGTACATCTTAGTGGCTCCACGGTACATCTTAGTGGCTCCTGGGTGAATAGAATTACATGCACCATGCACTTCTGCTAGGATTCGTTGTCTCAAACCATCTACACACATCACACACAACCTACCCTCACATCACAACAAATTATCTCCCCCTTGGGAGAAAACCTCTACCTTCTGATCACTAACTGATTTCTTCTACTTAACTAACCTAGGATCCCTATCTTGCTTCTCCTTTACTTCGGAAACCAAAGAAGATTCTAAACTATTCTAAACCCATACAATATCTTCAGCTGAATCAACCAACCTAACACCTAATATAGTGAGTTGATGAACCTCCTGAACTAACTTCTTCTTATCATTCTCAACATGAGCAACACTACCCATAGAAAACCTACTAAAGGTGTCTGCCACAAATTGGCCTTGCCTGGATGACACAAAACGCTCATATCATAATCCTTAAATAACTCTAACTACCTTATTTGACAAAGATTTAAATTTTTCTGCTAGAACACATACTGTAAACTTTTGCGATCCGTGAACACATCAACATGAACCCCATACAAATAGGGCCTCCAAATTTTTAAGGAAAAAACAACAGCTGCTAACTCAAGATCATAGGTAGGATAATTCTTTTTATGGGGTTTAAGCTATCTAGAGGCATAGGCTATGACCTTATCTCTCTACATCAACACACAACGAAGACCAACTCTAGAAGTATCACAGTAAACAAAAAATCCATCTGAACCATCTGGCAAGGTCAAAATAAGGGCTAAAGTGAGTTAAGCCTTCAACTCCTGAAAACTCTTTTCACAAGAATCTGACCACTGAAATTTGACTTTCTTCTGAGTCAAACGAGACATGAGGGATGCAATTGAAAAAACTCTTCAACAAACCACATGTAATAGCTAGCCAAACCCAAGAAAGTCCAGATATCTGATAGAGAGATGAGTCCGGTCTTGTTTCTCACTACATTATCTTTTAAGGGTCAACAATAATACCATCACCGGAAATAATATGGACAAATAAAGCTACTAATATTAGCCAAAACTCACACATATTAAATTTGGTAAATAATTAATGGGCTCTAAGATTCTGCAATACAATTTTGAGATGGTCTGCATGATCATTTTCACTACAGGAGTAAACAAGAATATCATTAATGAAGACTATAACGAACATGTCCAAGTACTGCTTGAACACTCTATTCATTAAGTCCATGAAAGTTACTGGGGCATTCATTAGTTCAAAAGACATAAATAGAAATTCAACATGATCATACCGAGTTCTGAACGTTGTTTTTTGAATGTCATATTCTCTAAATTTGAGATGATATAGCCAAATCTGAGGTCAATCTTAGAAAAATACCTTGCATCCTAAAGTTGGTTGAACAAGTCATCAATCCTGGGGAGTGGATACTAATTGTTGATTGTGACCTTATACAACTAACGGTAATCGATGTATATTTTAAGAGAACTATTTCTTTTATGCACAAAAAGGACTGGAGCTCCCTATAGGGAAATACTAGGCCTGATGAATCCCTTATCTAAGAGATTTTTCAACTGTTCTTTTAACTCATTTAGCTCAGCTAGAGCCATTCTGTAGGACAAAATAGAGATAGGCTGGGTATCTGGAAGAAGATCTATTCTAAAGTCAATTTCTCTTTTAGGAGGAACTCCGAGAAGATATTTAAGGAACATATCTGGGAATTCCCTTACTACTAAAACTGACTCAAGACTTGGGGTCTCAAAACTAGAGTCCTTGACTCAAATAAGATGGTACATGCAACCCTTTGAAATTATTTTTCTTGCCTTAAGATATGAACAATCTGACCCCCTAAGCACTGCAGTACTACCCCTCTATTCTTATAACTGGTTTATTAGGAAACAAAGGCTGAATGACTCTATTTTTGTAATCAACTAAGACATAACATGAGTGAAGCCAATCTATACCGAGATCGGTATCAAAATTAGTCATCTCTAACTCCATAAGGTCAACTTAAGTGACTTTTTGGGATATCGTGACCAGATAGTTCCTGTACACCTATCTGGCTATAATAGAGACACCTACTAGAGTAGACAATGAAAAGGGTTCTGCTACAAATTCGGGAATGACACCAAAATCAACTGTTATATATGGGGTTATAAAAGAAAGTGAAGCTCTGGGGTCTAGCAAAGCATAAATATAAAGATGAAACACCTGTAATGTACCAATAACAACATTAGAAGAACTCTCATTTTCCTATCAGAACTGAAGTACATAAAGCCTATTCTGGCTCTATCCACAGGTTGCACTAGAAGTAGCGCACTGCTGAGTCGGGAGACCAACTGGGACTGATAATACATTGGACTGGTTCTATTGGTGCAAATCCTTTCCTCTATGAGTGACTATTGCACACTCTTTAACCCTGTGGCCTGTCTTACCACACCCAAAACACATATCACTACCAGCCTTTCACACACCCTGATGATTCTGACTATATTTTTGGAAAAGGGAATTAGTACGAATGTTTTTCACACTACCCTGGGGCTTAGGGCCTGGCGCCCTATCTCGATTATCATTCTTGAAAATTTTCACTCTCACACTAGCTGAAGATAGAGATGGGGCTAAAAATTTCTGACACAGCTTAGAATGGTTACCACTCTCTGACCTCGGTTGAGAAAAGTTAAAGCTACTTGTTCTGGCCCTTTTATACTCACTCTCTTTCACCTTAAGCATCTGCTTCTCAATCTGTTAATCATGGACCATAAGCCTAGATATTTCCATCTCCTTAATAAATGTAGCAGTTCTACACTCCTAGACCACACTATCAGCTATACTAGAAAAAAGCTTACTTATTCTAGATCTATGCCACCATCGAAGGAGCATACCTCACCAACTAGGTATACTTAAGTAAGTATTCCTTCACACTCATATGACCCTACTTCAAATTAATAAACTCCAGCACATAGCTTCCCTCAACACTAAATAAAATAACCTTTCTAAAAAAGGTTGTGGCAAACTTCTCCCACTCTATAGGCCCTGCCTCAGCACCCCTATCCTCCTTCCACTACTTATACCACGTATGAGTTATATCCTATAATTGGTAGGCAGCCAAATTTGCACTCTTACTTGAGGTGATACCCACGATATCAATCACCTTCTGAACCATATCAAAAAACTAATGCGGATCCTTCTCAAACTTAGATCTTGAAAATAAATGAGGGTTCATTAGAATAAAGTCTCGAATCCTAGCTACAGTTGTGTTAGCGACTGGATTGGCTGGGGCAGTAGCTTACTGATTATTCTGAGTTGCTACTGAATGAGCTAATGTAGTTAATGCAACTCTAAGCTTGGCATTGAAGATGTACTCATTTAGGGGATCTTCCTAAATAGGCAAAGGTATGGGCTGGTTTCCATCCCTTTTTTCGTGATTCTTTCTAGGAGGCATTTTTTGTAATGGAATAAGAGATGGATTAGAAAGATCAGATTTTAAATATAATGCATGCTTACTAACATAAAATGAATACTCAAAGAAGGGAAACTTTTCCTAAAATGTCTTATAGTCTATTGTCTATAAGTGTGGCACACTTCATACCCATGCACAAGACTCTACTCAATATGACTTCCATACTCATTAAGACACTGTAAAACCGTAGACTTTGATATAAAGTTTTGTCATAACCCGAGGCTACCCCTAGTCTCGACAATAGTGCTTACGATCAGAAGTGACCACAAGTTAACCCATGAGCTGGTATCTACTATGAGCATAGAATAAAGTAACAAAATACATATGTGGAACTAAACTGGCAACACCATAAGGTTTAAATACTGATAAGATAATGTAAAATTGGATTTTAAAATACGTATCAAAATGTGTCTGAATGACTGAAAACATCTAATAAAACTGACTGGCTATCTAACTGACTGACTGCATATCTAAAAATCTCTAAACTTGTTGAAGAGTTGATGGGACAGGCCCCAATTAACTCCAAACTAAACTAACTAAAAGGAAATGCAGAAATACTGAAATAATATTATAGGTCCTCTACATATGAGGACTCACCACAACTATTGCTACTGATAGGATGAACTATCTAAGCGCGGTTAGAAAACTGAGCATCCAAACATCTAATATAAGACATCATAGAACGAAGAACGTATGCGGTCAGTACTTTGAATGTAATCGTATATGAGATGAGGTTAGGATGAAATACATAGGTTCACGTGCATGAAATACTGATGGACTAAATAGCATGAGATAATGACTAACCGAATAACATGAGATAACTAATGCATAATATGTGTGAAAGATGTAAAATTAGAGAATGCATGACCAAGCATCTAACATGATACTAAAATAGTCTATAAATAAAAATACTGAAATTTGGTACCTGAATAACTGATAAACTGCATTCTATGGTCAAGCAAACCTGAATTGAATTCTGTACAGAATACTAAACTAAAACTTTGAGAGGTATTATCTAACCGACATACCCCAATCTAAGCTAAGTGGGGTCCAACCTGTAACCCCAGCTGGAAGGGTATCAGTACCGTGCCATGAGTACTAACACTGGTTGTGCAGATCCACTCTACTGGTGTACCAAAGGACTAGGGAGTCAGTCATAAATGGGCGGGTGACCCCTAAGAGAATGTCAGTCCTAAACTGGCGGGTGACATCTCATAACCATACACTGGCTATGTAATTATGAAACTTAGGGACTTTTTCTAAGGACCCAATCCTAACTGATGGTGATCCCCCATCCCTAGGTTTGCTCGGTGCCGAATCCTACTTCCAACCAAACTGACACTAATTACTGGACTGAGCAAAATAACTGGTCATGATAACTAACTGGATGACAATGCTTGCGGTTTATCTAAAAACATTCTAAAAATACTAAAACTATGGAAATAGCTAAGTATTGGGTATTCATAACCCACAACACTGAATGTAAATAACAATAAGGGCATATGAAATTTTGAAAAAACCATAATAAGGAATCATTGCTCAAATTCAATCATTTAGGCATTTCATCAAACTTTTAAAATTCATGAACATAAGCATGGGAATGATTGAAAATTTTGGGAATAACATAATTATAATACTAAAACCATAAATTAGGGATGTAATGTGGAATTTTCATTATTTAAATGTGCAAGGACTACTTTCAATGAAAAAACACGTGTAAATATCATGTATAATCAAAATTCTTAAAAGCTTCATGGAGATGACTCATTGTAAATATATAAATTTATGGTTTAAAACATAAAAATAGAGTCTTTGACTCCTTGGGTGAAAGGGGCATATGGATGAACATCATACATACCTTAAACCTTTAAGCTTGAAAGGGAAACACAATCTTGAAAGCTTTCTTGAAGTTCTTGGATTAGGAGACTTGAATTCTTGGATTTTTTTAAACATAATGTAATTGGAGAAGAATGGGTCAATAACGTCCAAATTGCTAATAAAAGTCGGGTTATGGAGAATTGTATTGAGGGAAAATAATGCTACTACCCATCAGACATTTAAATTCATAACTAGAATGCTATTGAATCATCACTGTGACACGATGAAGGCCTTACGGCTATACCTGACAGCGCCCAAGCACACATGCTAGTGTACGTGGTCTTATCAAGTAATATAGTGACTTCAAGGAAGCCCAAGTATCGATCTCTCAGGAACTTGCATTCGCCGCCTATCTAATTCTAGTTTAACTAATTGAGAAAAAGTAAACAAGGAGAGATTTTATAATTTTGCAAATTAAAAATAAAATAAATAATGTTTAAAAATAAAATACTTGGGACAAACAATGGAAGGAAACCCAGGGTTGAGGCATTTCAAAAAATCATACAAATCTCTATTCCTATGGCAGTTTAGCTGGTTATCAGATTGTTGATTTGCAAGGTTTATGCTATGATTTTAGTCTCCCGACCTCAAATCTTCTATCTAGTAAACATTGTACCTACAACTCCCGCAGAGATATAAAAATTCTTCTAAATTCATGAAGTTGTCATCTTACAAGTGAACCAAGAAAGGCTTCTAGGTATATCCCTATCCTAGATGCTAATTCAAATCCCTTATTTTATAAAAGAATAAGAACCTTGCTCCCTAATTTCTTTGTTCTATCCTATGATTCTCCTCCCGGATTTACATAATAATATAGATTTATTCTAATGGTAGATAATCATTAAAATAGTAGGCTCAAGAAATTAAGAACAACCCACATGATAATCCAAAATTAAACTACAATAAAGAATATTAAAAAGTATTCATGTTCTTGGCCTCAACCCCGAAAAGAGGGTTTTAGCCTGTAATGGAAATATTAATCATCCAATCCCTTGGAATGATGATACAAACCATAAAAAAACTAAATTAAAGAATTAAAAAACCTAAAAATAAGTTGTGGTATCCTCCAATGATGTTACAAGTTGACCTAGGTTTCCAAGAGGTCCCAAGATGATCAAAACAGAGTTTGAGACGTTATATTTATAGTATACAAGTCATAAACCAACTTGTATTTGGTTTTCATGCTATTTTACTTTAGATGGACTGAATTATCCCGAATTTGGGCATCAGCGCGATTCGGAGACATGCAAATTCACAATTGTCAAAAAATCTGTCAATTTCCAGTAGCTGTTCGTGATTTTAACACATCGCAAGGCCTCAAGAAACTCCAAATTAAGCTACACGCACCATATTTCCAAAACCTTGGGCCTCTTATGAATCAAGTGATGTTTTGAACTAATCCATCGACTACTTGTGAAGTCCAAAATCGCCCAATACTTTTTAGGGGTCCAAAATACATCTAGCTTGCATCGTGTGCTTTTGTTGAGCATTTCGAGCCTTATTGAGTTGTTTCCACTTGATTTTAAGCTTTTATATCCTTTATATATCATAATAATACATGAAAAAATCATCCTAAATCATTATAAACATCAATTAAGATCAAAAAACAATACAACATCCTCACCGATGAACTAGAAACACGAGTTAAGCATAGGCTAAATTCATATTAAGCTTTAACTAATTGTTTTCACTTTTTTCGTGATCCTATTGACCCTTGAACATTGTAAATAAATTTTTTCACATATAAACACATAATAACAACCTTATTAACTCATTAAAACACATTAGAACTCAACACAATAGACTAGAAAAACACCTAGCTCAAGCTAGTCACACTAGTTTTCACGGTTGAACTCTAAATGGTCGAATTGAATCAAAAATCATGTGGAAACACCATTAAACATTGTAAACACATACTTGGACACATAATTGATCATTTATATAATTATTAACATATATATCATAATAATCATCCTTAAAACAAGGCTAAATAAGCTAGAATAGTAGCACTAGAATGCATAAATTCACCCAATAATACCCACCGAGACGCGCCACTATCGCGGTAAGGTTCTGGAATGGAAATATAAACGTGCCCCAATCCTCATCCAGAAATCTAAACTTCCCCGAGACATGATTTTTACATCCCTAAAAATGAATTAACTCAAAAACTTACATCTCGAGGTCGGAAAAACTCGTTTAAAAATCATTAAAGTTAAGAGGCAAAAAATATAAATAATTCCCAAACACTTAGTTAAATTTTCTATATTTAAGCTTCTTATACATGCAACTAAGAGTTGAACTGAGCTAAGAAAAGTATGGATTATTGCAATATGATTCGTAAGGGTCAGTCGTATTCCTGTAATGGGATTTTTGTGCAACTTAAGTGGGGGTATTCTAGATATTTATTCACTTATCTTAATAATGTCCCATGACTTATATTGCTCTTGGGAGGTTATTTACCCAATTATTCTATTCTTAAACACTTAAAAAATACTCTTAAATTCTCTCTAAAGTTCATGGGCAAAGAAAGATAGGGTTTCATCTTAAGGAATAAATTAGGGCTTGTCTTGGTGATTTCCCTCCATCATCATCTAAGTTTAAGGAATGTTCTCTTCCTTCATTTCTAGTTTGAACTAAAGGCTTGGTTTTATACAATGTTTTAATGATTTGAATGTTGTATGGTTTTGGATTTTCAAATATGATTTGGGGGTTTTGGTTATAAATGTTTGGTTATGGTTTTTCCATATTTTAATTAAGCTTTTATATGCATTAATGGTGGTTTTGGATAATTGGTTGCATAGGAATGGTTCTTTGGTGATAGACTTTGGTTTTAGAAATACTATACCCCCAAAGTATTTGATAAAATGCCCTTAACAATGTTTTCACTATAATATTAGTCTTTCAATGAAAATTATGCATGTTTTAAACTTGGTAATGTAACCCTAAATGATATGAATGGTTTAAATGGTTTTAAATAGATTGAAAAGTCCTTGGTGGCCATATTTTTGGTAATTAGAAATAACATAGGGTACATAGAAATCCCATAAGGTTTGTATAAGGATAATACTTGCAATTTATTGTTGGTATGATGATACCACAACTAATATCCTTGGTTAATAAAAGATGGAATAATGGTTTGGTTGGAAAATAGTTTCAATTGGGCATATAGGAGGGATGTTTCGTAAAGTCGTAGAAGGTGGAGGTCTCAAGGGGATCTGAACTGGAAGCTAATATTTGATGATATGAGGTTTGATCCTAGTGATCATATGCATGATGTCACACTATATATTTTGGGGATTTACTAGTCATCCCAGGTTTTCTTTCCTGGTCATGCGGCTTCACACGCTGGGGTTCTTTTAGAAGAAAAGCTAAACCCATATAGCCCATGGGTGGTTAAGGACGGTGAAGCTACACGACCCAAGTAAAGGTTTTAATGGCATGCTAAACTCGATCCCCTTTCTCGGCATTGTTATATATAGTATGGTTGTATGCATATGGATGGTTTTTTTCTTGGTTTTATGAACAACAATATTTTATCCTTATACTGAGTTCTTCCTAGCGTTGATCCACTAACCATCTTCAGGCACTGTATCCACACGCGATGCAAGAACCGGTTCCACTCATCCTGCTTAGTGATTCAGTCTTCAAGGGTCAATATTTAGATTAAAGTAGTAAGCTTCCATTTATTCAAAAAAATCCATTTCATGGATGTTATTTCGTACTTTGACTTATTTATTGATATTGGTTTTGGCTATGTTTGGGGGCATGTCCCAACTAGATTTTGGTATTCTTTTGGCTAGAGGTTTTTGGTACTTTAAGGGTTGGAATAGGCGGAATAGGTATTGGTGTCATCCTTAATATTTGCAATGGTATTGGGTTGACATTATTGGACATAATTTCTCATTGTTCCATCATATTTTATTTTGGGATTAATCATATTATGTTTTGGATCTCATTTGATTTTGGCCTTATTTATTGCCCTTGGTTCTATATTGGTTTGTCTTGGTGGTTTGGTGCGCGGGATGACTTGGTAGGGTTGGTCTAGAAATATACCTATCCCAAATTCAATTTTTTTCCAGTTACACTAGTTTGTTATATGCTTGAAATTCAGCCAAGTAAGGGTAGGCAACTAGAGGTTGGGTTGGGTACTGGGGTGGTGGTCTTCAGTCCTGAACAGACTTAGGATGCCTATTATGACAAGGACCTAGGTCGGGTCATGTCATGAGTCCCAAAAGATTGTATCAATAAATTAAGTTGCCTAAATGGAAGTAGGAAGTAATCAACATAGATTTTGCTACCTATCTTCCTCGATCTCGAAATTAATTTAATTCAGTTTGGGTCATCGTGGATAGGATGACATAGTAGGCTCACTTTTTACCAGTGAGGACTAATTTATCAGCTAAGGATTATGCAAGGTTGTACCTATAAAAGATTATTAAGTTGTATGGGGTATCTATTTTTATCATCTCCGATCGTGGTATACAGTTTTCATCTTACTTTTGGAGGTCGTTTCAGAAAGGGTTGGGGACTAAGGTTAGTCTGAGTACCGCTTTTCACCCATAGTCGGATGGGTAAGTAAAAAGGACTATTTAGATAAAGGAGGATATGCTTCAAGCTTACGTGATTAACTATAGTGGTAGTTGGGTTAAGCACTTGTCTCTTGTAGAGTTTGCTTACAAGAACAGCTACCACTCTAGCATTGGGATAGTTTTATTTAAAGCATTGTATGGTAGGAGGTGTAGGTCTCCTATTAGGTATTTTTAGTTTGGTAAGGCGGATATGGTTGGCTAAGATTTGGTTCACCAAGCTATGGAGAAGGTAAAGGTGATTCACGATAGAATTAAGGCTTGTCAAAGTCATCAAAAGTCTTATGCAAACATAAAGTAAAGGGACTAAGAGCTTGAGGTTAGAGATAGGGTATTCCTAAAGGTGTCTCCTATGAAGGGAATGATATAACTTGGGAAGAAAGGAAAGCTTATTCCCTAATATATGGGTTCTTATGTAATTTTAAGCAGGGTTGGTAATATTGCCTATGAGTTGGAATTGCCTTCTATTTTAAGCTTCATTTACCCGGCATTCTATGTCTCTATGTTGATAAAGTGCATTGGTGATCCATCACAAATTATGCCTATCAAGGATATTGGTATTTCAGTTTTTTTCTCTTATGAGGAGATCCTTATTGTAATCTTGGATCATCAGGTTCATCAATTACAGACCAAGGATGTAGCCTCGGTAAAGGTTCTATGGAGAAACCACAAAGTGGAAGAGGATACATAGGAAGCTGAAGAGGACATGAAGTCCAAGTATCCATTCCTATTTTCTACTTCAGAGATTCATTCGAAAGGTATGTGTTCTTTATAACGTCTTTGTTTTAAAAGTTTGTCAAAGAAAATATTGAATTATTGTTATCTTTGTTTTTAGCTTGGTTAAATTTAAGGGTAGAGATGTTTGGAGGTTTAATGGTGCTTGTACTACCTTATTCTATTACTCGAGGATGAATGATCCCAGTGGGGGAGAATTGAAACACCCTGGGTTTTGGCCTTGTAAATTTCCTTGAGTTTTTGATTTAAATTGAACAGACAACTCACCATACGAGTTGTATGGTGAGGTTACGGGTCAGGTGACCCAACCATAGGATGTCCAATATTTGGTGGTCAAGTTTCTATTGTGGTTATGGTTTGGTGGTATGGGTCATATAGTTTGGTGATGGTTCATTGGTTTATTCCTTTACTTAATCTGAAACTTGATAGCTTGACTTGGCTATAAGTATGAGTGGCTCACTAAGAGTCATAAGGATAGGGTATGAATGGTATCATGGAGTCATATGTTATCCAGTGTCCAACCTCTTTGATTATATCTTGGATACAACTTATGGGTACTACTCGTATTTTATGGGTATGAGTGGGGAAAGGGGAGTGGTGTTGTGGAAACTGTGTGGATGTCTAATCTTTTTTTCTAGGTACGAGTGAATGGTATCACTCGTATGATGTGGGTACGAGTGGAGGGGTCCAACCGTACCCATCTACAAGAATTTTTACAGTTTAAGTTGGGGGTATTTAGGATATTTCCCCTCTTAACTTCTTTTGACCCCATGAATTGAAATAATTTTGGGACTTCATTAACCTACTATTCCCAAATAAAACACACTCCAAAACACTCTTAAGTCTCTCTCAAGCTCTTGGTTTAAAAAGAGGCTAGGGTTTTTCTGAGGTGGTCAATTAAGGCTCTCAGGGGTGGCTTATCTCCATCTTCTTTGGTATCTAAGGCATATTACTCATCCCTCATTGTCAGTTCAAACTAAAATCATGGTTTACTTAATGGTTTTCATGGCATTATTGTTAGTTTTTGTTGGTTTTGAAATATATGTTGGGGGTTCTTGTTACTGAGGGTTAGATGATGTTTTCTCATGTTTTATTTAGGGTTTTTCATATTATAATGTTGGTTTGAACATGTTGTGGTATAGGAATTGTTAAATGGTTCTTGATTTTAGTTTTGGAAACTATATGCCCTCAACATGTTAGTTAAAATGCCAATGAGAATGTTTTTATCACATAGTTTGACTTTGATTGAAAATTTTACATTGCATAAGATGGTAATGGAACTTAAATTGGTTTAAATGGTTTTAAATGGATTGGGAAGGCCTTGGTGGCCATATCTTGGTTTAACTGGAACACTTATAGGGTATATGGGAATCTTCTACGTGTTGGATAATGACATTGTTGGCAAGTTTAAGTTGGTATGATGATACTACTACATAATGCCTTGGTAATTAAATTCTGGAATTGGTGGTATGATAATGTGTTAAAGGTTTAAATTGGGAAATAATGGTGGGTTGTGATATCTAATCATAAAGGTGTGAGTATAATAGACAGACACTGGAAAATCATGTTTGCCGACTGGGGGTTGGTCATGGTGACCATATACTTGTGGGGTACATGGGAATTCCCTAAGTTTATACTTGTATATATGTATCATGGAGGGTGAAGGGATGGGTATCCCCGGGCCCCTAAGATATCTGTAGTTCGTGTGGCTACATGCACTAGGGCTCGTTTAGGGGGTAACACTGGACCCATATAGACTGTAGGTGGTCTTAGGATGGTCAAGCTACACAACCTAGGTTAAAGATTTAAATGAATGCTAAACCCGGTTCCCTTTATCGGTATAATATATCTATATATGCATGAATGTGATTGCATTTTTATAGTTACTTTGGTTTTAAATAATGGTATTACTTTATCCTTATTCCTGAGTACATTCTAGCATTCACCCGCTAACCCATCTTCGGGTGTTGTATCCCCACGCGATGCAGGAATCGGCCATACTACTTCTCCTTCTTAGTGACTTAGATTCTGAGACAACATTTGTGTCAGACTGAAGTGATGATCTTCCATACTCTGAAAGACTCCATTTCATGCTAAGGACATCTTTTCATACCTTGTTTATTTCTTGGACTTTGGTTTTGGATATGGTCGGGGGAATTTCCTAACCGGATGTTCTTTGTTTTCAATTGGAGCCTTTATGTTACTACAATAGGCATGGGAGGTGTCAGTATTGGTGTTATCCTTGGCATTGATATTGGTATTGGGGTTCACACTGGTTGAGTGTTTGGTTCGATGTTTGGATGGTTATGATTATGGATTTTATTATTGTCTTTTATTATTTATTGTCATATCTTGTTATATGTTTAAAATCTATCCAACATATGGTGTTGGGTGGTTATGGTTGGGTATTGAGGGTGGTTTCCTATCCTGGTTAAACTTGAGGCACCCGACACGACTAGGCCATGGTTTGGGTCGTGTCAATATTGTATCTTTCTCTATCCCCTACCGGAGATATATGTATTTAAAACATGTATATAAATCCATAAACTGTAATTGGATCCTTTACAATGATAAACACTTCTCAGATATCTAATCATTATCAAAACACGGCCCTTGGCCTAATAATATATCCAGAATAATCAAAACATAATAATCACATCTTTAGGCCCATATACATATTTACAACTCATCTTAATAATCATATTTATAAGTCGTAGCATATCTCTAGTCATCTCACATATAGGAGGCATCTCACATATATGAGGCATAGTATCAATAAGAAAGTATTCATCTATAGGATATCTTATATCAATAGGTCATACATCATGACTATGAGGAATATCACATTTCTAGGTCAATTGTAATATCTAAGAGAAATATCGCCTCTATAGGCCCAACAATCATAACCATAAGAAGATAGTATCTCTATAGGCACAACAATCATATACAAGAGGAATAGCATCTCTATAGGCCAATTATCAAGTCTATGAGAAAATAATATCTCTATAGGCCACATAACGTATCTAAGGGGAATGTCATGTCTAAATGAACAATATCACTTTCACAAGGAGTATCATAGCCATAGTTCAAAACCCACAAATTTGGGGAACATCAATATAAGCTACCAAGTCATGAAGTAACCTTACACCAAGGTTTACTGGCCTCAACTATGTCTAACATCAATAACTAAGTCCACAAGGCTATTACAAGTCTAGACCTAAGTGGACCAGACGATCCTACTTCTAAACCTCAATTTCCATAATTAGGCACACCATGCTCCAAACTAGGCAAAGGTATCTAGTTCAACCTCGAGATGTCAAGTAAACCTCATTCAAGCTTAAGATAGGAGCTTTAACTAGAAACAAGGGTACCCAAGTTTACTCTAATAATCAATGGTTTCAAGATTACCACACTAGTCCAATAAGGTCAAATCCATAATTTAGGCTTCAAATGCTAAACCACGAACCAAACATAGCATTATATCATAACCACACTCGACTAGTCTAAACTAGAGAGATGGGGCATTAGGATTCAAAAACCTTATAACACATAATCTTACGGGTCCAAAAACCCTTATCTAATCCCCAAATCATCAACTATCAAGGCTAACCTACTCTATGTAGAATCAATCCTATCATCCAAATTCACACACAATACATATCACGCATCATCTATGAAGAGGAGTAGACAAAGGCTTACCTTGAAGACAAACCGCAAAAAATCACATCATGCAGCGTATGCTCGTCTTAACTTCAATATCCCTAAATTTCCATCATACTAACAAAACCATAACCTACTCATCAATACGAGTCTAACAATATCCATATTGCACTATTGTGCTTCAAGTCCAAAAATGACACTAAAACCCCTAAGTGGGTTCCACATATGGAAAATGAGTTTTTGAGACCAACCCACTCTTCTAATATTATTGAGGACTTATAACCCTTAAGAAATTGGTGCAAAACAACCATATTTAATCAATCCTAAAGACATAAAGGAATTTTGGGACTTAAAATTAAGAAATCAACACCAAAATTGATGGAATCTTACCTTAGATTTGATGTTAATCTTGAAGAAACAAGCTATTCAAGCTCCTAATCAACCCACAAGACTCACTTTAAGAATTCTAAATTCTATTAGGTTTTGGAGACTCAAAGCAATGGAAGAAATTGCCAATTATTAGCCAAAAAAGCCTTTAAATAGACCCTTCTTAGGCCCTCAGGTGGTACGATCACGCACACACGCATACCATAATTGTGATAACTGCGATTGTGGTATTCGACTATACTTAACAATGTCTGAAACTTGGAATTTGATTCCAAGTTTTGGCCAAGGCCTCGAGATATATCTGAAATCTAATTTTCGTAAATGAGATATGTAACCATACTAAACTTGATGTTATGGATACATTGGCATAGTCGGATATTTAGTTCAATTTTATTTCACTGAAGATTTTGCTCAGTGGCCATTTTGAACTAGCGGAGACTTCTAAATAGAGAATTGGTTCTAAAAACTAAATAAATTGTTCGATGACCGAATCATCGGTCGCAATGAATCATAAATGACTTGGGGTTGCTATATATGGAGAAGCATAAATGACGGGAATAAGTGTAAATATGGAAAATTACCTGAAGGGTAATTACATGTATCACCTAACTATCTCGCGACCTTAGTTTGGGTGAATTTCACTCATCTCCTCTTGGTCTCAGAGTGTCGTATTACTAACCTATATTTTATGATCCTAGATTAACTATCTCCTCTCAATCTCAAGTTAATTAGATGAAGGTTGATAGATTTAAATTACTAATGCGATCTCCTTTTCCTAATCTCTACCTCTCTCTCAAGCAAGTGTCGAATAGAGGTGCGTTCCTAATATTTTCCACCATTATGAAACCAATCAAAGTGAAGGAAACCCCAATACATGCTAGAACACCATTCAAGAATGACACAATATATAGCATACTTTGTTAGTCCAGCAGTATTCCAACAATCCTAGTTATGGTGCTTAGCTACTCACGGTTGTAAGAAAAACAATTATTTTATAAATGAAAGCATAATGATAAACTAACGCCAAGAATAATATTTCTAATTTCATCAATATATCTCAGAACTCAAAATAACGTCAAAAGTTTATAAAGTCCGTAAACTGATAATAAAACATCCAAAGGGTATTTATAGATACAATGAAAAAACCTAACTAAATAGTGTAGAAAACCAGAGTCAGCATCAACTCAAGATTCATGGGTTAAGTTGTGGGTTCAAGCTATGAATCATTCATAGGAACCGTGGAAATCAGAGTCCATCTTCAACATTGAAGAATCTCCAATCTATGATGCAACCTATGGGTCATAGGTTGTACCTTCACCTTGTATGTAGGCTAGTGTAAATTAGACTTAATAATCTATCTTTAGAACTCAACCCACATCGCTACTCACGGCTCATAGTTTATTTACTCTGAACCCTTTTTTCCTATAAAATCAACACAAATGTACATTATATCTAATAAGAATACCTAATTACTTGCACATTTTCCATATTTTAAGCATAAAAAATTCCATGAAACTATGACACATCACCCAGCCACAACTATACAATAACATTCACTTAATAAAACAACTCTCCAAGACCAGTCAAATAATAACCTACCTAGCCCTCCAGAAGCCCAAAAGGCACAAATGATTACTCAACAAATAACAAAAATAACCTATACCTATCCATACCCCCATAAGGAAGTATTTATAAATTCCAAATAATTAAACTGGTGATAGGCAATGCATAAAAATGAATAAGTGAAATTTAAATCCATTACTACTATACCAACTGATTTCCAAATTATACTAAGTATATGCACCTCCTTCAGCTCACTGCTTGCAAGGTAAGACCTGTGGGGTATCCCTTCTCCTAACACATGGTTTCCAAACAGATGAACCCATATAAGACTCAGGATATCCATATATACCTCCTGGTCCTAAACCAAGACTTCCAGTAATCAACCATATTAAATCTTATCCATCCAGAACTAGAGAAAAGTAAGAGTATAATAAGTGCTTGAAATTAAACCGAGGCTAAATAAATAGAAACTCATAAAATCCAATGCCTAAGATCAAATTCGAGACTAAAAGGGTAGAATGGTGTAGAAAGAATCTAGATCTCCCTTGATCAAAATGATTAAATTGTAACAAATGAGTAGATTAAGAGTGCACCAAAATATATCTCGGTTTGAGTTTGCAAAATTGTATACTTAGTTTAATAGGTCATAAACTAATAATAATAGTGGTATGACTTCTACTTAAAAATCAGTTTTAAAAGTGAAAAGGTAGAAATAATTCCCTTTTTAGAAAAGATTAGTAAAATCATGGATTTAGTTAGAATCATACCACTAAACACGTATGAGCGCCTGTAAATATATGCATACTATCACCATTATCCAAACAATAGAAATATAAGAACACAAGCATCTATAAACAGAAATCATAGCTCTATTAGAGTACAAAAAACTAACCCAATGTTTAACTGGTCTAGTAACAAAGGCCTCGGCCCAATAATATGAGAAGCAAGAGATTATCAAGATCATTACTCAAAAATCTAAAGTAAAAAAGGCCATCATGCTACTCAGAGGGTTTAATCGACGAATATCATCCAAAACACTAAGTACTACCATAAATATTATACCAAGGATCCCTATTGTCAACCTAAGTTCATACTAATATATATATTAGTGATGGCATGATGGAAAATGGCGTGACATACCTTACCTAATACTACTTTTATTACCTCAGTGAATAGAGCTCCCCAACAGCGACCTACTATTATTTTTGGAAACTTTCTACCACTCATCTTTCAATCGATGCTAGAGAAGAATAATACGTGTAGTTTAGAGAAAGATGTATATTTATAGATGATAAAGGTGGAAAACGACTTTGCAACTCGACGACTTTAATTTTTGGTGGTTGGCACATCTATAAAACCAACACCAATTACTCCGCCGCCACCAAAGTAGCTAAAAATGACAGAGAGGGTATGCCCTCAAAGTATATCCCTCCCCAATATTTGAAGGATAAAATCCTTTTTGTAACTATTGAAGAAAAGGCCATTAGGCAGTAGGTGAAAATTTGGGGCACAACTTTGATTAACTATGTTATCAGAGAATCACCTCATGAGAAGCAAATGGACAACTATGTGTCAAGGGTCTAGAGCTTTGAAACTAAGCCTAACGTATTATTTCATGATGATGGCCATTTTATTTATAAATTTAACTTGTTGGAAGATAAGGAGCAAGTTAATAATTCAGGGCCTTACTATTAAAATAAAAGAACTATTATACTTCAAACATAGGGATTAGATTTAGAATTTGATAAGGACATACTTAGCATACTTTCTCTATGGGTAAAATTCCCTAGTTTACCTGTGGGTTAATGGTCAACTAAAGCTCTTAATAAGGTGGCTAGTGTAATAAAGAAACCCATTTGAATAGATAATTTTACAACTAATGTGGATAAAATTATCCATATTTTGAGAAATTTATTTTTTCCTTCCCATGATTAAAATATTGATTTTTCACCCAAATTGTAATTGGGGATGTTAAATGGGTAACCTGGAAGAATTTTAGAATTTTTAGATAGGGTTCGAGATGATTTCAAACCCTAGAGGACGCAAGCCTCCCCGATATTAGCATGCCATAGAGGTTATCACAAAGACTAATATAACGCCCTGGGTTTTTGGTCCTTGAAAATTTCTAAAATTTTATCCTCACTGTCCGGACTATGACTCCCCTAACGAGTTGTAGGGAGTCATGAAGGGTCGTAGGGGTTTGATCATAACTTAATTAGAACAAGTGGCTTAGTATTTTGCTCTGAGTATGAGTGACTCTCAACTTGTCCTCAAGACTTCTTACGGGTCGTAAGGACCAAGTTGTAAGGTATCCAGAAAGTTTGGCCTAAGAGACTATCTTTATTACGTCTTGAGGCCATAAGTCGTAAAGACTCATGACAAGTCATTATGTCCCAATCATAGGGTGTCCAATGTGTCATCCCAAATTATTGTTGTCTTGAGTACAAGAAGTGGTTATGAGTCATTATGTGTGATTACAAGTTGTTGGTATAAATTGTATCCAGACCAATATAGGGTCTTGGTGGTTCTGTCTTGACTAAAACTCCTTGTGATGAGTCATAATGTGTCTGTAGAGTCATAAGTGACCTGTACTTACTTGCAATAATTTTCAGTCTTCTCATTAAGGGCATTTTGGATGTTTCCCCTCTACCCCAATTATAACCCATGACCTAAAACCCTATTTGGAGCCTATTAGCATTGTTAACTCACTAAAACACTTTCAAAGGCTCTCTTAAATTCTCCAAAGTAGCCATACTCAGGGTTTCCAAGAAGTAGATTATCCAAGGGCTTAAGGGTTCAATTTCTTTGGTGAAACTTGTTATTTCAGGCATGTTACTCTTCTCTCATTGCTAATTTTCAAGAAAAACATATGTTTTAAAGTATTGTTCATGAGATATTTATGTTGGTTTGAAATCAAGGGTTAAGCATTTTGAATGTTTGTTATTAAATATTTTTTCCCGTGGTTTACATATGACTATTCATGCTTTAATTATGGTTGTGAACTTATGGGTGCATGGGTATAGTGAATAAACTAGGGAATTGTGATTTTCTCCAAACTTGTGACTTTTGAAGTGGTCATAACCCCAACCTCATATTGTGAAATTAGTTTATAATTATAAGAAATATGTGAACTTGTAAAATTAAACCAAGGGGTTGTGAATTTCCCCCAAGTGATTATAATTGTTTTGGCATATTGATGTTACCTTGCAAGTGTAGTTGGTATGACGATACCAATAATGTATGACTAAATGTACATTGTAGTTCAATGAATGGAATTGTGTGATAGATGTTTTTAATTAGGCTTTAATGAGGGTTCTGTAGCTGGATCGTGAAAGTGGTGGTCTTGAGGGACCCACACTAGAAACTACGATTGTTAACGCACTGGTCTATATAACCGAGTGGTTCGACTCCCTCTTATTACTATTATTTGATTGGGAGATTCGATTCTCCCATATCTTATTACATGATTTGGTGCTCGCGTTACCTTGATTTGTAGGGAGGTTCAAGTCCCCCATAGTGCATATTATATCGTCTAGTTCATGCAGCTACACAGACTGGGGCCCTACCAGCTGGGGGAGAGCTAGGACCATATATCCCATGGGTTTCTTTGTATGTTATAGTGGTTGAGCTACATAATCCAGGATAAAGTTTTAAAGCCCATGTTAAGCCTTGTTCCCTATCTTGGTATGTGATAGATCTATATGTATATGCATTTGATTATGTGTATTGGTTTTGAATGATTTTAAATTATTGATCATTACATTATATTATCCTTATCACTTAGTTACAAGCTAGCATTCTCGCTACTAACCTTCTTTTAACACTGTATTCCCATATAATGCAGGAACCAAAGCTTTCTCTACTTTTTCTGCACAGAGTTAGGTCAGTCAGCTTGGTCCGTTGCTTCATTTTTTATGGTGAAATGGTGAGCTTTTATTCCTTGAAAAACTTAGCATTTCACGCTTCCATTCTCATACTTGAGTTAATAGTTACTTTTATTATCATTAACATTATCTTTTTCATTCTCATTGTCATATGTCAGAGTTAAAGATATGTCCCAACCAAGACTGGCTTTTAGTTCTTTGGTTAGAAGGCTTTGTTTGGATTACTATGAATATTAGGTGATGTTGGTCAATTATTTGGCAAGTCATCGATTGTTGGTTATAGAAATGTTTTGACTTTTTTTAAGCTTGTTGCATGCTATCTTGTTATGTGTTCGAAATTCATCCGACATTGGGGGATGTTGTGTTTGGTTTGGTAAGAAGAATGGGGTGATCTCCGATCCATGTGGAACTGAAGATACCCATCATGGATAGGGTATCAAAGCCTAGGTTTAGTTTTATTGGATGTCCAATAAAGCTATGTCAAGTAGAGTCTTCATTATGGGTATGTAGTGTGTCACACTTATAAGGGAGAGGCTACGAGGAATTTAGGAATCTTTCCCTTTCTTCTTTTTTTAATTCAAGCTATAGAGTCTAAGGTCTTAAATCTTCTCTAATTTTTGTATTACGCTTTTCAGATCAAGCCTCCCAGAATATCTTATATTCATAAAAACTCTTCTGTCCTGTCTGAGGATAATGTAAATAGAGCTCATCCTACTCTAGAAGTTTAGGCCTGATCTAGGATTGTTGTTTTTGATTTTTTTGAGAGAGCTCCACCAGTTCCCCTATCCCTCCTCAGGAACCCTAGGCTAGAGTGTCTAATGTTGAGTTTTTTTAGTTGATTTATTTTATTACCCAGTTGGTGGCCTCCTAGACTGAGTGTGTTACTTCTATTGCTCTATAATGTGAGGCCACTATGGCCGACCAATTGATGAGGTTTGGACTTCCTATTTTCACTCTCTCTA
The DNA here is from genome assembly GCF_002878395.1 of Capsicum annuum. NCBI lineage: Eukaryota > Viridiplantae > Streptophyta > Magnoliopsida > Solanales > Solanaceae > Capsicum > Capsicum annuum. The sequence continues at coordinate 126,409,817 of NC_061115.1, read as the reverse complement.
AAGTTGAGGAAGATCCTCAAAATCTATTGATGAGATAGAAAAGATCTTCCATGTGATGTATGCTAATAATATGAAGGGTGTAGAGTTTGCTGCTTATCTGTTAAATGATGTATCATACCAATGGTATGAGGAGTGGGACTAGTCTAAGGGTGACTATGTTGAGTTCACTTTATGGCATAATTTCTCTAGTGCTTTCCTTGATCCCTTCTTTTCTTAGGAGTTGAGGGAGGCAAAGGCTAAAGAGTTTGTGAATTTAAAGTAAGGAAGGATGTCAGTGAAAGAATATTTCTTAAAGTTTCATTCGTTGTTGCATTATGCTCTAGAATTGGTGTCTAGCATGAGGGTTGGGATGAAGAAGTTGTTTTTGGGTTGTCCTATGAATTGGTCTTGGAGAGCAAAGATACCTTATTGAACAGGGATATGGACATCTCTAGACTTATGGTATATATACAAAAAGTAGAAAAAGTAAAGAAGAAGCAAGCAGAGAAGAGTAAAAGGAAAAGTAAAAGTTTTGCTATTGGATCAGGGTAGAGGTCAGCAGCAAAGTAGTGGGAAGTGGCCTAAGAAGAAATGGGGTAATTCTGGTTCCTACTCTATGGCTAGTGCTCCTTATATAAAGTTATCAGGTGATATTTGTTCTCAGTATGATAGTGGGTTTAGAGCACCAGGAGCCCAGCCTCAGGCTAGTAGGGCTTAGTCAGGTCTGTCGTATCCTCTTTGTAGATTTTGTGGTTAGGTGCACCTTGGTGTTTGTGAAGAGGGAAGCAATAAGTGCTTTAAATATGGTCATATTGGTCATATGCAGAGGGATTGTCCTTCTAAGGTTTTCTCTTGGGCGAATAAGATTCTTGTTATGACTTCATTAGCTCTCAAACCAAAAGATGCTACTTTTTCTTCTAGCTTCGATGCTGGATGGAATCGTATGTATGCTCTTGCCACTTGCTAGGATTTTAATGGGTTCTCCAATATTATTAATGGTATGCTCAAACTCTTTTTTTGTGATGTATATTGTCTACTTGATCTCAAGTCTACCCTCTTATGTAACCCCTTATGTGGATATTTATTTTGGTTTTGATCCTAAGTTTATTGCGAATCCCTTCTCTGTGTCCTCCCCGATAGGTGAATCCATTATGGCTAGAAGAGTCTATAGGGGTTATGAGATGTCAATCCATGGTAAGGAGTCCTTAGTGGATCTAATAGAGTTAGACATGTTAGACTTTGATGTGATTTTAGGGATGGACTGGTTGCATTCGTGATATACATCTCTTGATTTTCGAACCCAAAGGGCCAATTTCCATTTCTCAAATGAGCCAAAGATCAAATGGGAAGGTAGTTCCCTAGTGCCTAAGGTAAAGTTTATTTCGTATCTTAGAGCCTTGAATTTGGTTTCTAAAGGGTTCCTTTATCATTTAGTTCATGTTAAGGATTCTAGATCCGAAGGTCCTTCTTTGTAGGTTGTCCTCAAGGTCTATGAATTTACTGAGGTATTCCCTGATGATCTTCCTAGTGTATCTTCCGATAGGGAAATTGATTTTGGGATTGATCTTTTTTCAAAGACTCATCCTATTTCTATCCCTCCTTATAGGATAGCTCCGGCCGAGTTGAAGGAACTCTAGGAGTAGTTAAAATACCTTCTTGACAAGGGTTTTATATTCCCTAGTGTGTCTCTGTGTGGTTCTCCTATTCTTTTCATGTGTAATAAGGATGGTTCTCTTCGAATGTGTATTGATTATCTCCAATTGAATAAAGTATCCGTGAAGAATAAGTATCCTCTTTCGAGGATTGATAGTTTGTTAGATTAGCTTCAAGGTGCTAAGATTTTCTAAGATTGATCTTTGTTTGGGTTACCATCAATTGAAGATTGGGGAGGTAGATATTACTAAGATTGATTTCCAAACCCGGTATGGTCATTTTGAGTTTTAGTGATATTCTTTGGTTTGACCAATGCCCCACAATATGTACGGACCTTATGAATCAGGTTTTCCGTTGGTTCTTGGATTTGTTCACAATTGTCTTTATTGATGATATTTTGGTGTATTCTAATAGTGAGGAGAAACATGTTGATCACCTTCGCCTTGTATTACAGACCCTAAAGGATCAATGGTTGTACGCAAAGTTCTCTAAGTGCGAGTTCTGGTTGAATGTTGTGACTTATCTGGGTCATATTATTTCTAGTGAAGGGATCATGGTGGATCCACAGAGGGTTGTGGTGGTTAAGAAGTGGCCTAGACCCATGACTCCATACGACATTCGGAGCTTCTTAGGTTTAGCTAGCTACTATAGAAGGTTTTTTTGAGAGATTCTCTTCTATTGCTTCTCGGTTGACTAAGTTGACTCAAAAAGGTGAAATACTTATGGTCTAGTGCTTGTAAGGGTAGTTTTGAGAAGTTGAAGGATAAGATGACTTCAACTCTAGTCTTGACTCTGCCTGAGGGCAATGATGGTTTAGTTTTCTATTGTGATGGGTCCCGAGTAGGATGGGGTTGTTTGTTGATGTAGCATTACAAGGTGGTTGCTTATGCTTCTAGACAGTTGAAAGACCATGGGAAGAATTATCTGACCCATGATTTGGAATTATTAGTTGTGGTGTCTATATTAAAGATTTAGCGATATTATTTGTATGGGGTCCATGGTGATATTTATTATGATCTTAAGATCTTGCAATATGAGTTCACTCAGAAGGAGATAAATCTCAGACAAAAGAGATGGCTTGAGTTTCTCAAAGACTATGACATGAGTTTTCACTATCATCCAAGTAAAGCTAATATGGTTATTGATGCTCTTAGAAGGTTTTCCATGGGAATCTTGTCTCATGTGGATGAGGAGAAGAGGGATTTGGTGAAGGATATTTACTGTTAGGCTAATCTCGGAGTTCGTCTCCTAGATTCTGAGAATGGTGGTGTGATTGTTCAAGAGGTCGAAAGGTTGTCTCTTGGTGCTGAAGTAAAGAAGAAACAAGTGTTGGATCCTATTCTAATGCAAATAAAAAATGATGTAGGTAGGCAGAAAGTGATGGTTTTCAAGATCGGTGGTGAGGGTATCTTAAGGTACCAAGGTAGATTATGTGTTCGCAATGTTGATGGGTTGAGAGGAGGAGTTTTAGTCGAAGCTCATGAGTCGCATTATACTATTCATCGTGGTTCGACAAAAATGTATCATGATCTTAAGGAGATTTATTAGTGAAATAATATTAAGAAGGATGTGGCCAATTTACTGGCTAAGTGCATGATGTGTTAGCAAGTGAAGGTAGAGCTCATGGGTTAACTCATGAGATTGAGTTACCGGTGTGTAAATGAGAGATAATTAATATGGTCAAATAATGTTGGGTGTATTTATGCATTCTAACGCTACTATTCTATCCTATTTAGCCTTGTTTTGAGGATTATTCATGTGATTGATAGGGTGAGAATGATATAAATGATCATTATGTGTCCAAGTATGTCTTTACAATGTTCAATGGTGGTTTCACATGAGTTTTGATTCAATTTGACCATTTAGAGTTCAACCAAGAAAACTAGTATAACTAGATTGAGCTAGGTGTTTTTCTAGTCTATTGTGTTGGGTTATAATGTGTTTTAATGAGTTAATAAGGTTGTTATTATGTATTTATATGTGAAGCAACTTATTTATAATGTTCAAGGGTCAATTGGGTCGAGAAAAGAGTCAAAACAATAAGTTAAAGCTCAATGTGAATTTAGCCTATGCTTAGCTCGTGTTTCTAGTTCATCGTTGAGGATGTTGTGTTGTTTTGAGCTCTAAATTATTTTTTTTAATTCTGTAGGATTCTTTTTTAATGGATAATAATGATATATGAAGGATATACAAGGTTCAAATCAAGTGGAAACAACTCAAAAAGGCTTGGAATAGATCACGGAAGCACAAAACACAGCTTGACACCAATTTGGAAAACTGAAAATTATTGGGAGAGTGTAGGAGCGTGAGAAGGATCCTTGGAGAGTGCGATACATCAATGGATTCATAAGGCACCAAAAAAGTGAACCAATGTGAAGTCAACAAGTCAAGTTGATTTGTTCAATGCTATAATCGACGCGGTGCGTCACTAGGTTCGCAGATGACCAGAAACTGTTTCCTTGTTCAACAAGGCATGGGCTATTTCTTCCACTATAAATAGGACATTATTCACGTTTTTTTACTTACTTTTGGACATACTTAGAAGATCTTGGAGGCTACACAACTTTTTTTTTATGGTTTTATCATTCTTTTATTTTAGTTTCTTTCATGGTATGTATCATCAATCCAAGGGATTGGATGATGAACCTCTCCATTAAAGGCTAAAACTCCTATCCAGGGTCAAGGCCACGATCATGATTACTTTCATTTTGAATTAAGTTTGTTAATTTGCTTATCATTATTGGTTGTTTGTTTATTCTTGTTTTAACTATTTTAAGGATTAGCTACCCTTAGAATACATCAATTGTCAATCTTGTGATCTTGGGAGAGGAAATAGGGAGATAGAATATGAGAATAAGCAAATTATGGTTCTTGTTTCTTTATAAAATAAGGAATTTGAGTTAGTATCTAGGACAGGGATGTACTTATATGCCTTACTTGATTCACAAGTAGGATGATAGCTTTAAAGAACTTAAGTGGACTATTACATCTCCGCTCAATGATGTAGTTGTAAGGTTCAACTTAGGTAAAGGATTAGAGGTTGTGAAACCATGATCATGCAATTAACCCTACGAATCAACAACCATGATAAGCAATTTAATGAATGAAGTTAAATAACGTAGTATGATTATTCATAAGCCTTAACCCTGGGTTTCTATCCATTGATTGTCCTAAGTCATTATTTTTCTGCATTAGTTTAGTTTCTTTTTAGTTTTCTGAAACTCTATTTGTTAACTTTTCTCAATTTGTTAGACTACAATTAGATAGGTGGCGAATGCAAGTCCTTGAGAGATCGATACTTGGGCTTTCTTGAAGCCACTTTACTACTTGATAAGACCACATACACTTGTGTGTGTGCTTAGGCGATGTCATCAAACAAAGGAGTAATATCATTGTTTGCCAAACTTGAACCGGTCTTAATATCATTATTTACGGAACTTGAATCGGTCTTAACATCTACAAGGTACATGTCTAGAATAAGGCATAATACATCTAAAACCTCCCAAAGCTCATGAATATAAGATAGATAATGTATAAAAGCCTATTAAATCTACAAGGAGCTAACAATAATAATCTTAGCCTAAGGTGGGCTGGAGGGGCGCACTTCTACAACAACAACAACATACCTAGTGTATTCCCACATAGTCGGATCTAAGTAGGATAGAGTATACGCAGACCATACCACTATCTTAGGTGAAGTAGAGAGGTTTCTTGCAATAGACCTCCGGCTTAAGACCGATAACAATATAGCAATCACAAACATAAATGTGTATAGACTAGTACATGATGCAAAATAAACTAACACCTATAGATAAAAAATAATACTACAGCCACAAGATAATACTAAAAACTATCTATCTAAAATCATATACATAACTCAACACCACGAACAACAAACTTCAAACACAAATAAATAACACTCCCCTACTGTAACTGACACACTCCGACCCCCTAACCCTATACCCTAATCCGCGTACTTCATACATTCTATCAAGGTTGATGTCCTCCGTAAGATGTAGCTACTCCATGTCTTGCCTAATCACCTCTCTCTAATATTTCTTTAGCCTACATCTATCCCACCTAAAACCATCCGTAACCAATATCTCAAACTCCGTACTAGAGCATCAGAGCCCCTCCTCATCACGTGCTTGAACCAACAAAATTGCATAAGGAAAATAATTCTATTTTAAGGAAAATACCACCCTAAACTAGGATAAGGTGTAAAATTCAACTACAAGGTGATAAACAAGATTCATTGAGTCCTAATATAGTAATTCAACCTAAAAAATGGGTAGTTAAGTCAAATACACTTAATTACAATTCCTTAATCACCTAAGTAATTCAAAGGGACAAAAATCGTACAGGGTTCTAATACTTGAGTAATAGTAGTAATAAAATCAACATTTTTAAGGGCATCCTTACATATAGGTAAGTTGGAGACCAATTTCTTACTTAAGGATTTAGTTCCTAATTCCTCATATGAAACTTCTATATTATTTCTAGTAATTACTTCACACCCATCTTCTA